>NC_060274.1:69670101-70015492 GCF_021613505.1 Equus quagga
GGACGCCGCCTCAACGTGGCCTGACAAGCAGTGCCATGTCTGCGCCCAGGATCCGAACCCTGGCCGCCGCAGCACAGCACGCGAACTTAACCGCTGGGACACAGAGCCAGCCCCTAACTAAATCTTGATTACCAGACAAATACCATTCATTAGCAAACACTACAATCCAAGCCACCATCATCTCTTGCCTGGACTACTTCAATATCTCCATAACTGGTCTTTCTACTTCTCCTCTTCTCCCTATCTTAGCCTGGTTTCCCAAGAAAGTAGAGGCAGAGGAAAAGTTTATATGTTTCCCTTATAATAGAAAGTTCAATCCCATGGAAGTAGGAATGAAGGAAAAGGTAGGTGAGGCAGAGAAGGCGAAAGAGCCAATAGCAGTGTGCAGTATAATGCTAGCCATGGATTGGTATCAACCACGATAGATCACTCATTCTTTCAAGACAACCATTTAAGAGACTGCATGAGCTGCTCTATCTCAATACAATCTGTCCTGAGGAAGTGAGGGAGAACAATCTGTCCACATGCTCTCTTCTCCTAATGGTCAAAGATTCACCCTGGAGTGTTAACTCTCCTGCAACTCCAGATTGTGCTTGCATGGACACTAGTAAGATTGTGCTTGCATGGACACGTCAATGGCTTCAGTGAAGCCCTAGAAAGGAAGGTGAAAGGCACGAGGCACAAGCATAAGGAAAGACAATGTCAGGTCATGCCCACATTAACTTAGCCATAGTGGCTGGGTGAAACTAGTGGTCATGGCCTCAGACATAGGTGCAGCTGAGAGTATCTAAAGAGGTGCATTAGAGGAATGTGATACACCTCTCTGCAGTCTTTTCTCCACATAGCATGGGAGCGATCATCTTAGAAGCTTAATTAAGACTGTGTCAATCTCCAACACTCTCCATTGCATTTAGAAGACAATTCAAATTCTTTACCATGACACCCTCCATCTCTCCAACCTCAACTCTTCTTTGCCTACTTTGCTCGAGCTGTGCTGGTCTTCTTGCTGTTAATCAAACATAAGAAGTTTCTTTTCCATCTCAGAGGCTGGACACTTAGGAAAGGTTTCCTTTCCTGGAAATGTCCTTCCCTAATATACTTAAATGGCACTCTCCCTCAGGTCATACGGTTTTTTCCCAAATGTTATTTTTTGAGAGTTGTCTTCCCTATCTCAACGTACATACATCCTCCCACAACATTTTATTTTCAATTCCTTATCTTTAGCTTACGTTACAATACTTGTCAGTACCTGAAGGTGCATTATGTATGCATTTATTTACTACTCTACAGTCTTCTTTTCTCCACTAGGATGTGAATTCCATCAGGTCAGGAAGTTTATTTGTCTTGTTCCCTATTATTTTATCAGCCCCTGGAACATAGTAAGCACTCAGTAAATATTTGCTGAATAAATGAATAAATGACTTTATTTTTACCATAATATTGTCTATGTAAAACAAAAACCAGTAGAAGAAAAGGAATTGCCATTCATTAAATGGTGACCACATAAATTATTATCCAAACTGAGACACTGAAGAGAATGTTAACATTTGCTAAGTATCTATTATGTATGTGATCATATAATTCATTGCCCAAACTGGGAGAGTATAAGGGGATAGTATTAATAATTACACCACAATAGTAGGCATATGATCACCCTTGTGTCCCAGGTACTCTGCTGGGTGTTTAAATATATCATAGATTTTCCTCCTGATGTACAAGATGCTTGTTTCCTCTCTGTAAGATTACCTTGCTTTGCGGTCTTGACTCAGGAAAGACTACTTTAATTAACCTCTGGTGGGAATATTCCCTGCTTAAGAGATCCAAGAGAAAACAGATTCTTCTTCATCTAAAAGCATTCATGCCATGCCAAGTACAGAGCACTTCTTTATTCATGATCCTCTGTCTCTCCGCTCCTTCATCAGTAAAATATTGAAATACAATTTATGATTAATTTTTCAGGGATATATACTCTATAGATGTGGCTGAAAAACACAAATATTGGAAATAAGCTCATGAATGATTTTTCAGTCAGGTTCTCTAATGTTATATTATCTTTACAGTAAATAAAATACTGGACAGATAAGTGGAAATGAAATATTAGTTTCATTAAATTTATAACCTGTGAGCCTTTATTGGTTAAAGTAAACCTGAGATAACAAATATTTTTACATTATAAGGGTGAATCCTCTAGGAGGGGAAAAGGAAAGTAACATATGTAGTATCTATATAAAACAAATTTTGAGTAATTATGTTGATAACAGAAACAAAGAATATAGTTGAAGAAAGTTCTCATATTACCCTCAAACTATTTGTGCTCCGAATAATTTTGCTCTTTCCGTGGCAGTAATATTTATAAAACCAACTTAAATTATATATAAGTTTACTGCTTCCAAAGCTCATGTGTTTCCATTGTTTCATATGGTCCTTACAAAACAAATCTTTATATTAGATTACGCTGGCATACTTATTTTTATTTTATAGATGTGAGATTAATTCTCAAGAGTAAGTGTGATGTCCAAAGTCAGTCAAGGCTTAACCCAGAAGCTTAACCCAAGCTTCCTAAATTCACACTCCTTCTATTCCTTTAAGGAAATCTTTAACTTTTAACTTTAGGAGTACTGGAAAGTTTAATATCAAGATTGAACCTCACTGCTTCTTGCGTATCATCTGGTTGTGATTTTTAGAGGAAGATGTCAAATTCAGAGGCAGTATAAGAACTGAACTGAAGACAACTGAAAAAATATAATTAAAAAAAAACATGATCAGATTCAACAGTCTGTGATTGTACCAATTAGGTGAGGGAGGTGAAAACAACTAAATCCAGTTTTTGTTTTATCATTTAAAAATTTGATTCCTCTTTCAAGTGATTAAATTAGTAAAAAGCAGATCCCTTGCCTGTTGCCTCAATTTTATTTCCATTAAAGAGAAATAAATTGAATAGAGATTTTTTTTTGTTTCAAAACTATACCTACCATAATAATATAAAATCCTCAATCCAAGTTGTTATGATAATGGCTTGATGTGTTGATAGAGCACATTCGAAGAATTCCTACATTGTCTAATAGACGAAGTGCTCAAATGCACAACCCAGAAATTCTATATCCATTTCTAAAGAATGCTCATAGAAAATTCACATCTTTCAGCTGCAAAGGAAAACCTCTGTGCATGTCACTTGCACTTGCAGTGGCTGCCAGAGGACTTGGATGTCGCTATTAATGAGGAACCCTGCTGTTGCTGCACTTGGTGATTTATCACCTTCACATCTAAGTGGGGGGAGGTCTGATCAGACAGAGGAAGCCATTCATCCAAAGGTGGCATTTCTCCTTCCACAGCCAGTGCTTTAAAACAGAGTAATTCATATTTAATTAACGGCTGTCTTTTGTGTCATTATGATTTTGTTCATTAAGGTTTACAATAAAAACTGCTACTTTCTATGTAATTGTTCAATAATATTAAGTTTAGGAGTGTACCTATGCAATTAGGAGTCCTGACTTCTCTCCCTTATTGAAGAAATCTGCTAGTACATCAGGTTTATTCATAGGATAAAGATCAAGAAATTTTACGATTTAAAACACTGCGCTACATATTATTGCCTTTCTAAACTCTAATTTATAGTCGGTGACATTTGTTTACCTATTCTCTTTCATTAACATGAAAACATACAAATATTTTATAACCCTAATAGATGAGATACTTCGCAATGTTTTATTGACGTTTGTTATCTTTACAAGACAGCTCAATAATAAACCGCTGAGGTGTTTAGAACATAACACCAAACCTAGTTTTACCAGTACTTTGTTTCCTTATCTCTTAGACCTGAAATTTATAGCAATTGGAAATAAATTTATCATCCACTGGGAATATTTACCAGCTTCTGAGAGATGGAATATATATTCTGCATGTTCTCTAAGTATCTCATCAATTTTGAGATGAGTTCAATGGAGAGCAATGTTTCTTTCAGAATATTAAATAAGTAAGAATAAACCTGGCACTCCCTTTGTAATCTAATACTATCCATTCTGGTTTCATATTTTATTTCCAGTTATTGCATTTTATATATTCCTGTTAGTGTACAATATGTTTTCCTAAGGATATGGTTCCTCTTGCAAACTGTCATTTCACTCCAGCAACAAACTACAACACAGTCACATGAAGACTAAGTATAAAGTGATATCAAAAGTCACTCACTATCTCCCATAAAATACTCAAGAGTTGCATTAGTAGATAGAGATCCAGCTGCCCAATTCTATGCTACGGTCACTAACCAATATCTCCACACTGCACTTAGGGATCACTTCAAAAAGGACCTCTTGCCTATTTTATGTGTTATTCAAGCTGTCCATAAAGAATAAGTGTCTTAATTTTTAAAAATTCAAATTTCAGATAAAAATAATGAATAATAGAATATTCCATCATTAAATAAACTTTGAGCATATTGCTAACTTTTGATGGCACCTACCACATTCTTCCCTACGCAACCACTTGAAATGTAAATCAGTTGTCAGACATTTAGTACAGACTAGACTGGCATACTGGACACTATATAGCACTTCAGAGGTTCTAAGGCTATTTCCTTCTACAGATGCCTTGATTTTTCAGGAACCCGAAACTAATCCACTGAGCTTTCATAGAAATTTAACATCTCATGATTTTTCACATACCATGTTGGGTATTACAGATAAATTTTTTAATACGGTAACTGTCCTATTAACAGTCTAGAAGGAGATCTCTTTTTTTGCTTTAATGTAACTGACATCTTGGGTTAAAATTAAGCCCTACATTCATACTGACTAATGTACCAAAACATCTGGCAATAAACTTATAAAGTGAGCCTTTTCTTGACATCAAAATATTGACTAATGTATATACATTTATTTCAACTAAAATAATTAGATTGATAGGTGTTTATATCGATTTTTATGATTCCATGTTTAATTTACCTTTTAATTAACTGAAAACTGTATTCACTTGGTATTTTCAATGGTTAAATTCACCCTTATATATTGCATATAGGCATTTATTTTGGAATAATTACAGAATTACAGAAAAGTTGCCAAGACTGTATAGAGAGTTCTGATATAAACTTTACACAGTTCCCTCTAACGTTAACATCTTATATTGCCATGGCACATTTGTCAAAACTAAGAAACCAACATTGGTATACTACCATTAACTGAATTCCAGACTTTATTCAGATCTCACCAATTGTTGTGAATATCCTTTGACTGTTTCAAGATCCACTCTAGAATTCCATCATTGCATTTAGTTGTCACATCTCCTTAGGACACTCTAGACTGACATTTCCTCAGACTGTTTTTGATGACCTTGACAGTTTTGAGGAGTACTAGTCACATACTTTGTAGAATGTTCCTCAACTTGGGTTTATCTGGTGCTTTTCTCATGATTAGCCTGTGGTTATTGGTTTTATGAACAAATACCTCAGAGATGGAGTGTCTTTCTCATCCTAATATGTAAGTGGTATGTTATTTCAACACGACGTCACTAGGGATGTTAACCTCGAACATTTGGTTAAGGAAGCATTCGCCAGGATTCTCTACTGTAAAGTGGCTATTTTTCCTTATCCATACTCTATTATTTGGGAATGGGTCATTAAATTTATCCCACACTCTTGGGAGTGGGTTAAACTCTACATTCTGGAGGAGAAGGGTGGTAATCTAATAGGTTATAAGGAAGATTTGTCCCTTCTCCCTGCCCTTATTTTTTAAATATGATAATATTATCATCCTGCCTCATGTTAATGGTGTGTGCTTTCCAGAAGTGAATATCATTCACTCACATTTGAGTGTATCTAATTACAATGTAATTTGGAGTAAAAGTTATTTTGATAGTCTTGCCAATTATTGGTCTCTTTAGCTTACATAGAGAAATGCAATGTATTTTCTCCTTTTGAAATGACTAGTTTTCATATTTTAAGGAAAAGAGGTTGCACCTAAAAGTGAGAATCTAAAATACGAGTAGTAGACTTGACTACCTTCAATGAGAAAATCAAATTATACCTATTAAATATTTTTATAATGCTTTGTAACTTTAGCATGTTTTATAATCACTTTTATTAACTGTTCTTCCTTTAAAGATACCCTGTGAGGTAGCCCTAGTCATGAATGCAAAGATGTGTACTTGATCTGCTTCTCTTAGTCTAGGTGAGTTTACTTGTGATTCTAAGAGTGTAAACACCTCTCCCTTAAGCAAGTTTAAATTAAAAATTAAGCAAACTTAGAAATACTGAAATACAGACAAATTGAATCAAATTGTTAAATTGATACAAATGTACTTATTATTGGAATCTAAATTAGTTCTATCTATTGGCTTTTTGAGTTTATTATTTATTCTTTCATTTCATAAGTTTTAAGTCTAGCACACGTTATGCCCTGTGCTATGTGCTGGAAGTCCTTGCTAATGCAATAAGGAAAGAAAAGAAAAGGTATATAGATTGGGAAGTAAGACATAAAACTGTCTTTGTTTGCAGATGATATGATCATCCATATTGAAAATTTGAAAGAATAGGTAAAAATCTCCTGGAACTAGGTTGTAGGATACAAGATTGCAATATACAAAAGTCAACTGCTTTCCAGTATACTAACAGTGAGACAGTGGAATTTGAAATTAGAAACACAATACATTTACATTAGCACCCCGAAAAATGAAATACCTAGGTATAAATCTAACAAAATACGTAAAAGATCTCTATGAGGAAAACTACTAAACTCTGAGGAACACTATCAAAGAACTAAATAAATGGAGAGATACTCCATGTTCAAGGATAAGAAGACTCAATATTGTCAAGATGTCAGTTCTTCTCAACTTGATTTATAAATTTAATTCACTCTCAACCAATATTGCAACAAGTTATTTTATGGATATGTACAAACTGATTTCTAAAGTTTAAATGGAGAGGCCAGAATAGCCAACACACTAGTGAAGGAGAAGAAAAAAGTTGGAGGACTGACTCCACCCAACTTCAAGACTTACTATAAAGCTACAGCAATCAATAAATGTGGTGTTGGAGAAAGAACAGACAAATAGATCAATGGAACAGAATAGATAGTCCAAAAGTAGAACCCCATAAATATAGTTAACTGATCTTTGACAAAGGAGCAAAGGCAATACAATGGAGCAAAGACAGTCTCTTCAGAAAATGATACTGGAACAACTGGACATCTACATGCAAAACAATGAATGTATACACAGATATTACATCCTTCACAAAAATTAACTCAAAATGAATCAAAGACCTAAAGGTAAAATGCAAAACAATAAAACTCCTAGAAGATAACATACCAGAAAACCTAGACAATCTTGTATATGGTGATGACATTTTAGATACAACACAAAAGGCATAATCCATAAAAGAAATCACTGATAATCTGTACTTCATTAAAATTTAAAACTTCTGCTCTGTGAAAGACAATGTCAAGAGAATGAGAAGACAAGCCATACACAGGGAGAAAATATTTGCAAAAGACACATCTGAAAAAAGACTGTTATCCAAACCATACAAAGAACCTTAAAACTCAACAGTAAGAAAACAAGCAACCTGATTAAAAAATAGGCCCAAGATCTTAACAGACACCTCACCAAAGAAGATATGCAGATTTCAAATAAGCATATGAAAAGATGGTCCACATCATATCACATCAGGGAAATGCAACTTAAAGAACAAGGAGATACTACTACACACCTATTAGAATGGCCCAAATCTGGAACACTGAGAACACCAAATGCCAGTGAGGAGGTGGAGCAACAGTAACTCTTATGCATTGCTGGTGGGAATGCAAAATGGTACAGCCATTTTGAAAGACAGCTTTGTGGTTTCTTACATAATTAAACATATTCTTACTATATGTTCCAGTAGTCGTGCTTCTTGGTATTTACCCAAAGCAGTTGAAAACTTATGTCCACACAAAAATCTGTAGACAGATGTTTATAGCAGCCTTATTCATAATTGCCAAAACTTGGAAGCAACCAAGATGTCCTTCAGTTCATGAATGGATTAAAAAAAAACCTGTAATACTTCCAGACAATGTAATATTATTCAGTGCTAAAAGGAGATGAGCTATCGAGCCATGAAAAGACATGAAGAAACTTTAATGCATATTACCAAGTAAAAGAAGCCAATCTAAAAAGGCTACATACTACGTGATTCCAACTATATGACAGTCTGGAGAAGCCAAAATTATAGAGATAATAAAAACATCAGTGATTGCCAGAGGTTGGGTTGGGGGAGGGATGAATGGGCAGAGCACAGAGAATTTTTAGGACAGGGAATTTTTAGGACATTGTGTGATACTACAATAATGGATATATATCATTATACATTTGTCCAAACCCACAGAATGGACAACATAAAGAGCAAACCCTAAAGTAAATTATGGACTTTGGGTGATTATGATGTGTCAGAGTAAACTATGGACTTTGGGTGATTATGATATGTCAAAGTAGGTTCATTCTCAGTAACAAATGTACCATTGTAGTGAGTGATGTTGATAATGGGGGAGGTTACGCATCTGTGAGGGCAGGGAATTTATGGGAAATCTCTGTATCTTCATCTCAATTTTGTTATGAACATAAAACTGCACTAAAAAGAAAAGTTACGTAAAAAAAAGTAAGTGCTGTTAAAGATATTAAAATACAAGCTTTTTCTTTTAAAATATTTTATTATAAAATGTAACTGAGGCAATAGTGATAGGTGAATAATAATATAAACTTATAAATGACAAAAATATTTTTGACGTCATTTCATGTAACACAATAAATAATAATACTTTGTTAATGATAAGATTTTTCTGCTCATATTTCTGCAAATTCATTTATTAGGTCATCACAATTTATATTTTTCTACTTCGTTATTCATTGATAAAATTGAAAACAATGTCAGTCCCTCTTGAACAACGTAAGATCACAAGTAAATTTTGATAATTTTAATTTTGAAAAAGGTCTTTCTGCTAATGCAACTGTTACAGGAGTTGTTAAGAGTATTTTATAAGGTGCAACATTAGGCTAAATTCTGATTTGTTATTTTGAAATACAAATTTTAGAACATCTAGTGCTGGTAATTCAACATGTAAAAAATTTCCAAAAGATTTGACTCTATAAATCAGTGCTGTATAAGTTTTAATTTAACTTTAAGTATAAATTTACACAATAGCATTTTAATGTTTCCTCTGACATTTCCTATAACTTATTGTACAAGACACTAGATGTGGGTTTATGATTTTTACATAATTCAAAATGCCTATTTATGTAATCTATTACTGTATCTTCAATTACAGGAAAATTTAATTTTAAAATTGTCTTTCTTTTTAATTGGTTTATCTGAAGCTCACATGAAAACTGTGTTTCTTTCCACGGAATGTGATGAAATTTGTACAAATTTAATTTGTATATCTAAGCCTGTGTATATTAGTCTTGCAATGTTAAGCAGTTTTCAAAATTAGAGATTCTAAAGTTTTGTAAGAATTCTGATAACTCCCTGATATGCTCTATTGCAATTTCCACTTAAGTACTATTATTTTATAATAAATATGGACAAAGTTTACTGCCTGACCACCTGTCCCAGCCCTCAAGCCAGATGGTTAATATTTGTATAGATGTTGTAGCTAAGGAATTAAGGAATGAACAGGCAAGCCAGGCTCCCACTGTGGGTCTCAGCGCTGCCTGCATATGGAGTCCTATCACTCTCTTGAGGCTACAGTCAGTACCACCATCGCTGTTTCTGCTGCAGCTGCCACTAGCACCACTGTTAATCTGGGCCCAGTTCCAAGATTAGTAGGGGCCCACCTTGGGACCCCACTGTATCCTGGACTGCTCTGAGGGCCTCAGATCACACGTGAAAAACACTCAAGAAAGTTGCTCTTTGAAAAGATTAGTATGCTTATAAACTCGTAGTAAAACTGATGAGAAGGAAAGAGAGAGAGAACATAAATGACTAATGTCAAGAATAAAGAAGAGGCATCACTATAGATTTTAAAAGACTTAGGTCGAGAACTTAAAGAATTAGTTCATGAATGTCACTAAACAGATACATAGCGACATGAACAACGACAAAAATATCGACAAACAGCAACTCTATGGAGGAGAAGGAATATAATTTCCAGAGTTGCCATATTATGTTAAATTTTCAGTTTTTAACAAAAACAATTAGAAGACACACAAAGAAACTGGAAAGTTTGGCCATATACAGAAAAAAGTAAACAGTAGAACTATCCTCGAAGAAGTCCTGCTGTTGGACTTACTAGACAAAGACTTTAAACCAAATATCAAAAATGTGTTCAAAGAAATAAATGAAAGCATGTCTGAAGAACTAAAGGAAAGTATGAGAATGGTGTCTCACAAAATAGAGAATATCAATAAAGAGAGTGAAATTATAAAATATAGGGAGTAACGGAAGTAGGGACTCTAGGTAAAGGGATGTTATGTTGGTACAAAGATCATGGGTCTAGTAGCCTGCGCTACAATGAAGAAAAGACACTTTGAAGGGACTGATGAAGCCACACATAGGATTTAGTTAGCAATTGATAAAATAAAAGGAATGAAGCAGAGGAAATATATAGCTTTAAGCCTTAAAGACTATTACTATTGAAGAAGTTACATATTTACTATTTTATGGATCTTTCTTCTGATTCTGTCAAGATGGTCTCCTTGGAAAGGACTTTCTTTTATGTGCTGTTATTTCTGCTTATATGATTTAAGTCATGCAATTAGCCTGCCTGGAAGGTAAGCAAATCCTTGTCATTCTTCAAAATTTGCCTCAGTGCCATCTCCTAAAAACCTTTTACCATTTCAGTTATAATGGCCATATCTTCTCTTATTTCTTAGGGCATGAATGAATCTACCAGATATTGTATTTCTACAACTGGGGATGATTTTGCCTATGAAAGGCCATTTGGCAATGTGTGGAGACATCTGACAATGTCTGCAGACTGGAGGACAGTGCTACTGGCATCTACTGGGTAGAGGGGCCAGGGATGCTGCTGAACTTCATATGATGCATAAAACAGCCTGCCAAAACAAAGAATTATCCTGACAAAACAAAGAATTAATACTGCTAGTGCCAAGGCTGAGAAACTCTGGTTTAGGTACATGGTATATAATAAATAGGCGGACATTTCATACAAATCCTGAATAAAGTATTTCTCAAAATAGCAAGCATCCACATTGAGTTATTATAATTCCAACTAAAAGCATGAATATGAAAATTATGTGGTCATAGACAAAAAGTCCTAAATCAGAGAATTCCATAAAGTAAGCAGCGTCAGTTTGGGTCACACAGGAAGCAGATGCCAAGATGGGATTGGACACACAAGATACTTATGGGGGAACACGCTTATTAAGGCTAAAAGGGAAGAGGCAGAAGTCATGGGAGAGCCTCTGAGACCCTGATGCAGTCCTCTCACCTATGACAGAGATAGGGAAAAACAGATTGGCCAGAAAAAGTCTTAGACTGCTGCACAATTCTGAGGAAATCTCAGTCAGGCTGTTGGGAAGTGTTTGGATCAAAGATACCAATTAGAAGCATCCCTTGTTGAGCAGAACGTCTTGGCTTTAGTACCCCTGCTGTGCACAGTCACTGGCTGGGAACAGCCCAGGGGAAGAATGGTCTTGGCATCAACACTACAGTTGACACAAAGGCGTGGCAGCTGGAGGCTGTCAGTAAAGCATGCTTCCTGCAGCAAGTTCTCTCAAATAGAGATCTGAGCAATACACTCCACGACCACCACAACAGTTATTTGAAAATCATTCAATAGAAAACTGTTTTTTTGGCTCGTTTGTCTACTGCCTTCAATAACACAGTTGAAGGAAAATCATCTAACAGCCAAATAAAAAGAGAATGTTAGATTTAGGAAACCAGCTGTGTTATTCACTTTGAGGTTTGCTGATTAAATTGAATCACATTTCTGAGTTAACAAGTGCCTGTCTTCAAGGCCCAGGAGTTGTGCAGTTCACTTGTTACAATCACAAGTTAGACAGACTTTTTAACATGTTTAAATTTCAAAGAAGTACTCCTTGGAAACATATCTAGGTGTTTTCAGTTAAATACTTTAAAATAAAATAGGAAAGGATCACAGTGTAATTATATATTTATAACAACTTTTAGGGAAATAAAGATAAAAATATGCCAGATACATTTTAAAAGCAGTCCTGAAAATACTGCTACATTCAAAATAAAATTTTGCACATACATTTATATTTTCATGTTTCAGCAAAAATCTACTTAATGATGATTAAAAGATACTTTAATCAACCTATCTCAAAGCAACTTTATCGTTAAATATGCTTTTGAATGTCACTATATTCCAGTCTCTTTATTTATATAGCCAATGCACCAAGTTACTCATTCAGGCTCCTTTGATTCCTTCCCATCTCTCCCCTCCATATCCAGGATGTTACTAAAGCCTGAAGATGCCACCTCCTTAACTGCTCATGACACCATCTCTGCCTTTCTTTTCCTCTTGCTCCTATTCTTGTTCAGAATCTCTTTACCTTTTGCATTTATTTTGCATAAAATATTAATTTCCTACTTCAAGTAGTTTCTTCTACATTTCTCTTTCATTGTTTGCACTGTTGCCAAAATCATCTTCTGCAAGCATATCCCATCCCTTACAAGTGCCCTTCAGAGAGTCCTTTACTGTCCAGTACTGCCATTAGACAGCCATACATGGATGACTTCAAAATTGATATCTCCACCCCCAACCTTTCTCCTTAATTCCTGAATCATATACCCACTACCTACTCTGCATCTCCACTTTGATATCTCTTACACATCCCCAGTTTAACATGTCCTAAATATACCCTTGATTTCCCCCATAAACCTGTTCCTCTCCCAGTCTTCCCTCTCTCTTATAAATGAAAACTCTATCCTTTCGATTATTGACTCCTTTCTTTCTCACTTTATCACACCCAGTCCACAAGCACATGCTCTTGACTTTACCTTCAAAATATATCTATTTATACATTCAAGAAATATGTATTCAGCCCCTACTATGTAACAGGTACTGTTTAAATGTTTTAAGTGTGTGGGATACAGAGTCAAAAACACCTGTCCTCCTGCAGCTTATATTAGCCTCTGAGAAAAGTCTACAGGGAAAGCAATGCAAACACAACTTCTTATGTACTTGTTTCCCTCAAAGAATGACACAGCTTCTTCCTTACTTGCCAACTCCCATCTCTGTCTTGGACACCAGCCCCCAGATTCCATCATTTAGATATTAAAACCTAGTTTGCCAGTTTCAGCCGTTTAGATTTATTTTGATACACACTGGGCATCTGGATCTCACTCATGAGTCCAGAAAAAAACATGACGGGGGTAAAGGGAGGGTGCTCTTAGACTAGTTGTTGAGGGGTAGTCAGTGGCAAAATTCAAAATCATGTTTGTGGAGAAAAGAACATAGTTGAAATCATATAAATACTAAGCATCAGATTGAAAGGTGAGGAAAGTCTTTAAACATGAAGACTTGACACAGAACCAGAAGTTAGAAACAAGAAAAGAGTGTGGTGTAAGGGAAAGGGCAAATTTTTATGTTGCAGTCCGTGTGAGTTTGGGTTTGAGTTCACCCTTTGTTCAAATGATGTTAACTAAACCCCTTTCATATGCCAAGAACCTGCCCAGGCACTTGCTATATTCTAACGAACAAGTACACTGTCTCTAATATCATGGAACTTACATTTCAGTGAGGAGAAAAAGACATTTAACATATAAATAATAATATAATTAAGGATATAAGAAAGAGAAGGTAATATAAAGCAGGCTCACAGTGTAGCAAGCGACGGGAGAAGGCACTATTTTAAGCAGGGTGGCCAGTGAAGACCTCTCTGACAGGGTAAAATTTGAGATGACCAAAACAGAGGGGATAGGAGGTGCAAACACTTTCAGGTGGATGCATCCTTAGCTTGCCGAGGAATAGCAAGGAGGTAGATGTGACTGGAGACTAAAACAGATGAGAAAATGGCAGATGAGATCAGAGAGGCAAATCACGCAGGTCAAATCATGAAGAGATCAAATCACACAGGGCTTAGATACTCACGGTACAGAATATGGACTTTATTCTTAGAGAGATGGAAGCCACTGGAAGTTCTTGAGGATAATCTAATTATATTTTAAAAGAACCTCATTTGATTCTTTGTTGATAATAGACTTTGAGGCAGGGGCAGGAGTAGTTTTACAGAAATCTAAACTCTTACATCCTTTATTTTATTTTTTTTTTTTGCTTCAAATAACTACCACATAAAACTCCCCAGAATGAGTAGCTGAGATTAGAGGTAGCTTTGTTTTTTTAATTGGCAGATTTGGAGCCATGTCTTTTGATACTCCAGAATGTTAATATTCTTATTCTCTTTATCCATTACAACATTTCTTATGACTTAGAGTACCTTTTAGAAACTTTTATAAAGTGTGTGTAATATGTGAATACTTGATACTTATTCTCTTACCCCTCGAGGATAGTAAAGTGCTAACTAGGTAATTTTTAGATTCTAGAATAAATGACTTAAGGACAGGTTCAATTATTTGTGAAGTAAGCCAATATAATAATAATAAAAATGATTACTATGTATCATTTTTACTAACCACTTACTGTTGCTGAGCAAGGTGCTAACATTATATATACATATATATTTATATTTAGAGAAGTTTTCATTTATTTTGTCACAAAGTCCCTAAGCAATAAATGCATTTATTATTCTTATTTTACTCAATTGAAATAGGGACTTACCATAGTTACATAACTAAGCCAAGGTCACATATAGAGAATGTGGTAGACAATGAACTATGACCAGTGGTCTGAATCCAAAGCCAGTAGGTTTAAGCTACACCAGCTTGAAGGAAGAAGCATGGCTTGAGATCATCCTTAAAGTAGGCCATGCTCTGTGTCTAGTAATAAGGTGGAACTGATGTCTGGAGAAATCCTCCTAGTGTAGAACACATAAAAATTCTAGATAAAATATAACACATGTATTTTTAAATGCATGGCTGAGCTAATAGAAAATGGAAATTCTCAGATGCAGAAACAACGAGAAAACATGAATTCAGTGAGACAAGTAGATGCTGAAATCTATATTTGCCAGAGGTATCTTTTCATTCACCTTTGATGGTACAGGGTTTGGTTTTAAAGGTTAACAATACACTGCACATATGACAGGATCCTAAAGTAGTTCAAAAGGGGAAATCAAATTCAAGAACAGTACAGGATGTCAGGACTCCAGGCAGGTCAAGCCACCAGTTGATAAACTCAAGACAGAGGGTAAAGATAGTTTTCTGTCACATCATTGTACCTGTTTGGAAGGGAATTTTAAAAAAAAGTCTTCCAGGGGCTGGCCCAGTGGCACAGTGGTTAAGTTTGCATGCTCTGCTTCAGCAGCCAGGGTTCGCTGGTTTGGATCTTGGGTGTGGACCTAAGTACTGCTTATCAAGCCATGCTGTGGCAGGTGTCCCACATAGAAAGTAGAGGAAGATGGGCATGGATGTTAGTTCAGGACCAATCTTCCTCACCAAAAAGAGGAGGATTCACAGCAGATGTTAGCTGAGGGCCAATCTTCCTCAAAAAAAAAAAAAAAAAAAAAAACTCCTATGAGAATTCATAACCACAAATCTGCCTTTAAAGCGTTGGGGTGGAATTCATACTATCTGTATGGTCTAAAGCAGTAGTTGACAAAGATTTTCAGTAAAAGGTCAGATAGTAAATACTTTAGACTCTGTAAACCACATGGTTTCTGTTGAAGCCACTCAATTCTGCCATTGTAGTAGCAAAAGCAGCCAAGGACAAAACATAACTGTGGCTGTGCCCAATAAAACTTTATTCATAAAAGCAGGCAGCAGGCTGAATTTGTTCTGCAACCTGTAACTTGCTGACCCCTGGCCATGAAAAATTAGTTTTAAGTGGTCCCACGCTGGTAGTGATCCAGGGACCTGGCAGAAGAAAACACAAATCACTTTCGGAGAAAATACTACAAACTCAGGCGTCCAAGAATTTCTGTAAATAATGTTCCAAGAAACATGAGTTCAACAGGAAATGAACAACAATGAGCAAAAGTGAGCAAAACAACATGTTACTGTTAAGATGTGCAAAGACAGCAAATAATGGAATTATAACGTAAGAACGTTTATTTATTTAAAAGAGTAACAGCATGGAGAAAACTATGACAAAAGACAAAGAGGCTATAATAATGACAATGTAGTTTGAAAAGGAGCCAATAAAATAATCACAAATAAAAGATATGCTTAAAATTAGGAATTCAGTGAGAATGTTAAACAGCTGATTAGAAACAGCAAAAGAGACAATTAATGAATTGAAATACTGATCTGTAGAAATCATTCACAGTGTGACACAGAGACATATGAATATGTGACAAAAAGAAAAAGAATGAGAAGGTCTAACATATCCAATTAGTGTTTTGAGGATGAGGAAAGGCAGTATGAGAAGAAACAATGACTAAGAATTTTTCATAATTGATAAAAGATACCAATTCTCAGATTAAAGAAGTCAAGAGAATCCTTTGGAAGTATAATTTTAAAAAATCACATCTAGAAGCAGAACACCAAAACAAAGGAATCTATTAAATTTTCTCAAAGTGCTGTAATAAAATCTGTCAACCTAGAATTGTTTACTGTGAAAAGCATTATTTCATAATAATGGTGAACCAAAGATGCTTTCAGATACCCACAAACTGGGACAAGTTTATCAACTACATATTCTCACTAACTGAACTTATAAAGAATACTCTTCATAAATAAATTATTGAACTCAAAGATCTGAGAAACAGTACACATATGTGGATGGATTTAAGCTACTATTGACTATATAAAGAATTAATAGAAATATCTAATATTTAGGGAACAAAACATGCAAAAACTAAATACGATAAACAATATCATATAAATTAGGAAGGGGTGATTAGATTTAATGTATTCTAAGGTACTTGTATTTTTGGCAAGGAAGAGAAAAAAATATTAACTTTAGAATTTGTTAAGTATTTCTGATAAAATATCTATTACAACCACTAAATAGCGATAAAGTATAAAACTTCTAAACTGAAAGATTGAACAAAATTAGCTGAAGGCTGTTTGGAGAGATTTACAGGGTTACAAGTAGAGTTAAGTACATTTGCACAGAGGTAGGAATAAATATAATGTGCTGAAAATAAGAACATTCAGTAATATTTACCAGATAGTCATTTCAAAAATATTAACATTACTGAATCTGTAGTGGAAAAAAAAAGAAACTGGATATACTTTTACACTTCATATCCAAAGAACAGTGATACAAGCTTGAATTGCTGCTCAGCATTATGTGGATGTTGCTGACTCAAAGTATCAGTCAACAAATGTAAACGTTGTGAAATCTAATCTTGTTCGCTGAGCTTCCAGGAACAATCGCAGAACACCAGCCTCACAGGAGGCCAATTAGAGCAATGTAGCCTCTAGGTTCACATAATCACAACATCTGCAAAAGTCCCCTTCATGGATGGTTTACAGTAGATTTTATTACAGCTTTCATGTTGTACCAGAGGCTTTAGTGCAAACTGTGTTAATAACATCAGCAAACAACCAATTAAAAACTAAATAATGAAAATTATTACTTTTAACGGGAAATAATTTATGAGGTTTAAATTTGTTCTAACATGATGCTAGTCATTTATTTTTTTAAAAAATACTTAAACACTAATTATCTAATAACTTTACATATTTTGGAACACAAATAAAAACCACCCAATCCAACTATAGTATTCTAATTTATAATTCTAATACAAACTTGTCATACTGCTAAGATGATGATAAGCTACCAACATGTCTAACACAAAATTATAAATATGTGAAATATATAAATAAAAAATTTGGGGGGCAGAGCCTGAAGGTTTAATTGCTGTTTTTAGAACTTGAGGAAAACTTCAAATCACATCAAACACTGTTTAAGACCTTTCTATCCAATTCTTAAAAAGTAAACTCATTTCTAAATACAGAATTTACCCTTGGTTTTTGTTAATAAAACACAGTTCATTGGTGGTTAAACAGGATACAAACACCATCACATTTTTTGTGGGGAAGGTAAATCTAAAATCTGTTAAACCAAAGTTGAAAAGATATAATGCTTTTGATCATTACAATTCTGGTCAATATATACCATCTTTTCAGATAGAATCACTTATACAGAAACACACTTTCTTAGAGCTTATTTCACAAAGATGCTTTTAGTTAGGAATTTTTTTTATAAGAGGCATTATCTCATTACATAAACAAAGTGTGTCCTTGAGGAGACTGTATTAACATGTCAACAGGAAGTAACACTTTATGAAACAGATGGAAGCTGACAAATTCTAAAAGACTTACTCTTGCCACAAACACCCTTCACTCCATTCTGCATTTTGATATCACGATTGTCTTTCTAACTAATGTCATCTCCTTGCTCAGAATTCCTTATCGTGATCCTATCACTGACTAAAACAAGCAAATGAAAAACCACTTAAGTATAGCACATAAGGCCATTCTGAATGGTTTTAATATCTTCCTTTTCAACTACCCCTCAAAACAAACCATACGCCCAGCCCTGCCCTCGTAACCAAATCATCCCTCCGCGAGATACATGCAGATGCTGTTCTCTCTGCCTCAGACGACTTCTCTTGTCCCTGTCCACATCTACCTTACCAACTCTATTCAACTTTCAGGTCTCAGCTAAAATGTCACTTCTTGGGATAATTCTCGGCTGCCCATATCTCCATTAGGCTGAGTTAGAGGCTTACTGCTTTGTTTTCATAGAAATTAAAAATATTTTTACAATGTATTTTTGTCTGTATGTGTGTATATATATATGTATATATATGCATATCTACACATATACATACACAGGTATATATGTATATGTATAATATACACATACACATATACACACATGGATATCTACATATATATGCATATGTATATATTTTTTATATAAGTAAAACCTAACATACAGCATAGTGCTGGAAAACATCTACTCAACAAGTCAAGTAGATGGATTAATAAGGCTTGTTGGCTCTTTTAATTTAGTCTAACAATAAAAATTCAGTTAGTTTTTACCACCTTGAATACGATTTCCCTTAATGATTACAGCTATATTTGTGGCTGATCATTAAATATTGCTCCTGCCTTTCTAGGAAAAGGATATTTCAATAACTGCTTTAGCTTCTCTCAAAGCTCTTCTCTGTTGCTAATTTTATCAGGACTTAAAGATGATATGTTGATATATTTTATAAAAACATGTCAGTTGGAAAGATAAGATAAAATTTGCTTTGTGGAGTAGTTACAATAAGACTATGATTAGTAGGAAGAGGAGATAAGTCAGTCAGATTTTACAAAACTCTTAAAAGAACTTAAACTGAATGATCAGTTATTTGTTGTATTTTCAAATTGTTTCCTTTCTTCTCTATTTGTCCTCCTTTCCAATCAAAAAATCAGAAAAAGAGTACAGATAAATCCCGCAAATCTTCACTTTAAATACATAATTACTAATTTATTGTTCTAAGAGATTTAATCTGGTACAACAAGATTATTCAATCCTACCTTAAATCTCAGAAAGTGAATGACTCACCCTAAGGAAAAAGGTTATGGACTGACAGGGTCAGTATTTGACAACATGCTTGTCTTTGTTATTAAATATCAATTGAAATTAAATAAATAATATTTACAAATAATCTATAATATAAAAATGGATAAATAAGAAAATAAAGGCAAGGGAATGGAATTATAATCATCTTATATAGTTTCTCATGAAAACATCAAAAAGAGAATCAGATCAATATCCTCAAATATAATGAAAATGTAAATCTTGGTTTAATTATAATTTTGAGTAATTATGAGTGAACCAATACAGTAAATTAATAGATTATAGTACTTAGAAGAGACTTTAAGAAATCAATTTATTCAACTTCAGCCTTCTGGTGAACAGTATATTTCTAATAAAGTAACTAAATTTCAGAAAATTTAAGTGAATTTCCCTGGTTATATAGTTCATTAAATCTAAAATTAGGAAAAACTATGAAAAATAGGACAAGAATTTCAAGAGGCTAAATTGTCACACTCAATGTAGGGAGAAGTGGTTTCAAACTCTTAAGGATAACCCTGAGAAATAGTAGACACTGTTTAAATATACAGAAATATGTGGGATAATGTGTAAATCATTTTATCAAAAATGAATAGTAGGAAAAATCCACCAGAAACAAAAATTCATTTTTGTGAGGAGCATATATTTGAAAATGGGTAAATAAGGTATCGAAAAATATAGATTCATTAACATAAAATAGTTCAGGGACAGATTAGCTAAAAGTTCACTACAAAGGAGAAAGATAGACTTTATTTTATCATTTTTTAGCCCATAGAGATATGAACTTTTGTTGTCTATATGTTACCCTAGGACACTTCCTCATAGAATTATGAATATGCTTAAAAATTTTAAAGACCAAGAAAAGTCTTGCCTGGCATTGGTATGTGTTGGTGAGACACACCAGTCAATAGCAATGTAAATAGCATTTTTCATCAGTCCAGTAGGTGATCAGCTGCCTATGAAGAATAAGGTCAGAACTAACAAATGCTCCACCCTACTTGCAATTTGCTTAGGATAATGAATAGCTAAACTATATATGGTTTGTATAATCATTTCTAGAGAAAAAACTTCAGCTATTGCCAACTTAAATTTTGTTTTTGAACTACATTTTCTTAGTTTATTTTTGTCACACATTCTGTCACTAAGTGAGAATACTATACATTTCACCTGCTTTGATTCTCCTGAAGAAAGACTGGTTCCTTCGAGTATTTCATGCAAGTACACAGCTACAGTCTTCCATTTTATTCCCAAACTGGTTATAATTCTATAGTTCTGTCCCTTCCAATCTGTACATCAACTGAACGTGTATAGCTCTATAAGGAAATAAATCCAATTTTCCTTAGAAAGAGGCCAGAATTTGCGCAACTTAATTGAATAATAATAATTATCTGATCCTGGGTTCCCATTGCTAAGAATGGACAGAGATTATTTTTCATCTTGGACAGATATCTAAACAGTTTGACTTTGTAATGATCTAGCAAAACATATTCTAACCATTGGGTGTGCGCAGTGTCTATTCAGTGCTACTGGACTCTCAGTAAATAGTTAAAAGTGAAAAAAATGCAACTACTTATGTGTGGAAGGACAATGAATTTTAAAAGAAGGTTTATGAAGTCCAATGCCCCTTGACCTTCTCTTATTACTATTGCCCGGTGAACCTTTTCAAGATGAATGGTGTATATCTTTATCTATGACAGTCCATTTAGCAATCACAACATTTCCTATAAGCTAGATAAATTGTCCAGTCACTTAACAAGAAAAAAGGCCAACATCAATTGCAGCAAAGGTCACTCAATCCAGTTTTGTTCTATATTAAATTGTCATCAGCTCTGAACAGCGATTTCATCAATAACGCATCTAACTAGAATGTTCCAAAATTTAGAAATCAACTGCTTGCCCTATGGGAAAAATGAAGTAGGTAAATAAGACACAACTTTCCAAGGCAAACTCACAGAGTATTGAACCCAAGATCATACTCTCCCAAGAGTCTCATTTATCATTGGAACTAAATATGACTTCTAGAAATAACTCTGTTGGTTCAATGTTTGTCCTTATAGAGATTACACAAGTGAATGTCATGTGGACTTTGTAAATATAAGTTTGACTTTCTCTGCCAAACTAGCCTAGTAATGAATATATAAAAGAAGCAAAGTATATTATATTATGACCTGAATGTGATCATGAGGAGCCTGTCACACAGATCCAGAATGAGAGGTGACCTACAGGACAATTGACCTGAATTCTTCCAGAGATTAAATGCCATGAAGAAGGCAGGGAGGCAGAACCATTCAGATTGGGAGAGAATAAAGAGACAGCTCAGCCAACACAATGAGTAGGCCTTGGTTTATTCAGGATCAAAGAACAACCACATAGCTAAAAAGGGCATTTTAAGGAAAATTGGGAAAATTTTAAAATGTGGGAAATTTGAAACTGCTGTTTATTGTCTCAGGTGTGGTAATGGTGATGAGGCTGTGTAAGAAAAGGTCTTTGTTTCCAGGAAATGCAAACGGAAATGTTTAGAGGCAAGTGTCGGGATGTTTGTAGACAAATTCTAATGACGTGGCAAAGTGAAAGTGTTTGTGTGTGCACGTGTGTTTGTGTGTCTAGACTGAGCAATTATGAGAAGAGATAAAGAGCTCATGAATCTAGAGGAAGGGTGTACAAGGGTACATTGCATATTATTTCAACTTTTTTGTGAATTTAAGACAACTTAATTTTTAAAAATCAGTTTATGTTACTCCTGTGCTCAAAAACCTACACTGGTATGCCATTTTATTCAAAATTAGGCCATTCTTTACAGTGGCCTACAAGGCCCAACATGATCTGGTTCCTCATAATCTCTCTGATCACTTTGCATATAATTCTTCTCCTTTTGTTAATTCACTCCAGCCGCACTGGCATTTGTGCTGTTTCTCTAAGATATCATGTATGCCTTTGCACTGGCTGTTTCCTCAGCCTGGAACATTATTCCTCTAGATGTATTAATTCCTTATTTAAAGACACCTCAATGAGTCTAACTACCTTATTTGAAACTGTAACTCAGCTGCATACTTGTTAACCTCCTGTACATTTTCTTTTTTTATATCACTTCTCCAATTGTTATATAGTATTTTCACTTTTATCCTATGCATTATGCCAAAGTAAGCTCCAACAGGGATGGATTTTTGGGTTTTAAGTTCACTGAAAAACATAGAAGAGTTCCTGGCACATAATAGATTCTTAATTAACTCTTGTTGAAAGTTTAATGAATGAAGGACAGCTTGATGGCTTTCCTTGTAGTCAGAAAATGAAAGATCTGAAGGCAATTTTATGGTGGAACACAATGGGTTGGGGAAGATAATAGCCCAAGGAGGAAACAACTCAGCAAAGGGAGAGAGAAATCTGGGAGGAGGTCCAAGGAATAAGGAGCTGGAATGAGAGATGACCTCTAGATATCTTAGATATTTGCTTACTTTTACAATACGAATGAGGAGCTGAAAAAAAGAGTGAAGTGAATATATTAACTATTCTCTAAATATTGTGTAAGAAAGCTCATTTACAATCAAAGGGTTTAGAATAAATATAATCCAGTGAGATGTGCATGAAATATTTGATAAGTAATGTACAAGAAATATTCAATCAGAATTTAAGTAATAAAACCACACTTGTCAGATTATTTAGTATCCTAACCTAATGATGGTACTTACGTTAATGTTGAGATTGTGTGTTACATGCCTTCAAAGCTCATCTGCAAAAGAGCTCGGGCCACTATCAATGTTAGCTGTCCTACAATAGATAAGGGACATTGGCAAATGGAACCACATGCTTGTCATGAGGCAAACCCACTTAAATTTTCCATGTGTCAAGTGCTAACATCACTGGTGCAATCATAAACTGGCTTGACACCATAGAAAAGGTATAAGCAATGGCAAGCAATGCATATTTGTGCTAACTTGGAGTCACTTAAACTGTTTGAGAGTGGAGAGAGATGGTTAGGAATCTTGAGGTCAGAAGGCACGACCCTCAAATCCTCCTTGCAGGATATGCATTAGGCTGTCACCTTTCTCTTCTTAGGTAATAACGGTATTTATTTAGGAAATTAGTGATAGGTATGACCAAAAGTGATCTCCAACTCTGTCACATAATTCTGAGATCAGGGGTAGACTTCTTGAACAAGGACACTGAGATCATGATTTCATTTAAAAAGTGTTGGGAGATTTTCCATGTGTTTAATACATATCTTAGTTTTTAAAAAGAAAAGATAAAATTAAGGACAACTTACTGTGCACTGTTAATTTATAATATAGAAAACTTCGTTTTTGAAGCCTTATCTAAGAACATAATATTTAAATGAAAATGTATATTTTGAATTACAATCATTTGACTTACAGATTTTCTAGAGCACAATCAACCTCAACGTCCTAGCCATCACAATCCTTTATGTTTTAACGGATTTTAAAATCATCACTTGGGGGCCAGCCCCGTGGCTGAGTGGTTAAGTTCGCACGCTCCGCTGCAGGCGACCCAGTGTTTTGGCAGTTCGAATTCTGGGTGCGGACATGGCACCACTCATCGAGCCACACTGAGGCAGCGTCCCATGTGCCACAACTGGAAGGACCCACAACTAAGAATATACAACTATGTACCGTGGGGCTTTGGGGAGAAAAAGGACAAAAAAAGAAATAAAATCTTAAAAAAAAAAATCATCACTTGTAGAGCAGCCTATTCTGGGAAATTCATTTGAAATATATTTGTAACCAAAAAATAGTTAATTATTAAATAATCAATTGTGGTGGTCCCTGGGGGTTGGGACTTAAGAAAGTGAGTACATAAGGTTATCACTGGGCTGCCAGTTAACATTAGCTTGTGATAATAAATGAGTTTAACTAGACATTTATCTTATTTGCTCAGGAATTCACCCTCCAGGAAATGGTCCTTAGGGAAACACACTTTTCTAAGCAAAATTCTATTGAGTATGTTTGGCTAGGAACGCTTCTAGTATTAACATCTAGGCATTTACTTCACCCCACGGACTTGGATCTCACCTGATTTATTGATTTTGACAAATAGTTCTTGAGTTCCTACTATTTACAAAGTACTACCTGCAGTTTTTCTATTTATATCAAACAAATACTTCTATTTATCTATTTATTTATATCCATTTGATTTACGTATATCCAATAAATATTTGCATATTTAGTTTTACTCGCTAGGAGCTTAATTATAAATGAGAAATATTTCAATGAATCCTTCTCTTTAATCCAAAAAGACCTTTATGATTACTTGCAATATGTAGCAATTATTAATTTCAAGCATCTTAAAAATTAAATAATGTAAACAAACATTTTTGAAAACTGGATATTTCATTTATTTTATTCTAATCTTAAATTTCACTTCCTTGTCACTATTGCATTTGCTAATATGCTAATAGGAAATTCTATGAGATATGTCAAAAGACATATGATAGAAGGTGACTGTGAATAGTGGTGCTCTAAACATTCACACCACTATTCTACACGTATTCGATAGTGAACATGTACACTTGTACACTTTCACCAAAAAAATTACTGAAGCAAGGTCAATATTTGTGGATTAATACTCTTTACCTCCAAATATACTGAATAGACTAAAACATATCAAGAGCTCTTGGCTAGATAAAATTATTTATGGTACAGTAAAAAACAGCATTCTTTGTAATATATCCTATTTTTTAAAACATCAAAGATAATAGCTATAGGTGAAACAAAGAAATTCATTTGTATCTGTAAGTTTTCCTAATAAATATATGAACACTTAAAATGTTTGAATTTTTTTTGAGATCTAGAAGGCCAAAAAAGAAGAGATAATTTCTTCATACCAGTATCCCATAACACCTTTCCTTTTTAATTTTTTCCTACACAGGCTAATTTGTCAAGCCTGAAAACTATACATACATTAACATTGACCATTAAAAGATTCTTCATCATAATTAACATTATGAAACATCTTTATGACTTACAATTTAAAAGCCCACAAATATATTTATAACTATTCCTCCCCAATTATAAAAATCAACAATGGCATTTTTCAACTTGGTAAAATTTGGGCACTAATTGCATTCTAGACACTTCTAATAATAAAGATGAATAAATGGTCGCAACCATCAAAGAGTTTTAATTTAATACCTATCAGAAAAAAAATACATAAAAACATGACTATGAAGCCACTGAAGATGTTACAAATATAGAGAGAAAAGTCTCACGCATGAAAAAAATAGCGTACATTTATAATTCAGTACATACACAGAAAATAAATATAGCCAATGCAAAACAGCTTCTTTAAAACATTGATAAACGAAGTCATACTAATCAAATTTCAATCTACAGTCATGTGCTGTATAACAACATTCCAGTCAATAATGAATCATATATACAATGATGGCCCCATAAGATTATAATAGAACAGGAAAATTCCTATCTCCTAGTGATGTCATAGCCATCATAACTCCACAGTGCAATGCATTACTCAGTTGTTTGTGGTGATGCTGGTGTAAACAAACCTACTGCGCTGCCAGTCATATAAAAGTAGGGCAGATACGATTATTTACAGTACATAATACTTGATAGTAAATGGCTATGTTACTGGCTTATGTATTTACTACGCTGTAAGACTATACCACCTAGGTTTGTGTAAGTACACTCTATGATGTTAGCACAATGATGAAATTGCCTAACAATGCATTTCTCAGAACATCCCTCTGTCGTTAAATGATGCACGGCTGTATACTGAACTGATATTATAAAGATAGCAGTTATTCTCAGATTACTCTAAGCAATTCCAATCAAAATTCCAGGCATATTTTTTCCTGGAATTTGACTCTAAAGTTCACCTTGAAGAATAAAAGTCCAACAATAGCCAGGACAATTTGGAAGAAGTATAGCAATGAGGCCAAATTATGTTTTAAAGAAATTTTTTTTAAAACTATAATAACACCGCTACTCATACAGGAATAAACAATATTAGTGAAATAGAATAAAGAGCCTAGGTAAGACTCCAGATACCTAAGAATTTGGTCTATAATGAAGGCACCATCACATGTTTGTTGGGAACAAAAGGATGAATATTTTTGAGACATTAAAAGACACTTCATTAGAGTCTGCATTAACAGAAAATAAATTCCACATAAATGTAACAGTTAAATGTAAAATCAATACTAAACAATAACGGCATTAGGAGAAATATTTAACAATCATTATAGACAGTGAGAAATGGCCTTCTAAATGTAAAAACAATGAATTATTACACAAAGAAGGAAAATCAAACATATTTGAATGCATAAGACTGAATTACTACATGGCAAAATTATTAAAAATATTAAGAAAAATTGCATATATGATGGCTAACAAAAAGCTATTACTAACAGTCTGAAAAAAACAACCCACAGAGAAAAATGAACAAATGGCATGAAGAGACCATTCACATAAATGCATACGTGGACACAAGTAAATGGCCAGAAACTGCAATTAATCCAAGTTTACCAAATAATAATTTGCAAATTAAAATAATATACTATTTCAACAATAAAGTTATCCAAACTTAAATAATGATAATAATTGTATTGGGGCAAGTATTTGCTGAAAGTGGCACTCATATAATGCCAGCAGGAGTATAAATTAGAAAAATATTTTGTAAAACAATTTGCTAAGAATCATACAATTAGCCTTGCCTTTATGCCAGTAAATCTCTATCTAGAAATGTAGTCTAAAAAAATAAAGATATGACTTAAGGAAAAGATTGTTTACTGCACTATTACTTGTAATAAAAAATGGAATCAACACACCCAGTAAGATGGCTATTATTTTTTTAAAAAACTAAAATAAAATAAGCATTGGCAAGGACGTGGAGAAATTGGAACCCGTGTGCACTGTTGATGGGAATGTAAAATGGTACAGGCTTGTGGAAAACAGTACGGGAGACATTCAAAAAATTAAAAATAGAATTACCATGTGATTCACCAATTCCAGTTCTCGGTATATATCCCAAAGAATTGAAAGCAGAGGGGTCGGCCTGGTAGTCAGCGGTTAAGTTCACACGTTCTGCTTCTCTGCGGTGCGGGGTTTGCTGGTTCGGATCCTGGGTGCAGACATTGCACCGCTTGGCAAATGCCATGCTGTGGTAGGCATCCCACGTAAAAAGTAGAGGAAGATGGGCATGGATGTTAGCTCAGGGCCAGTCTTCCTCAGCAAAAAGAGGAGGATTGGTGGTAGTTAGCTCAGGGCTAATCTTCCTCAAAAAAAAAATTGAAAGCAGAGTCTTGAAGAGATATTTTCTTTACCCTCATGTTCCTAGCATTATTAACAATAGCCAAAATGTGGAAGCACCCCAATGTCCACTGACGGATGAGTAGATAAATAAAATGTGGTCTATACATACAATTGAATGTTATTTGATCTTAAAAAAGAAGCCAATTTTGATATATGCTACAACATGGATGATCCCTGAAGACATTATTCTAAGTGAAATAAGCCAGTCAAAAAAGGACAAATACTGTATGATTCCACTTAAATGAAGCAGAGTAATTGCCTCTTATCCTCAGGGGATATGTTCCAAGACTCCCAGAGGATTCCTGCAACCTCAGATAGTACCAAAATCCTATATATATACCATGCTTTCTCCTATACATACATATTTATGATAAAGTTTAATTCATAAGTTAGGCACAGTAAGAGACTAGCAACAATAACTTCTCTTTGGCATATCCAAATTGCCAGCATCACTACTCTTGTGCTTTGGGGCCATTATGAAGTGAGATAAGGGTTACTCACAAGCACTGCGATATTGTGACAGTCGATCTGATAACCAAGATGGATACTAAGTGACTAATGGGGGGAGGTAGCACATACACTGGACAAAGGGATGATTCACATCTCGGGTGGGATGGAGGGGGATGATGTAAGATTCCATCACCTTGCTAAGAATGGCACACAATTTAAAACTTATGAATTGGTTATTTCTGGAATTTTCCACTTAATTTTTTCCATTTAATATGACTGCAGGTTACTGAAACCACGAAAGCAAAACTGTGGAAAGGGGGTGGGGACTACTGTACTGTAGTCAAATCAATAGAGACAGAAAGTAGAATGGTAGTTGCCAGGCCTGATGGGAGGAGGGACCGGGAAGTTATTGTTTAATGGGTACACCGTTTCAGTTTTGCAAGATATAAAAGTCCTGGAGATGGATGATGGTGTTGGTTCACAACAATGTGAACATACTTATTGCCACAGAAATGTACACTTAAAAATGGTGAAAATGGTAAATTTTATATTATGTATATTTTACAAGAATTTTAAAAAATAAAAAAGGAATCACACAAAATGTTCCATAGAGTAATTAAAAATATGAACATTGGAATAATAAAATAGTTACCTATTTTCTAAATTTTCTCAAAAATATGCCCTCACTATGGTAATTACAAAGGTACATTTGGCAAGTAAAATAAATAAGATCTGGTATTCTATGAAAAGGTACAGGGTTAGTAGAGTAGGCTTCCTCGGTAGACCTCTTCTGATGGTGAAGCAGATGTTTCCTAAGACAGGACTGGCCAAGGGAGTTGCAATTTCAATGAAGCAAACTGAAAATGATTCTCTGCATAGCTCCTATTGGGGGGAAAAATGCCTCTTTCCAGACTGCCAAAGATCTGAAACATGAAAGTTAGGGCATATGTTTCATTTTCTCCTCCAGGGCAGCTAACAAATTTGTAGAAGAAGCTGTTCTAAACTCACATATGAAATTTTGCCCCAGAGACTGAATCTGCATATGAAAAATCAGTCCAATAATGGAACACATCAAGCTGCTGTGACTACAATGCCTGGAAGGAAAATGTTGAAGCCTTTATAATTTTTCAGAATTCCCTAGAGAGGAAAAGAAAATAAAAAAGCCCTCCCTTCATTATCTGGTCACTATTCACAACCTTATTTGCTAATAGAAAGGGTGGTCCACTATGATTGGATCTCATTTTCTCTTTTACGACTGTATATAGAGCCTACTTTAAATTCATATTATGGTGGATGAAGCACTATATCATGTTTGTCTCTTTTGGATTCTTCTGTTTTAATCCTTCCTATGTTTTGCAAAACTTGTGATTTTAGCATTCCATTCTTTATACTCGATTTGTAAAATTTTAAAAAATCAGTTTTCAAGAATGTAGAGATTATTACCGTATTGAACAAACTGATGAGATATTATAGTAGTGTTCTAAAAGAGTCAAAGACACATTCTGACAATTAATAAAATCATTTTCACATAAAAGTCCTAACGTTGAGGAGTTTGAAAGTATTCTACAGCTACTGAAAATAGTGAAGTGTCAGTTATTAGTGGCTCTTTCTCATCAAGCCCAGTTAGAACTTAAGGCATTGCAGCCACCAGTGGCACCGCTATTGGCTTTTGAAACATTGCTATAGATTTTGCAGTTAATTTAACATCAAGAAGTTTAACCACTCTACATTTGTTCATTTAGGCATTTAGTCTGTGTATATTCGCAATCATTATAAAAGCATTAAAAGATATAATTCATCATTTTCAAGAACAGAATGGAAAGTGATGCTTATTTTGCATGACAGCAAATCACGAGAGATAACGTGCCAGGGAGAAATATAAAAAGTAATACAAATTGCTCAGCTCAATTTCTGAAAAGCCCATTTCTCCTACAGGATGCAAACTTATAGTTGTCTCTACTGGCACAAGGGAATATTTGGTGCCATTTGATAATATTTTCAAGAGATTCACTACACTTTTTTTTCACAAGGAGACCAAAATTCAATAAAGATAATGCTCACATGTCCAACAGTACAGAGAATATTAGAGCCAATATACCCAATAAACTGACAGGAAAGCCCATCATTCTGCCATAATAGTGTAACAAAAGCTATTTTTCACATGTAAATTAAATTCACACACACACTTTACCTTGTAGCCTCGAACCAACTGTGGCCAGCATCTATGGGCATAGTGTATTTTAATACGATTCAGAGTCTCTACCTACATGGGCAAGTAGTCATCCCCCTTATTGGGTCTTAGAGCAAGGAAAGAAGGTAATTCCTAGATATTATGTATTTGTGTGTTTTCTAAATTTCCAATATTCATCTAAGATAAACAGTCTCATTAAAGAATTCCCTACCACTTAAAGCCCATGGATGAAAGGAAGGACTTAGTTAAAAGTCAAATTCAGCAAATCCATGTTAAATTAATAATATGTAACAGGAACAAAATAACTGGTATGAGAATCGTGCCTTGGCTCCCTTTTGAATCTGGGATATTTTTTCTACTATCATCCTGAATATACCACACTATGGAAGCTGTTAAAATTGTACCCGCTCCGACAGCAAGAAAACCCTTCTCTATGTAGTAGATACATTAACAGAATCGGGGTGTCAGTTTCTAGATGGAGCTTCGGAAAAGATAATCTATAAGTAGATTACCGCTCCTAAAAGATAAAAACTTCCTCCTCACATATTTTAACACTTTATTCAAAAATAAAGCCATCTATTATTCCTCACTAGATAATACTTTAGTTATGACTAATCAAGTTGTGACACTTATTTAATGGGTATCTATTATATTTTCATATCTATTTTCTAAAGAATTGTACTTGGTTAATAGTTCCAACAAAACAAAGTTCAATATATTGAGTCTCTAAATTTTGAGGAGATCAAACTAAACAGAAACTGAGAAAAGAAGATGGGAGAGTAGGAAAAGAAGATAAGAGTAAGTTTCTTTTAGAAAATTCATCAGCTTAGAAATAAAAGTACCTTTAAAAAACTAATGAAGCACTTTTAAAATTATGAATAATGATGTTTATATTCAGAGATCACAATTCAATCCTTACATCTAGAGGGACAATTAAAAGAAAATAACTGTACACTATAATTTTTTAGAAACTATTTTCATGTGAACAGAAGTTATACCTTATAATCATACTGAGAAATATACCAATGATTCTACAAACTATATATACAAATTGTGTAATATCCTTATTAATTTTTAAACACCATACAGACTCTGCCTAACAATTTACAAATCACTGCACATACATTCTTTTTGTTCTTATATCAATCCTATGAACAAGACTATTAATATTCACACATGACAAATCTAAACATAATTATTATCATTAAATTTCCGACCTGGATGTACTGTAGAGATATCCTAGGTTATGTCTCTAACAGGTGTGAAAAGTGAGGGGAAATGAAATGATTTGCCAAAGATCAATCTGCTAGTTAGTACCAGAGACAGGTTTGACACCTAATGTGATGTCTTTTCAGTATACCAAGTTACTTTAATTGTTAAAGAGCATTTACTCCACCAGTTCTATAAGGTGCTACCAATAAGTTTTTCATCCACCTTTCAGAAATGTCCACTTCTGCTGAATGTTAATGTTTGCTCTCTCCCAACTTCATCCACTTTATCTCTATTAGCAGTTAATTCTCAAACAAGACCTCTAATTAGGTGTCCACTCCCTAACAGATCCAAGTTTCCAGCTCCTTCCTGAATATTTTTATCTGAATTTCTTTGTCTGATGTATCAAGGTCATAAGGGTCAAAACTAGATTCATTACCTAAAAGTACTTTTTACCTTTGTCTTTTGCTGTCTTACTTAAGGTCATGTTCTTTCTATAAGCAGAGGCAAAAATTCTCAGAATCATCTGCACTTAATGCTTCTAATTTAAATCCAAAGCTCATCTATTCAACCTCACATCTCCCAGTTCTTCACTCATCTCTCATTATTCAGCTTCATAGGCCTGGTCCTCATCCTCCTTCGAATGAATCATTATATTAACTTGTTTATTGATCTCTCTACTTCTAGTCTCTTTTCAAGTCATCAACCGAGTTGCAGAATTAATATAAAACACAGGTAATTAATTTATTAACATATTCTGTGGCATATAGAAGGAAGTAAAAACTTGGGATAATTGTACTAAAATGTTTTATAAAACATACCAGAAGTATGGAAAACAGAGTCAGAAATGCACCCAATGATCTACATCACCTGGTTTCTGTGTCTTGTATAGTTTCCTCCCACACTGAATAAGGCTGACCTATGTAACCAATCGAATATTGTGGAAATGATAATTTTTTACTTTTGTGACTAGATATAAAAGATATTTTGGTTTCTGTCCTGTTCCCTCTTGGATCACTAGTTCTTTTAGAAGCCAGCTGCCACGTTTTGAGGATACTCAAGCAGCAGTATATAGAGGTCCGTATGGTGAGATACTGAGGTCTCCAGCCAACAGCCACGTCTAATGTACTGGGCATGTGAGCGAGCACCTTGAAACTGGATTCTCTAGCTCCAGTCAAGCCTTCAGATGACATCTTGACTGCAATCTCATGAGAGTTCCTGTGACAGAATCATCCAGTTAATCCATTCCCCAGATTCCTGACCCACATAAACCGTGTAAAACAAGTGTTTATTTTTTTGTCACTAAGTTTTAGTGTATTTTTTTACACAGCAATGGATAATTAGTACAATGAAAGTTTTAATTTTATGGAGAGCACTATACAGCAATAAAAATCCTAGATAGAGAATCAAAACACGGTTTCTAGGTGTGAGGGAGCAGAAGAATACGCTATATAAAGCACTCTAAAAGGTTAGGAGATAAAGAAAGGGAAGGTCATTCTGCAACCTCTGCTTCCATGTAAATATCCAGTTTAACAACCTTTCCCCAGAATCCATTTTACTCCATATATGGTTAATGTGTTTGCTACAAATGAAATAGATATTATCAAAACCTAGGTTGATGCTAAATTACAAAGATCTACCAAGTCACATGTTTCTCTTACTTGAATGTCTATTGAACATCTGTTTGAGATACTAACAAAGAAACAACAACAAAAGGTAACAGTAGGATTTGGTTCTATACTGGAAACAATACAATTCCTCTTCTCTATTTTGAAATCTAGTTGTTAAAGGGTTCTATCGCTAAAAATCTAATGGAAAATTATATTTGAATATTTTAAGTAGCTGTAAACTAAAAGAAAAATGTGTAAATTCTTCTATCATATAGACCAGGGCTTCCCAAGCTCTAATGCACACATTCTTTTTTGCAGGGGGCTTTCCTCTATATTCTAGGATGCTTAGCAACATCCTTGCCCTCAACCCACCAGATGCCACCGGCACTATTCTCTCCTCTGCTCCAAGTCATGATAATAAAAAATGTTTGCACACATCAGCAAATGTTCCCTGAGGGGCAAAATCACCTTGGGCTAAGGACTATTACAGATACAAAGAAGTAATAAATAAGCATTTACTGGAAAAATATTTTTTCAACAAGTAGGAATGTTCCCATCTGTTCTGCAGTGCTTCATACCTAAGGATGAGATACAAAGAAAATCCAGAACCTTCAGTTTGGATTTTCTGATTAGAGTCTGATGCCATCTGCCATAGTTATAATGATCTGCCAGATTGTTACAAATGATCAGCCCGATGTTAGAATCAACAGGAAAAATAGTTTTAGAGATGGGTCTATGATGTCTTTATTGCAGAAGATAAAGAAAGCTTTTAATTAAACACACACACACACACACACTCTAGAAAAACCAGTCATTCATTCTTAGTACTTCTAGTAGTTGGCCAAGTGAACTGCAAAATTATATTTAGGAAAGAAGACAAGCAATGACCTTTAAATATCAGGGATGACAGAAATCACAACCCAAAGTCTGTTTTGTTGAAACTTTCAAAGTTGACTGAACAGTAATCATCACCTAAATTAACCAAAGGTCTTGAGTAAATTGATGTGAGAAACTGTTTTAATAATAGCTTTAAAAGAGGAGCATAAATGTAAAATAAGAAACAATTATGTCTGTGATTCTCTCCTACTTATTAGACTTACAGATATTTCTGCCATGAAATGCTTTGCTGTGGCTATCAAAAGCAGAGGGAATGATTTTTGCAGTATTATGGACTTCTTTGCAATCTTACAAAGTATTTTGGAATACTTTTCTATAATGCATGCTAAAATTATGTAAGTTTCTCCACTTTACTGGAACAACTGGTGAATGTATATTTTATTGGAATCTTGATTACAAAAACAGAAAATCTACGCACTTTTTGTTTTAGTTATGATTCCAACAGAAGCAAACTCTGATATAATGATTTGAGTGTGCATAATTTATTTTCTGGTAAAGGAAAAATTGGTAGAGGGGTAAGAGAGTGAGACACAGAAGGGGGACAGCCAATAAAGGTTGCAAAGTTAAATCAGCTATCACTGAAAGTAACTGAAGCTCAATCCCATCAGGGAAACTTTGAGAGCCACTGTAGAATTAATGATTCACAGTCATCCCACTGAGGGGCAAGGGAGCTGGGGTATTTATACACCAACACTGACTGACCATTGTTTGAGGGCTACTGCCAGAAACATTAATTTCTTGGCATTTTTGGCTTCCTCCACAGGCAGGAAAAGCAGACTTTAGTGGCCACAGAAGACTTTCAGACAAACTAATACAGATTTGGGCAGTTAGAAGTCAACTAACTAATGAGTTAGAGAGGATGAAAATGGAACACTGGATGCAGGGGATATATTGCAATTTCCATAAAACAATAAACATAATAGTCCAGAAATGTCAAAGCAACATTGCCTTCTTAATTAGATATACTCTTATGGTGACCAAGAGGAAATATGTGTCTCCCCATATCAAAAATGCAATAAAAATTTCCTCTTTTAGGAGAATTCAAATGAAATTTAAAAATGCAAAAACAACTCCTCTTTGGTTCATCAGTTAACTAATATAGACCATAATGACTCACTTATTATCTGTTAATTTTTTATAACATGTGTTAGTTTTTTTAAAGATAAGGAAGTTTTAAAAATCCCCGTTGACTGCAAAATTAAAGCATTAACAAATTTAAATTGCAAAGAAATTTACAAAATAAAAGTGAATACCTTCTGCTCTGAAACCAGACTGTTCCTAATCTTACTGAAGAGAACTATTCTTAATATTCGCTTGTGATTCCTTCCAGAAATCCATATATGTGTATTTTTTTATTCTGACTGAGATTTTTTCTTAAAGTTTCCTGAATGTTAGGAGATATATCTTTCATCAATTCTTGAAATATGCAGTGTTTCATAGAGTGTAAAATATTATATCTTATTTCATCTGCTCATTCCCATTTTCCTGCTCTTAATCTTTACTGTTAATCCTGTCCCTCAAATATTTCCTATTCCCTTAGCACGTTATTTGCCCCATTATGCTTTTATTTCTTCCATATTCATGGAATCCATGATTGATTATTAAAATAATGTTCTAACAAGCAGTTTGAATTCACTCATATGTATTCTCTATATTTTATACCATATCTCCTTTTTCAATTACAAACATCGACTATATCCTACTCTCATTTGAACTTCATATACAGTTGCTATCAGTTTGCCAAGCTTTAATGAAGAAAGCAATAGGTTAATTTTTTGCTGTACAAGACAACTCTCTCAAAACTCAAATGGGCTTTTAGGGCTAATTTGTAATCTTTAGTTCATCTTTCACTAAATCTTTGAGACATTTCTTTGCTTCTCCTTCAATCTCATTTCCCATTTGAATCTAATATGATTTCCTTTAAAGTGGTTTATCCATTATGGAGTATCTCTGCATATTAATCCATTTCCTTCTCCTTTCTCTTCTCAAAGAATAATTTTTTTGACTAATTATTTCCTTTTCTTTTAAATCTTCAATTATTCCTTCTTCAAAGATCCTTCATCCTGTCTAGAACATTGTTTCTTAATTTTTATACTCACTCCTTTCCCAGCACTACACTGTGGGAGATACTAGACCAACCACACACAAGTCATCATTAGCCTATTGTCTCTTAGCTTCCCCTGTGATAGAGATAAGCAAACCAAATTACTCAATTGTGCATTCTCCTTTGCAGTCACCAATAGCCATGCTACATGGTTGTGGCCAAATAAATGTAGCTAAAAAACCCTGGGAGAGAGAGTCCCTCATTTAAAAGAAAGGCAAAGACTTGCGAAGAGAAATAGCTTTTCTCTCTCTGCCTGCCCCACTCTTTCTGCCTAGAATGTGGCTGTTAAGTCCAGAAGTACAACAACTACCTTGAAACCATAAGCCATGACCTTACAAAAAATACTAAGAAAGGTGAAGTAGAACAGCAGAGAGCACCTGGGACCTGGATACATTCTTCATCCAAAGAACTCTGGATCCCCCACTCCAATCTTCTTGCTAAGGGAATAATAAACCATTATTTAAAAACAAAGACTATCGTAGTTTGATTTTCATTACTTGCAAACCACTGTGGTATTAATGGATATCTTTCTTTAATCTCTTCCTCCCCTCAAACCCAACTGACAAAAACTAAAACATTAAACAAACTATGTATGTTTGCTATCCCTGTTTTGTCACCAACCTTTCAGACAAAGCAGTGGTCACAAACTGGCGGCTTTTAGGACATATTAATTTGATATTGTTACTCTCCTATTGAAATATCTCAACTGTTTCCCCACTGCTTAATCTTCTATTTCACATATCCTTCTTTCACACGTCTGGCCCAAATCTACCTGACCAGATTTATATTTCTAAGGTATTCAATATTTCCTGCACATGCCCCTCATTTTGTTTCCTGAGAGCCTCTTGGTATTATTCATTGCTGGGAAAATGTTTTCCCTTCAGCTCCTACAGAAGCTGTGTATGCCCATACATACTATTCAGGGTCTAGAATACCTTTGACAACGTTTAACAATTACTCGCGAGCAGACAATGAGTCATGCTCTTTCCTGGACACTGGCAGAGAGGGCACTTGGTGTGGAGACTTTGCGGAATGTGGTATGGAGCTGTGGATAAACTCACAGGCTCTGGTGTCAGGTTGCCTTTATTCAAATCTCAGATCCACCATTCACTTAGGTAGGGTTTTATTTTGTTGAGGAAGACTAGCCCTGAGCTAACATCTGTTGCCAATCTTCCTCAATTTTGCCTGAGGAAGATTAGCCCTGAGCTAACATCTGTGCCAGTCTTCCTCTACTTTATATGTGGGATGCCACCACAGGGTGGCTGATGAGTGATGTAAATCTGCACCCACGAACCCAGGCCACTGAGTCAGAACATGCTAAACTTAACCACTATGCCACCCAGGGGGCCCCTGGGGTGAGTTTTGTTGTCATTGTTGTGGTTTTGGTGAGGAAGATTGGCCCTGAGCTAACATCTGTTGCCAATCTTCCTCTTTTTGCTTGAGGAAGATTGTCCCTGAGCTAACATCTGTGCCAATCTTCCTCTATTTTTTGTATGTGGGATGCCTCTACAGCATGGTTTGATGAGTGGTGTGTAGGTCTACACCCAGGATCTGAACCCAGAAACCCCAAACCACTGAAGCAGAGCATGTGAACTTAACCACTATGCCACCAGGCCAGCCTCCTTGGGTGAGTTTTTAAATCATTCTGTGGCACAATTTCATTATCTGTAAAATAGGGATAATAATATAACCAACCACTGGTGTTGTTATGAAGACTAAATAAGTTAATACTTAGCACTGAGTAAGAACAGACTAAACATCAGAAAATAACAAGTTGTCAATAAATGTTAGCTATTATTATTACCATAGTCTAGTGGAACTACAGAGAAATCAGACAAGATGCAAGAAGTTACATAAATAAATAAAATGATTTTCAAATAGCAGTAAGTGCTATGAGAAATATTAAACTGAGTGATGTGATAGTAATTCAGGGAGAGGAGACAGTCAGTTTGGATAGTCAGGGAAAGCCTCTCTGAACAGGTAACACTGGAGCACTGACTTGGATTACCAAATGGACTCAGTTCCTCACAGATCCAAAGGCATGCCTTTCTAAATAGAGGGAATAGTAAATTGCAAATGCCCAAAGGGGTGTTTTTGAATAACATAAAGGCCAGTGTGTCCCTGAACTTTGTTGAGCAAAGGAGAAAGAGACATTCTTGTGAAATTGTGAAAGACGGACAATTAACCAATCATGTACAGCATTGCACGTCACTGTAAGGGATTACACTTTTATTCTAAGGAAAAAGGGGAGCCCTTGGAGATTTTAAGCAACGACATGCACGATCACTCCGACTGCTACGTGCATGGCAAGAATGAAGAGGAAAGACTAGTTAGGAAGCCACTGCAGTCCACCAGACAAGAGAAGAGGATGCCCCTCGTCTTCTTTTCTGAGTAGATAAAGCTTGGTCTTTCAAGAACAAACGCAAAAAATACCTTTATGAGACTCTCCTGATCCTCCTTTAAGCTGCCATTTATCTGTCCCTTCCTTATGGTACTTGGTGTATTCATATGATGTGTGCACGTCTTCCTAAGTACCCTATAAGCTCCTTGCAGGCAGGATTTATGTGATATGGACTTCTGGGTCTCCAATTTTGTGTCATAAATATTTGCTGGAGAAAACAATTTTGTATATCTAGAATTAAATATTAAAATGCTATAAAATATTAATAACAAAATCTTTTCCCTGCATTGATATTTTTCTTTCAATATTTATTTGAAAATTAAATCTTATGGAAATGCAAATGAGAGAAGACAGGGAGACACAAAATGTGTACTGAGATAGAGATTATAATTGAAGTAGAGATAATCACTTTTTGAAGTCTAAAAGGGGTAAATTAAATATTTATTGACTTCTCAATCAGAGTCAAAATAAAAGCACACGTGATTGAGCTAAAAGTGCTGAGTGTTTTCTAATGAAGGCAACCAAACTGTTTTGGGTGGAAAATCAAATTAAGCAGCTCAAATACTTCCATACTGTACCAAAAATGGAAATAAATAAAACAGAAGAGGGGTGATGCTGTCATATAAGATAACTAATATTCTTGAGAAAATACAATAATTATACACTCTGTTTAAGGGAACTGAGTTGCAAACTGACATCCTCTGATTGGCAGCATTTACTCAGGATGAACAGTAAGAGCAATTGTCTTGAGCTTTAGAAAAGAGCACCCAGTTCTTTACTCTGCAAGAGAATGGTTTCCTAGTCAAGCCCTTCAAATTGTTATATGCTGGTTCACTAAATGTTTTAACACAACAAACAGGATTAAAGTTTATAAAATGAGACCTACCTAATGAGAGTTAAAAGGAACGGAACTCTTCTGTGTGAGGAAATTAAAAACTACATTAAGAAGATGGGATTTTGTTCTACTTAAAATTTTCCTAAAATTATAAAAACTTTTGCTGAAGAATATTAGGATGACAAATACTAATAAATATATGATGTATTTAATATTCTAGAAAAGCTCTTACCAAATGATTCTTATTTTAAAAATTTAAGATTTGATTGTACATTATGTAAATGCCACATATATATATTATTACAAATTTATAAAAATAAAATACATATAAAGACAGTCATTCTGACAAGTTAGTTAGACAATAGGTGATTTTTTTTAATTTTCAAAATTTTTAAACAGAAAATAAAATTTTAAATAAAAATTTTTTTCACTTGGTTGATTACTCACGCACCTCTTCTTGCTTTCACCATTTTCTTAAAGAACAAAACCCATTTTAGACATTCCCCTATATTCTATTATAATCTGCAATCATGCTTATAATATTACAAAGAATGAAAATTATAGTGAGGAAGGTTGGAAGTCAAGCCTTGTATAATTATCTACTACAAATTTACAAGATGAAAACAAAAGAAAATTACATTGAAGGCTTTTATTTCTATGGGCAACTTTAACAATACGTACTTAGTTGGCCTGAGAAGGCACAGATTAGCGAATACATATATAGCTTGAGAGTACAGCCTAAAATCTTGAAGTCTGCATGTCTCCGCAGCCAGCTCTGCAGGGCCTGTTCTGATTATCACCCAGAGGGCTCCATCCAATTTACTTGGCAACTACTATTTATTATCTCTTTTTACAGATAGCTATGGAAATTTTGTTGAAGTGCTTCTCTCCCATATTGATAAACATGTTGTTCCTTCCATGCCATTATCTCCTTTTCCTAGGAAATTCTGGAGTGTAAGTGGTAAGATCAGATATGAATACCGTTGGTTAAGGTTAGGGAAAAGTTGTAGTTTCTCAAAGTCAAGTTCATTGTGACAGTTGAGGGTTTCCTGTCAAGTGTGTTAAATAGTGAGGCTTTATCTGCTGATAAGAACAAAAGTCTCATAGAGAGAATTTCTCAGTAATTTATAGCAGCATAGATGTCTACTGTTGTCTTCCTTCTAAAGCTTTTAGAAACAATAAATGAATATGGTCAAGTTTCAGGATACAAAATCAACATACAAAAATCATTTGTGTTTCTGTACACTAACAACGAAGTAGCATAAAGAGAAATTAAGAATACAGTCCTATTTACAACTGCAACAAAATAAAATACCTAGGAATAAACTTAACCAGAGGTGCAAGACCTGTACACCAAAACACATAGAACGTTGTTAAAAGAAACTGAATAAGACACAAAGAAATGGGAAGATTTTCTGTGCTCTTGGAGTGGAAGAATGGACATTAGTTAAAACGTCCATACTTCCTAATGCAATCTACAGATTCAATGCAATCCCTATCAAAGTTCCAACAACACTTTTCACAGAAATAAAACAAAGAATCCTAAAATTTATATGAAACAACAGAAGACCCCAAATAGTCAAAGGATCCTAAGAAAAAAGAACAAAGCTGGAGGTATCACACTCCCTGATTTCAAAATACACTACAAAGCCACAGTAACCAAAACAGCATGATACTGGCACAAAAACAGACACACAGATCAATGGAACAGAACTGAGAGCCCAGAAATAAACTCACGCATCTATGGACAACTAATTTTCGACAAGGGAGCCAAGAACATACAGTGGAGAAAGGAAAGTCTCTTCAATAAAGGGTGTTGGGAAAACTGGACAGCCATGTGAAAAAGAATGAAACTAGACCACTATCTTACACCATACACAAAAATTAACTTAAAATGGATTAAAGACTTGAATGTTAGACCTGGAACCATTAAACTTCTAGAAGAAAACACAGGCAGTAAACTCTTCGACATCGGTCTTAGCAGCATATTGTCAAGTACCATGTCTGACCCAGCAAGGGAAACAACAGAAAAAATAAACAAATGGAACTACACTGAACTAAAAAGCCTCTGCACAGCAAAGGACACCTAAAATGAAAATACAACGTAACAACTGGGAGAAGATATCTGCAAACCATATATCTGATAAGGGGTTAATATCCAAAATATATAAAGAACTCATATATCTATCTCAACAACAAAAAAACTAACAACCCAGTTAAAACATGGGCAAAAGATCTGAACAGACATTTCTCCAAAGACGATATAAAGATGTCCAACAGGCACATGAAAAGATGTTCAACATCACTATCAGCGAAATGCAAATCAAAACTACAATGAGATATCACCTCACTCCCATCAGAATGGCTATAACTAACAAGACAGGAAACAAGTGTTGTAGAGGAAGTGGAGAGAAGGGGACTCTCATACACTGCCGGAGTGCAAACTGGTACAGCCACTATGGGAAACAGTATGGAAATTCCTCAAAAAATTAAAAATAGATCTACCATGGGATTCAGCTATTCCAGCGCTGGATATTTATCCAAACAACTTGAAAACACAAATGCATAAAGATATATGCACCCCTATGTTCACCACAGCATTATTCACAACAGCCCAGTCTTGCTAGGAGCCTATCAAGGAACGAATGGATAAAGAAGATGTGGTATATATACACGATGGAATACCACTCAGTCATAAGAAACGATGAAATCCGACCATTTGTGACAACATGGATGGACCTTGAGGGCATTATGCTAAGTGAAATAAGTCAGAGGGAGAAAGTCAAATATCGTATGATCTCACTCATAAGTAGAAGATAAAAACAACGACAAACAAACACATAGCAACAGAGATTGGATTGGCGGTTGCCAGAGGGGAAGCGGGGAAGGTAGAGAGCAAAAGGGGTGATTAGGCACTTGTGTGTGGTGATGGATTGTAATTAGTCTTTGGGTGGTGAACATGCTGTAATCTACAAAGAAATTGAAATATATCACGACGTACACCTGAAATTTACATAATGCTATAAACCACTGTTAGTGCAATAAAAAAAGAATAAAGAATCCAAAAAAATAATACATTTGGACATAAAGAAGGCATAACCTATATAGTCTAGTTCTTTAAATCTCAAATTTTGCTTCTAATGGCTAGTTTTCTTTCATATAAGCAAATGAAAAATAATTTCTACCTTTGGAAGTCACAGAGGGACTGATGAAATGAGTGGAGTATATAGAGTCACTGCACATCTCACCATCTCCTTTCTCTGGATATCTCATCTTGTTCCTGTTTGCTGCCCCCTCTTCCCTCCCTGCTCCTTGCTTTGGGGCATTTCCTGTTGCTATCGCTAGAAGTGATTTCCTAATTTTACTCTTGTTTACTGGTGGTCTATCCATTTTATAACTTCACCTAAACGCCCCACAGATAGGGGGCCTACAACACCATAGGCCTACAAAGTGAACAGGTAGTTCCTAGTGAAACCACTCCTCGGGTGCATTTCCTACTGCAAACACAGTCACCCAGACTAGAATCCTTGGAACTGTCTTCTCCCCTCCCTCCATTTCACTCTTTCCATCTTATCTGTCATTGCCTTTACTTTCTAAACACCACTCTATTACCTCTCCACTATTATCGCTTGACTGAAGTGTCTTACCCTTTCTGGCTTGGAATATTCTGAATCATAACTGATCATTCTGCTGGTAATGGAAAAGCTTTTCAACTTTACAACAGAGCTTTTCCACCATCAGCAGAGTGATCTGTCTGCCCTAAAACATAAATCTGAATGCCATTTTCCTAAGGAAAAGTCCTTAATGGCTACCTACTGCAAACTACTCTCCATGGTATATGAGTCCTTAATAATCTGACTCCGAACTCAAAGCTCTATCTTGCTGAGTTTATTGCCAACTCTGCTCTCCCTCAATATATCCGTAGCAAGCCTTATAGTGGGGACAGTCTAATCAGAGCTTCACCACACAATGCGATGTATTCAGATACAAATTCCAGAAGCATATCTGCATATACTAGCCAAGATTATTTGTTCAGCATGGAGTAAATGCAATACCTCCCAACTGTATCCAATGAGGAGGAATTCCAATAAAAGATACTGGAACTCTAAGAGAGGAAATGGGTGGGTAGCCAAAAGCCAACATAACAAAACAAATAAAATTCTTCTAAAAAACTTCCACTATACCACAGGTCAGCAAACATTTTCTGTAAAGGGACAGACAGCAAATAGTTTAGGGTTTTCAGTCTACACAGTCTTTGTCGTGACTATTCACTTCTCCCCTGCAGCACAGAGGCAGCCACAGACAATATGGAAATAGACTTGGCTCTGAGCCAATAAACTTTTATTTACAAAAAGAGATTGCAGGCAAGATTTGACCTGTGGGCTGTAGTTTTTCAATCCCTGTGATTTACCATAGCATTACAATTTCAAAGTAAGATATCCAGGAATCAATTAAGATATTGTTTAATAAGTTATCATTGGAAACAGGAAAAAAGTTACATAAAACTGTTTGGTATCCCCAAATGAATAAAAGAACTACATAGTCTATGCCACAGAAAGGGAGAAGCACAGGAGAAATTAAGGCAAGAGGATGAGATGGGAAGAAAATAAGAAGGAATAAAAAAAGAGATTGAGGAGGTAAGAAGTATTTCAAGATGTCAAAATTTAATAGCAGAATTATTATCTACTCTTTAAGCAAAACAAAACAAAACATAATGAACAAAGCCAAAATCATCAGCCATATGGGAAAAACTGTAAATAATTCTTTCAGTATGTAATTGGAAAAACCTAAAGAATGACACAGAGAGCTATGACACAAAGGGACTGCAGAGTGAACTGGAAAGAAATTTCTGCTTCTGAGGAAAACATTCAAAGAAGTGAAATTTAGACTTAAAAAAATAAGTAAGTGGCCAGCCTGGTGGCCTAGTGGTTAAGTTCAGTGCGCTCTGCTTCAGTGGCATGGGTTCAGTTCCCGGACATGGATTTCCACCACTTGTCTGTTAGCAGCCATGCTGTGGCAGTGGCCCACATAAAAGGAGAAAAAAGGGAAGCTTGGCAACAAATGTTAGCTCAGGGTGAATCTCCCTCACCAAAAAAAAAATTAATAAGCAAAAACTGCAGAATCTGGAAATCATGATAAAAAATGTATTGTATTTTTTCCTTCTAGAATTCTAAACTAAGGAAACAGTCTACAATGAAAAAAAAAGATCAAAGATATGTTGTTTTAATATCAAAAAATGGAAAAACATAAATGTTAAAAATCACAAGATAAACAAAAGTGATATTATGTAGTCATTAAATAAAAGCCACGTGGAAATACTACAATACATATTTTAAGTTAAAAAATATAAAAATTTTAAAACAGCAAATTCCAAATATTTTTTTAAAAATAACTGAATAAAACAGAATGAAAAGGCTCACGCTTAATGTTAACCATGTTGCCTTGGACTTCTAACAGATATTTTTTTCTGCTTCCTTATATATTCCTTTCTTTTTCCAATTTTTTAGGAAGGGCAAGAACAGAAGCAAATGAAAATTAACTAAACGTGCAGATACATTCTCAATCCGGTGATCATATTATCAAACATAAAATGACCTAAAATTTTGGAGAGTTTAGGAAGAAAAACAATGCATTTTAGATTCCATTTTCACAAAATGATATGAAATAATGAGGAAAAAAGAATATGAGAATTGGAAGAAACAGGACTTTTAAAGTGCATAAAGATTTTCTTAAGTTATATTCTCATTTACTTAATTATATTTTAACATATTTCACTTGCATTAAAATCAATAAAACACAGAGGGCAAAAAATAAAGAAGTTTGTGAGGTCAAGATACACAGGCCTACCTCCTACCATTCTTTTTTTTTTATCTTCAATATAAAAATAAAACATATACTACACAGAAGCATAAAAAACAATTTTACACAGAACCTGAATAATTACAGTCAGTAGTTTAGAGCTTATCCAGTCACTTGACAGTGTTTCCCTGCATAATTTAATTGAGACTTCTTATTAAGTCAAATTGAATAGCATCCTCTTGGCCTAGAATCATATCCATATCAAAACTTCTGCTCAGGAATTAACAATCATTAGTGATGTTTTCAGACAGACATAAAGGAAAGTGGAAATCTTTTCTCTTCTACACATCTACTTCCTCCTCTCCCCCCTGCTTCTTTTCTATCAGGCAATATGATATAAGGATTTAATTCAGGTCAATCTCTTACTAATCCACAGCGTGAATGGAAAAGCAGCATTGCTAAGGGGTCTGTGCCAGTATTTAAGCTTGCTTAATTTTCCAGTAAGCTTTAATACCATAGCCTAAGACCTAAGAATCAATAATGAGGGGCTCATTTTCATAAAGTCACTTGAAACATAAGTCACTCTGCAAGTGAGACATTTTTCAACATCCCTTCCACCCACTCTACTATCATTCAAAACCACAGGTGCCATCTTTGGCTTCTTCAAAATAGAAGCAAGTTCTTTAGTCAGAGCACTGTGCGCTAGAATTTCCTTTTTTAAACTATGCTATAGACACAAAAGGAACAGAAACAGGATTTCATTTTTCTAAGCATCGGGAACAATGAAATAAATGATATACTTCATAAGTACTGTCATTGGCTTTGGAGCTTTTGTCCTCTGGAAAAGTTTCAAACATACGTAAGTTGAACATTGTTATATCTAGAAGTTAGGAGATTTAGGGGTGCGCTGTTTTTTAAGCAGATTATACTATCACAGAATGTTGCAAGGGGGTTTTTGCTTTTCTTTTGTTTTTCACTGCAGTGATGCCCAACCTTGGGTTTTGCAAAATATTAGAGATATTCATTCATTTTAAGGAAGTACAGCACTCTCAAGAAAATTAACTATGATTAAATTTTAAAATTCTATTTGATTGTACACATGCACACACACCCAAACAAGTGTATGCACAACTCTTGCCTTTTTAAGTAGGAAAGAAAAAGTAACATTAAAACCTCAAGAGTCACAGTAATATTCTAATAATCCTTCACTCAACTACCACTAACATTAACAAGCCACTTATGATTTGTCAAAAAATGATGCTATCCTATATATAGGAAATCACAATTAAACTCATGTTTTACAAATAACAGATGGCCTTCAAATTACTTTTCTGGGAACGGCCTGATCAAAAATTTTAAATCTAATGCAATTTGTAGTCTCCATTAGTTGTAACACATTTTATTATTCCATAGGTTTATATTTTAGAAGATTTGCCTGAAATAAGGATGCTGACTTGTAATGCAAATATATATCATATTACTATAGAAGAATTTGCATATAATTTACAAATAAATACACATTTGTTGGAGTGTTCCCTGCTCCCCTTCCCTTCTGCTTCCTGACAAGGATGTAAATCAAAAAATTTGGACACAGTGGACCAGAGTACACGATGAACTGCTGCAATGAGAGGCCCTGGGGAAATATGAAAGACACTTGAGAAGAAGAGAGAGGAGCAAAAAATATGGGATCAAGGAAGACCCAAACAAAGAGTCAGGAAATAACTAAACAAAATTTCACCAACTCCAAAATTTTATATAAGGTTAACACATCAACTATTTTCAAATAAAATTCTGATCATTGTAAATTGTAGTACTCCTAATTATGTTTAAACTATTTCCTAGAATTGTGCTAAATCATGTATTTTTGGTACTTCTTTGAAACTAAATCCATCATAATGTTTTTGAAAACAGTCATGATACCTAAAAAGATTTTCTGATATAGACACTTAGCAGGTATTGATTAGCCTTTATGATCATTTCAGGTGTTAACAAGGTTTAAAATGTGAGCTTCATATGTCTATTGTTTGTATATATATTTGTATATAACTCTAGACTATGGTCTTTACACTGATTTCTGTTTCTATTCTTGTTCCAAAATTTACATTTTGCTTAAGATAATGTTCATTAAATTTTAATATCTGGTAAGAAATGTCCACTCTCTCACTATTCTTTAAAAAGAGATATTAAGATTTCTTCTGAAAAAAAAAAAAAAAAAAAAAAAAAAGATTTCTTCTGTATTTACTCTTCCACAAGAACTTCCAAATAATTTTGTACATGTCTTTACAAAAATCCATTGGTATTTTGATTACAATTGCATCTCATGTATATTAATTTGGAAATTATTTTCATTTTTTATACTAAGTTCTCCATCCAGAGTATGGCATATTTTGCTGTTTACTCAAGGCTTGCTGTATGGTTTTCAATAGAATGTAACCATTTTCTTCATTTATCCCTATATATTTGATGTTTGCTGTTATTGTCATTTTTGTAGATAAGGGGAAAGGTAATTTTTCCCCCTTTTCTCTGTTTGTCTAGTTACTTTAAAAATAAATGTTAATTTTTGTATATTTATCTTGCATTCCAGCCACTTAGTAAACCTTCCCATTAATGTTAGCATTTTGTCACAGCATGTTAGGTTTTGCAGGTATACGGTCAGAGCATGTGTAATATGGGTTAAAATATATACTAAAATAACATTGTTGAATTTCCACTCAAGATGTTATTTAAATGTGAATAACAAATTGAATGTGTTGCAGAGAATCTTTTCTGATTTTTGTTTTGACTTCTAAGTCTGAAAAAACTCTCTAAAAGGAGCCAACAAACAGATAACATTATTTGAGGCAAACTCCAGTCAGACTCCACAGACAATCTGAAATCCTTCTCAGAAACTTTGCGCCAATCAAAACAACTCTAACTAGTTAAACATTTATACCCCATACATGTTTTTATGTTTATTTTCTTATCTTTTTTCCTCCAGTAGAAATAGAAAATTTTGCTTTTAAATTTAACTGACTCACATTTCACAGTAGTGATGTTATTTATGGATAACACATTTAAATCATATGCTATTTTTGGCAGTGTAATTTCCCCATCATTCATTTTGCTTACTCAATTTTACTTTTCTAATAGTAGATGCATGTGGAATTTCACTTTAATTAAAATGCTAAATTACTTTATAAATAAAAATAGTACCTCACCTCGCAGATAATCAAGCATGTATCACTCCTCTGAATGACCTTGTTTTCAATAACTATTTTAATGTGATTTAAATTTTAATTCAATTAATATAGTGTGCTCCACTTGTATTTAATTTGGAATGTTGCTTAAGAGACTAATAATATTTTCAATAATTTACCAGAGAAATTTAACTCAACCATCTGGATCTCCATCTTAAACTAAAATATCTGAAATACAGACATTGTGAGCAAAGTGCATGCAGAAGGGAGTCAAGGCAGAGGCAGAAGCACTGACCAGAACTCATGCACAGTGATGATGAAAAGTTTGTACAGGATTCATCTAACTGTCTCCATCCTATTAAGATGAATGGAAGGAGGTAAAATTATTATCACTATCTTGTTACTACTATAATAGAATTATCTGTTATTTTTCTCTTCCTTTCTGTAGAAATAAAACATGCATACAAAAATGTACACAAATCATGTGTTCTTGAATTCATGAATTGAGCATACCTGTGTCACCATTATTTAAGTGATCTGAGTAACATTTTTCACGGGTTTTTTTAATACACACAAGGATGGAACTGACAAATGTGAACATATTTTTATGTTATTAATGTGTTAAAGTCAGTTAAAGTCTGATAAGTCAGATTATCCTCTTTAAATCATTTCAGTCATTTTGGCATATCAAGAATAGTGCCATGGGGGTCGGCCCGGTGGTGCAGCGGTTAAGTTCGCACGCTCTGCTTCTCGGTGGCCAGGGAGTTCGCTCGTTCGGATCCCAGATGCCGACATGGCACCACTTGGCAAAAGCCATGCTAGGGCAGGCATCCCACGTATAAAGTAGAGGAAGATGGGCATGGATGTTAGCTCAGGGCCAGTCTTCCTCAGCAAAAAGAGGCGGATTGGCAGTCGGTAGCTCAGGGTTAATCTTCCTCAAAAAAAAGAAAAAACGAATAGCGCCATGCATTTATATTAACAAGGACATTCATAGTTTTGGGAAATAGTGCTATATGAAAGGAATACTATTAAACATTATAGCAAATAATGTAGAAAGTATTTTCCCCCTATTTCTCTATATAGTATATATCTGTATCTTGGTTTAAAGTTGAGAGACTAATTGAACAACTTTTATGATCACAGTCACAAAAAAGAATCACTTTGGGGGCCAGCCCAGTGGCATGGTGGCTTTTGTGGTCAGAGTTCAAAGGTTTGGATCCCGGGTGTGGACCGAGCACTGCTTGTCAAGCCACGCTGTGGTGGCATCCCACATAAAACAGAGGAAGATTGGCACAGATGCTAGCTCAGGGACAATCTTCCTCAAGCAAAAGAGGAAGATTGGCAACAGATGTTAGCTCAGGGCCAATCTTCCTCACACACACACACACACACACACAAAAATCACTTTGTTTTAGCTGTAAGAATGGTTAGCATAGGCATATGGATTTGAACAAATAAGTTCTTTAGTGTTCAGTGTAGAAAATTCTACAGTACTGATGTCCTTTTTATTTGTAATAACTTATACGATATATTATTTTAAATTTACACTGATTTTAGATGACATCATGTCCAAATTACATTACTTCATAACTGCATCAGGAAAACATTAATACTCAGTTAATAAAGCCATTCTGTTTTTCATAACAAGAGGAACTAATAATGTATTTAATTAGAAAATAAAGATTTTTTTATTCTAAGAGGCTTCACCAATCTTCTTAAACAAATAAGTATGCCTAGAGTAAGTGCACTCATACCTTAGATCATATTCCTGGTTGTCATCCTAAAATATTCAACTACTTTGTTTATTTTCGGTAAAAGACGCAAGCATAATTGGGGGTTTTATCTCTCATATTAAAAGTTCATATGCATTTTGAAACAAACTGCTTTTCACTTAATTATTTGTCATACACAAAACTAGATCCAAATTGGTACAGTATAGGAAGAGTATTTGTTACTTGAGGAAGCATTATAGAATCAGAGGTTTTAACAGCTGGAGGTGAGTCTAGAGAAAATCCAATTTACTTGTTATAGCTGTTGAAGATCAAGTTTACACAATTAATTAGCAGAATTATAGATTTTGATACTATCGTGCACACATATAAAAATAACATAAAATGAAGCTCTCATGCACCTACTTTGAGATATATAAACCTCTTGAAGATGGTTAACTGACTCCTAGAAGTGCTAGATGCTGGCTCCACTCTACATGTCTAGAGCACACATAGGCGATTCAGGAACCTGGTGGTGGGGGAGTGAGGGGCGCATGTGACTGGCCTGCAGCTAAAGACTCCAGGAGTCGCAAGAGGAGCCCTTGTCCTACAGCAGGTCAGAAAGTTATGTTGTTGGATGAAATACTAGGTGTCTATACCGACTCATCCCTTTTTTCTTAACTGAGTTTCCAAGAACCATAGTAAGTCTTTCACATACCTTATTTCACCTAACGCTGACAGAAAATCTGTAATGTACAGATGAGTGAATTGAGGCATAATGAGCTTGAGAAACTTGTCCAAGATAACAATGCTAGAAAGTACCAGAAATAGGATTTTAAACCAGGTGCATTTGAATTCAAAACTTTCATTGCCCCTCAAAATATCATGGATTCCAAAACAATGTAGTCTACCTTTCTAAGTTATAATTTTAAATAGCCATGTCTATCCATAGAAAAGTTTAACATATATAACTTAAATTTCTAAAAGATTTTCCCAAAGAATTTTTTAAAACTTAGCAAATTCTGTTTAAATTTGGAAAAGTGAGTAGCTGTAAGATTTTTCTTTTGTACCAGAGGAAAGAAATGAGACCAAACAACAACAAAAACAATGACAAAAATACAGAACAATGACAAAAATAACCACAAGAAATCTGTAAGTTATAATTACGTATTTCTAATTTGTTCAAGAGGAATAATTTTAAAACTGTGATATGATGAACAAAGAATCTTGTTCTAATTAGGCAAAACTGACTACAAATTTACAGTGACACATATTTAAGAATATACATACATACTCTCACACTGTATAGTTATTAGGAATACATTTAAACCAGTTCACATAAAAGACTAGTGTTATTTTTACAGAAGGAAGATATATCATTTCACAGGCAGTATTTCAGTACGATTTTTAAAGCCACTTAATACTGACAGCTTTTCTGCCAATTGTATATGAGGTAACTATCTCCAACCACAAAGACACCTCTACAGTCCTTACAAAACTGTTTAGTCTCCAACAATGAGAGTTTGTTTTCCCAAGGCTGAAATTTCCTGGTTTTAGCGTACAGGAGTCTTCTCAACAGTATCTCTCCCTTGCTCCACACCCAAGAAGCCCTTCAAAATCTGTTTCCTTCTCAAAATCAGACTTTCTGGGGCTTACCTTCCTCCAACATTGGATGTAGACATAGCACCTGTATTATCATCAGCTGGGGATTTCATATAAATGCATATACTTTGGCTTCACCACTGTATCGCTCAATTAAAAATCTTGGAGTGGGGTTTTGAACATTTTCTCACATGCTTCTGATGCAGGCAAAAGTTTGAGAAATGCCATCTGTGTGTTGGAAGCCTTGAGACTGTTGAATCTGAGATTTTGAATGTGTGATCACTACACTGTGGGAGAAGCCAAGGAGGGACACATTAAAAAAGGTCTCCAGATCCTGTGCACATGCTAACAGTGGGACAGCTTGTTTGGATTTAGGAATAAACAGAATATATAAAAGGGAAGGACAGAAGGAGAGGTTGACTTAAGAGTGGAGTGGAAAAATAAGTTATTTTTTCCAGTTTTGCTCTTTCCAATTTGCGTATCTCTGGATAAGTTAGTCCACCCTTCTATAGTTAATTTGAAGACACAAAAGTACCTAATTAATAGATTTTTGTGTACATATGTGTTCAATTACTCAATGTACAACATCTGACACTTATTAAATATTCATTAAATATTTCCACTCCCATGTTTCCATTCATTCATCCATACATTCAACTAGTGTCTGCCTCCTAAAACCTGTTCTACTCTGTGCTATGGTATCAAAAAACAATGATGAGAAAATCTAGGCATGGTATGTCCATGGGCCTTGGGGCTACTATAAATGCCCCAAGTTTTCATGAACATGCTGGCTGGGTATTTTGTCTTAAATCATTACAACTCTTTACATCAGGAATTTCCATCAATATTTTTTAATTGAGAAAAGTGAAGCTTAGAAAGATCAATTACTTAAGCAAAGTCACATGAAACATAGCAAGCAATAAACCTAAAAGTGGAAATTCCAATCAGTTCAGTTTCAAATCTATAATTTCTTTCTCCATTTGAATATAAATGTATTTCAAAATGTGAATGACGCTAAAAGCCTCTCCAGAAAAGAAGGAGAGTCAGACATCATGAAGGAATCTATAGATCTATAACACTGGGAGTTACGATACAAGGAGACAAGGAGAAAGGAATAGTGAAGTGGAGTATCTTCTCTTGAGTATCAATACTGGAAGAATGACAAGTTCAGTTTAGAGACATTGTACATAGAGTAATCGTGTAATAATTAAGTTATCTTGTCCAGGATGCAATTAGAGATACTGGACGTTCTTAAAATTATTTTGGTTTAAATTTTCTATTTCAGGAATCTAAATGAATATTTTTTTTTTTTTTACAACATATTTTTTTTTACAACATATCCCTTTTTTTTTACAACAATCCCTTGTTGTACAATCCCTTGTTGAATTTTTACAACATATCCCTTGCTTTGCCACTAAAGTCTATCCTATTATTAAACAGCATACAATTTGTTTATAATTAATTACCATTCATTTTTATTCCAAATTAGTAAAATGAGGTTTTAAAAATATACGTTTGGGTATTCTTCTCTTCTAAGCAAGATCTTTAGGCATAGTATTGTATTAACAATTAGAGTTCTCTTTTCGTGGGTTCTTGGGTTTAAATACTAAGTATTAAGAGAAAGATAATAGATTTCTTTCCTATTTTCCAGAAAACATATGTTCAGCCAGATTTGTAATAATGTTTCAAAATTACTAGTTTTCTGTAAACAACCACATGAAGAACAGACTTCTTGACAGACATGGCTGTAAAACTAGACAAACAAAAAACCCCAGACCTAAGTACAAACTTCAAAGACAACACAACTGAACTATAGATTACTTGAAATGCTTCTCGAGATTTGTTAAACGTACTACTCAAAGTGCTATACCTGGTGTTCCAATCTGCATGGACTAAATTGACCAAAACAATGCTTATGGCTGATAAATTGTATATTTATGATACCATGTGACCTTCAATTCCCAGCTAATGATTAAGGCTAATATCTTTCTTTCTCAAAGGAAATGGAAAATAGGCTTATACCACCTTTAATGCTTTAAATATTGTGACTGAATTTTAAACACTTCCATTGTTGACTTAATGAGCAGCCTGGTACTGCTCAGTTCCCACACCTGGGGCCTCTCAGTTCCCATCTTCAGGCTGACCCCACCCTGGTTCTAGGACCATTTGACAGAGATGGTGGGAAAGTACTCATTGGAGGATCTACACACATTTGGCGACTCCACAAAGAGTCAGCATTAATTCTGGTAATGGATGTTTTTCCTTGTTCACTATCCTCAAGCCCTGATATTTTCCCCCAATTTCGGGAATTGGGTAGAGCATTGAAACCCCACATTGGCTCCCTGCTGAGGGCTCTAATTATGGCAAGGACTATCTTTTAGTCACGACTTAGTCTACTACCCTCCTGTATTTCTATTCATGTCCTCAAGTCTCCTAATCTTTGGCCCATATATCCAGACTTCCTCCTCTTATTTACTACTGAAGCCTTCTCCATTCATGTTCACACTGTGATAATATATTTATATTTCTTCTCATTCCAAAAGGGATTTAAAGGAAATGGAGACTGTCTCTTTTCTATATCCCACTGATTGATCTCACAGTCATCAAAGTACTAATTGAAACATTATGCTGTATTTATTATTGATAGCACCTATCAAAGAAGCACCATAATGTGACAATATGACATTACCTTCATTTACTCAATAAAAGTATATACCCTTGGTATTTCACTTGTGGCTACAATTCTCTATCTTATTAATGCAGACAAAAATATATAAATAAAAATCTCCAAGACTTTTAGTGATCTTTATATTGTAAGTAATATTCTAATTATGGAAATCTTTTAACAACTCTCTAAAGCTTCTTTAGAGAACATAATTTCCTGATATCATACACAGATGAAAATATTTGATAACTTTTATTAACATCTGATTATATGGTTTGAAAATGTCAGCCAGTAACTTAAAATGTAAAAGAAATCATAGTGATTTCAACTTTAAGACAAATTTACAATCATATGCAATCTTAAACAATTTGAAATATCAAAATGACAATTATTTTATTCAGAAGTGGTTATAATCTGCTCACATTCTGCATCATTTATGTATCACTATTTTTAAAATATAATGCACTTACATCATATACAGTCCCTACAATTTCACTTGTTCTGACTGTAACTAATAGATAATTTATTTGTGAAAGGATAATATGAATTATATTTGCCTTACTGGATGATTTTAGATGTTTGCAAGCACAAAATGACAAACTATTCAGTGATTGATTCTTTATTTTTATTTTGACCTTCATTCAAAAATCAAAAGCAGTTCTAACTGTCACACTTTTCTGACCTAAAACACTTATCATTTTAGGTTTTTTCTGTGATAGCTAAAGCACATTTAATTTTTGTAAGCAAAAGAGAATTTATTTAACACTCTCTGATCAGATGAATATTCACATGTGTCTTTCTCACAGTGTTAACAAGCACTCTACAGGTCTGCAACTGGAGCCCTACTTCACATTTTTAAAACATTTATTTTTAATTAAGTTCAAACTTTAATTTGTGCAATAAATTCCACAAATATATCTTTTTATTTCAGGAAAAATAAAATATATATAAATAGAAATAACTCCATAAATTAATTTCAAAAGGTACGTTACACCAAAATTTAACATTTTATTAAAAGTAAATCACTGGGGAGCCAGGCCGGTGGCACAGCAGTTAAGTTCACACGTTCTGCTTCAGAAGCCAGTGGTTTGCCAGTTTGGGTCCCTGGTGCAGACCTACACACTGCTTGTCAAGCCATGCTCTGGTAGGCGTCCCACATATAAAATAGAGGAAAATGGGCACTGATGTTAGCTCAGGGCCAGTCTTCCTCAGCAAAAAGAGGAGGACTGGAGGCAGATGTTAGCTCAGGGCTAATCTTCTTCTTCTTCAAAAGAAAAGTAAATCACCAGGAATTAAAACACTCAATGTGCTTTTGCACTCAATAGAACTTCTGGAACATAGACTATATAGTACATCTTCCCAAAGAAATGGTAGAAAGGAAATATATTAGATTTATAAATAGAGGACTTCAATTTAAGTCCAGAGTTTAGAAATGGTTGTTGGTATATAATCATTTTTTTTTTTAAAGATTTTATTATTTCCTTTTTCTCCCCAAAGCCCCCTGGTACATAGTCGTATATTCTTTGTTGTGGGTTCTTCTAGTTGTGGCATGTGGGACGCTGCCTCAGGGTGGTCTGACGAGCAGTGCCATGTCCGCGCCCAGGATTCGAACCAACGAAACACTGGGCTGCCTGCAGCAGAGCGCACGAACTTAACCACTCGGCCACGGGGCCAGCCCCTGGTATATAATCATTTTTTGAAAAATAAATAAAAAGGCAGAAGTATGGTGGAGCTTCTTGTGTGAAAAATGGTCGTGCATTAAAACAGTTCTATGTTTTGCCCCAACAGTTCTTAGATGATCAACTCATTATTGGTGATTTCAGATGAACAGAGCATTGTTCAGAACCTGAGGGTAAGTAAGCAGGAATGGCTCATGGGGTCTGGGTGGTGCTTGGAGAGCTGGTGGAGGAGGGTGCCCGGTACACAGCTGGGAGAATGCAGGCACCAGCACCCAAGCTCTCTCCTCTCTGCTATGTATTTGTGTCTTAAGCTTTTTACTTTTCCCATCCAATACCCTTGGATCTTTATGTCTCCCTTCCACTGCTAATCTAAGACCTCCAGCAAAATTCCTCACCTGCACAAAATATTAATACAGCATTATTACAAATGAAATTAATTTATCTCCCCTCCTCTCTCTCCCCCGCCTCTCTCTCTCATTCTCTCATTCTCTCTGTCTCTCTTGCTCTTGCTCTCACTCTCATTCTCTTGCTTAAACAGACACATAAGCACACCTCCTTTCAGGGGCTTCTAATTTGTTTTCTTTAAGGTTTTATGCTGATATGACATAGACCCTAGTGACCACTACTAACTGCCTTTTCACTCAGAAGCGTTTTAATAAAAATAACGTTTCTAGGTGTATCTTTTGCATTTTTTCTATGGAAGACACGTAGAATCTGTCTGCTACATCCTCAGGCCTTCTAAATTACACATAATAATTGGCTGTGGCCATATGAGTAGATGCCACAATGACACAAGCCTGGTACTAAGAGATGTGAGGGTGTGGGCCTGGGCAAGATGGAGGCAGGAACTTATCTGCATAAATATTTCAAACTAGTAATTAGCTACTGGTCAAGATAACAGCCTGAAGTAAGTGTGTGAGAGAAAGGCATTCCCACATACTACTTATTTTGGGTATCAAGAGGGACCATAACTATTGACTATATTTTTAATCAAGTAAAAGTCTGCTTGCTTACATATATAGATGATATGGAAAGAATAAAAGAAGGTAAAAGTATATGGCAAGTTATTGATTTTATCATCTTTTTCATTTGAAAATGTATATAACTATAAATGAAATTGGAATAGCATTAAATTTTGCAATTTTTAGCCCCATCTGAACCAAAACTTATTTTGAATAAACCCTTTTAAATGTGACTTAAATTATTCATAGCATTATTTTATGCCTGGAATTAATGCAGTATGCTTTTTATTTTTCAGGAAAAGATTTATAACACCTAAGGCTTGGTATGAGCAGTTCACTCTCTGTAAAAGATCACCTGACATGAGTTTTAAATCAAGGAACGTTTCACTACAACTACAATACATAAGCTTGATTTCATTTTTTTTTTTTTTTTTTTTTTTTGCCAAAAAGAAAAAGTTAGTCCCCTGCAAAGCTAACTCTTCAAGCCTATTTTCCCAGATCTCAACTAGGATCAATAATTCTAAATGAAGTATCCCAAAATGAGTGCTGGCCAATGAACAAGACACCGTCAGCGCAATATTGATACCCACCCCACACTGTCTTCTACATGCTCCTTTGTTGTCCTATCCCAAGGACCCCAGAGGGCCTCTCACTGCTCCCCACCTATCTCCCCATCGATCCATACACAGTTCCACAGAACTCCCATTTTCCCTCCTGAGCTGTTCTGATTATGCCAGGTCGGTGCACCTCCAGACCCCAGATCCATCCTCTTTGGGAAAGTTTAGAAAGAAACAAACAAGCAAAATCTACATACCAAAATGGAAAAATATATTTTAACCATATTTAAAAGTTATAACAAAAAATTAATAATATTGATAGAGGACCTGAGATTTGACACATCAGCATAAGTTTTTAAACCTTTATACCCAGTTGTGGTCATGTGGAATAGACATCTGCATTCCCTACTAGTAGGTGTAATAATTTGATAAGGTGCATCAGAATCTTAAAAATGTTCATCCCTGTAACTGAGTAACTGCCTTTCTAGGAATGCATCATAAAGAAATACTCAGGGATGTGCAAAAAGATATACTGTAAGAATATAATTTACAACATCTTTTCTATAATAAAAAAGGAAACAACCTAAATGGCCAGTATTATATAATAGAAAATATACTCTATTAAAAGGTACCAAATTTTCTAAGGACGTTATATAAAATAAGAAAATTATCATGAACGTTACAAAGTAAAAAAAATTTGATATACATTATGTAATGTGAAATAAGATTCAGTAATTTATTCAGTCATTAACCATGTATTGACACCAAGCATGCAACAGATGCTGAGGAACAAAGATGACTAACAGAGCCCCTGCCTAAAGGAGTCCTCATTTTACTAGTAAGGACATATTAACAATAAAAGACAAACAAGTCACTATAGATACTTCAGTGGAGGCACATATTACACACACAGGCACAAAGACAAGGAAATCAAGTATGGTCATTAAAGTGCTAAGACGAGTCAGGGAGGAAGATCACAAAAGCTTCATGGAGGAAGTGGTGTTTGAGCTGAGCCTTGACAGGAGGCCAATTTTTGGATTCCGTAATCTTCACCTCTTGTAGCTATGCTTGTCGGTTGCTTATGTGCCAGGAACTTCAAAGACATTACATTTTACTACTCATAACTGTCCTTCCCTTTCTGTGTGCTTGCCTATGAGTGTAAAGAAAACCATAGCTCACTTTTTGTAGGAGGATTTCACAGCTTTGTCATCACAGCCTTATAAATGTATCAAATTACATTTTCTATGAAGAGGAGTGACGAGAATTAACCATGCTAAAAATTACAGTAAGCCACATTATATCGTCAAGTAGGACAAAGCTATTTTTTAAATTTGAATGAACTATTTTAAGTAAATCTGGAACTTGCTTACTTGCTTAATTCCTGGGTCTAAAGGAGATACTAACAACATATTTCTCATATGCAAATTTTAATTGGTTTTTCCGCTAAAGCCCCAAAATGGGTGTCACGGGTACCAAAGGATAAATGATGTGATACGCGGTTCAAGGTAAATATAGCCGTAAGTTGTATCCAACACCTAGTTTTAGTCATTTGATATTTCTGGGGTCAGGTTGAAGTCGGGGGTTCTGGAATAGTAGGCTTGACAAGGAGGTCAAATTAAATTAACATTTAGTTAAACAACATAAAACTGAGGAATGTGGAAGAGTAATGGGGCAGGAATAAAGTCAGAATCTGGAACTCAAGCAGACAATTCCATGAAAGCAGTACAAGAGACTAAACAAGGAAGTAGAAACCAGGTAGAAACTGTAGCTGTTGCTTAAAGCTGGCAGGTTTAGGAAGGAGGAGAAGAAGTAAAACTGAGAAGAATCATTAAGGTTGTTGAGGACACCAATAGAGAGTTGCTGCAGGGTTCATTGTACAGAGAGAGCTATCCAGACCATGAAAGCCCTTTAGATTGCTAATTCACACCTCTGTGCCTTTACCATGTGCATCCGTCATCTCTCAGGTTTGTACTCATCCTTTCAAGCCCATCACAACTGCCAACACCTCTGGCAGGGCTTTCCTGCTCCTTGTCCTTCCCCAGCCCAGACGAATTGATCACTCCCTGTCCAGTGTCCTTAGGGCACTTCAAACATGCCTCATCCATAGCCCCAATTACACTGATTTATGGTTGTTATGTGCCTGCATCTCCTTCAAAGATATGAGTTCATCAGTCATATGTGTCTGTATTTCCCCTTAGCTGGAAGAGGATCTAGCCCAGAGTTCAGTAAAATGTTTGTGCAATAAATGAAGGGGCTCAGAGGGTACCACTCCCTTTGCTGATATCACTGGTATGTTTACAATAGATTAAAACAAGGAAGAGAAGAGAATAGCTTTGCTGGAAAGATGAAGTAGCAAACATTTTTTCTTCACCTCAAATGTATCTTTCCATTCTAGATGCATTAACATGATGCAAGAAATAAGATAAATACAAATACATGTACACATAGGCAAAACCCCTGAAGATATCAGTACAGCCCAAGAATGGTTTAATTGCAACTCTCAAAGGTGTGGATGTGAGCAGGATGATACGGGTCTCTGTATATTTCTGTATGTAGAAAATCATTCAGAAAAATACAAATACTTTTACATAGGCCTTACAAGTACACAATTAAAATGAGAAAGACTAAAAGACTCCTCAAATATGGTTTAATTCAGCATCCAACTAAAAATTTCTCACAGAACTCCCTCACAGTTCTATTACAGCAATAAAGTTGTGTTTATAATGAAGACTCTGGTGTACTCCAACACTCTGAAAACATTTATCCACCATGATAAACTACAGATTAAATTATGTGCAGTATGATGTTAGAGTTAAATACATTTTATTGGCTTAAACATTTTAAAATTTGGTGATTTGTGCTTAATGTCTCTTCTGTCCGTTAAGCACACTTTAAGAAACCAAATTTCCTGTGCACATTAACCAAGAGAATTATCAAATGCCCACACAAAACAACTTAAAATAAGGACATGCACTGTACAAAAGTTTTGTAAAGACGTTCAAACTTGGAAAGAATACTCCAAGTTTTCCTCACAGGTAAAACTGCTATTTGGTAGTATACTTGATACTTAAAGAGTAAAAGGCTTCTACAACGTGCTCAGGATGCATTTAGGAGTAGCCAGTCATGCACTTTGTCAAGAGGAACTTCTGATATTGGCCCAATATTTAGGAAGAGACAAGCACCGATCTGAATTCAAATTAAAAATCCTATCACACTAGCGGGAGGATAAACCTACCACATAAATCCCTAAATACTGACAGTCCTAATTTTCATTTCTTTCATCACAAGCCCTAAGATATATAGTATCTTCAGAAAGTCATTTTTAAAATACAAGAGACAGAATGAGAATGTTTCCAAAGCCTATTTACTATAATGTTTGCAAAGGATTTCATTTGAATAAATTTACACTAGTTCTTTTACTTTCAATAATAAATTCTAGCTCATTCCACAGCTGTATCCCATACAGCAGTCTACACTGAATATATCACAGTTTAGCTGCCTGCGGACACATAGAATGATGTGGCAGGTTTTCACTTTGTCTCTTTCAGGGAAGAAAAGAAGAGGAAAACCACAGCTGGAATGCAAGTCTCCCTGTACAGGACACAGCAAAAGTCAGCATTTCTATTGTCGCTAATGTTCCCATCCAAGAAATTTTATCAGTTTATATACTTAGAAAATGATTCTCTGAAATTAAAAGTAGACTGCAATGTTGACCAAAACACAACACAGATGGTCAGACATGGAAGGTGGGAGGGAAGGGAAAGGAAGAGCTAAGTAGTAAAGAAAACTTTGAGAGAGTGAAAGAAACATGAGCCCATATAGGAGAGCTACAGGAGATGATGTGCAAGTGTGTGCGAGTGTATCTGTGGAGCATTTCAGGAGATGTAAAGAAGGATTTAGGATGTTTTATTGTATCATGTTCAGTATAAACTCCTGTGTTATACTGTCAAGAAAATCCACAGTTTAAATCTATATAACACTTTTTTTAAAAAGGAACAGAAAAGGATAATGTCAACATACTGAAACTAAATATTGAGTTATGACTTGAAGTGGCATTTTATACTTTACAATGTTAAGATTCATTGAATCGTGGACCAATACTAGAATATGGTTATATTTGGTTATAGGGTAATGAATTGTTTAAATAAAGTATATTACTCTATGTTACAAAATTGAAGAAAGCTATGAGAGTAAAAGTTAAAATCTCAAGAACATTGTCAAAAGCTCAGTCAAGATACCAAATAGTCTAAATATTTATCAAAACACAAATCTGTAATCCTTTACTGTATCTCCCTATGCTTGTCTGAAAGTATTAAAACTAATTATCTGTTATTGCCTATTATTTATATCATACAAGTTACTCTTCATACAACCAAAGAATATTTCCTCTGACTTTGGCCTCTTCAATTAAAATACTAAGAGTATATTTTAAAGTTTTTTGTATAAAATTCTTATTTTTGTGTATGTCATAATATAAAAGACACCAAGATATTTGTCCTGGCTGCTAGTCTTACACTGAGTGTGGAAAGAGTCGACTCGCTTGACCTCAGGTACCTGAGTTTACTCTTTCTTTAAAGGAAGAAGGCCTTACTTCTCGCCTTATATTAATGAAGACATTGTGAGAATTTAGTAAAAGAACATGAGCACGCGAGTGCTTGGAGAATCGCAGAGGACCACGAGAGCAGAAGCAGATATTGTTATTACATCCACCAAGCTGTAAAAACCAAATGGGAAACTTCTAAAATGCATTAACATTTAAATTTTTCCTTAGTATCACTTGGATGTCTCTGCACATTTTAAATACACGTGATAAAGTCATCCTCTCTTTAAGTCACCACAGCTCTCTCTTCTCAGCTACTTTATTTTTTTCTTTATGGAAGTTTTCACTATATGATCAGATTAAAACCCAAAAGGAGCTTCTTGCAAGCATCCTGTCAAGTTTCCTCATGATTACTTCAGCAGATTTTCCCCCAAATGTGCTTTTATTCTTATGAACTAGGTCCCCTAAAGCACTTTCCTATATTTTCTAACTACTTATCTTCTAATTACACAATATCTTTGTTGGAACTTTAATGTATTTTCTCAAATGATAATTATATCATAACTGAAATTCCTGGAAAACATAATGTATACTGTGCTGTGCTGAGTTTAAAAAAATCTGGTTCAAAGAGTCTGGCAGTTCCTCAAGTGATTAAACGTAGAGTTACCATAAGACTCTGAAATTCCACTTGTATGTATATATTCAAGAGAAATGAAAATATATGTCCACACAAAAACTTGTATACAAACATTCATAGCAGCATTATACATTATAGCCAAAAAGTAGAAGGATAAATAAAATGTGGTATATCCATACAGTGGATTATTATTCAGCAATAAAACAAAATGAAATACTGACACAAGCTACCACATGGATGAACCGCGAAAACATGCTAAGGAAAAGAATCCAGTCACAAAAGACCAAATAAACTATGATTCCATTTTTATGAAATGTCCAGAATAGGCAAATCTATAGAGACAGAAAGCAGGTTAGCATTTGTCTAGGGCTGGGCCTGACAGAGAAGAATGGAGTTTGGGGGTGATTTGCCAAGGGGTATAGGATATTTTTTTTTTGAGGAAGATTAACCCTGAGCCAACATCTGCTGCCAGTCCTCCTCTTTTTTGCTGAGGAAGACTTGCCCTGAGCTAACATCCATGCCCATCTTCCTCTACTTATTTTTTTTATATGTGGGACACCTGCCACTGCATGGCTTGACAAGCGGTGCAGAGGTCTGCACCAGGGATCCAAACCAGTGAACCCTGGACCACCAAAGTGGGACATGTGAACTTAACCACTGCGCCACTGGGCCAGCCCCTAGGATTTCTTTTTTGGGCTAATAAAAATGTTCTAAAATTGATTGTGGTGTTGGATACACAACTCTGTGAATATAACAAAAACCACCAATTGTACACTTTAAATGGGTGAATTGCATGGTATGTGAATTATATCCAATAAACCTGTTAAAAAATGGCTCTGTGATAGCAATTCCAATATTCAGCATACAGCCAACAAAGAAGATTCATCTAATTTTCACATTTTTCATTAAATAATCCAATTAAGTTAGCTTTTAGATGATTCTGTCAAGACAGAGAATTAGTTCGAGAAGAATGATCTTGAAAGCTCTGAAAGCTTTCATCATGATCTGGGATGTCGTGATGTTCATGGTGCTTCAGTTGCTTGATCAACCAAGGTTGAAAGACTACCTCGTCTCCTCTGTAATATTTATTCTCTTCTTGTAGAATTTTCACAGCTGAAGCAATTCAAAGCCAGTTCTCTTATAAAACAAGCCAAGAGAACTGAAGAAGTTACATTAAATCTTGCAGTAAGAGACGGAGAGAAATGTATCTTAGAAGCAGTCAAAGCTTTCCTTATGAATTATTTGCTTCCATAAATCCAAATCTATTTTGATGACTCTCCCATTAGAGATATGTAGTCACCACGCAAACTGTCAGAAGAAGCTGTTTTATAGGGCGAGTGAAGCTTGTGATCTTTGCTGCATTTCTGTGATTATATGCACCAGCTCAGGGCAGCAGATGCCTTGTTCCTGCTGGCTCCTCTCATTCCACAGGGCCACAGAACTAATGTGAACTAATGGAGCACGGCGTGTAGAGAAGGGGAGGGAAATGTTGATGATGGCTGGAAACAGGACTCTTCAGACTCGTAACTTGATTTTGTGTTCCATATATTTTCATGCAGTCATTCTTCAAAACTTTAGAAAGCATGTTTTAAATATGTTTTACACCTCGAAATTTAAGCTTCAGATTTTTAAAGAACTGATATGATTGCCAAAGGCAAAGGTTGTAATCTAGGACCCCATGATCCAACTTTGGCTCATTTGATATTGTATTTGGTCAATAGTGTCGTCCCTTATGAGATTTTTAAAAGACTGAACCCCATCTCTAAATGATGGCAAATGACAGACTGGCAGCAGAGTAAAGAAGTTGTGTTGCTTCTTTAATTAATCAAATCCATACAAAGAAGAGTAAGTACACCAGCCTTTATACCATGCCTGGACCACTTCACTTCTTTGTATTTTCTGTCACTGATGCCACCAGAGAAATACTACACAGATTTAAGGTTTATTCATTTTAACGTTGGTCTACTGAAAACTGCAGAGGAAAAATAAAATATTAAATCACCCTTATGTATAAACCTGAAAGGATACTCTGCTATTGAAATAACTACGTTTAATTAGCACTACCTAATCAAACTTGTGTTTTATGAAATCTTCCTGGCCTCATTCTTCAAGATAATGACCACTCTTTTCTTTGTTTTTATATATGTGTGTATATACACACACATATATATTTACATACACTTCTATTTTTGAAGTAAGTCAAATTACTCATTTACACATGACAGGGAGCTTCAGCAGGGACGGGTCCATGTGCAATCCATGTTTGCTCCCCAGCACCTAGCACAGAGCTTGGCACAAAACAGTCACCAGGCGCCTGCCAGTTTTACTTAATTGGACCTGACTGAAACAAACTGATGAAGAAAAAGGTCACCCAATTCTGACTGTGACTGAAGTCCCCGAAGTTGTGAAATGTAGTGGCTCTGAATGAACTATATTTCCTACAGGAAAAAAAACACATTATATACAATGTATATATTACACACATACATATGTAAAAAAACAATAGTTAATCCATATTATTCCACCTGGTTCTTACCAGTACTGCCTCAATAATATCATAATCAATGTAAACTATTTACAAGTAACATTTTATATAAATGATGTTCATGGATGTGCTGGCAGACAGATCCTATTAGAAGAAAAAGACTTCTTGGAAATTTGTGCAAGCACTGCAATTTGAAGACATTGTTCAGGCACCAGAGGGGCAAACACAGGAAGATGGTTAGACATAAAAGGATCTTAAAATAAAAGCTAAAAGTTAGTGGGAGGTAATGCAAGGACATGTATAATAAGATCTTTTATATGAGCACGTTCTCAATGAACATAAAGCTTGGCATAAAATTTTCTAAAATAAAATTTTAACATAAATTTTGTATAATATTTTAGTGAGAAGTATTCATAATTGCATACATTTTAAAAAATCACTACTATAGATATCATATATAAAACACATCTGAGGAGGTATAATAATTTCCACAATACCAGATAAATTACAAAATCCTGTGTAGTAATTTAGCCATAAATTATGCTATTTGCATGTGCATGTATATGTGTTTATGCATCTAGGAATGTATGTATATGTATGTGAGGATGCACGTAGTGGTGCATTAAACTATTGTTATAATTCTATCATAAGCTTACGAATGCTACATAAATTTTAGAGAACGAACAGACAAACAGGTTGTAATGGGCATGAAACAGTTGAATAACTCTCTCTTCCAAGTTGAGAAATATTTTAGTTTCCTTCAGAGGATTCTGAACCACATATATTGAAAAATGTAAGTAGGATACTTACATACATGAGAGAGAGGAAATGTACTTTAGGAGAAGAAAGAGGACTCTGAGAAAGGAAGCCTCAGCATTCACTGTACGCTTTCTACACTCTTTCACTCACAGCATCACAGACCAGGAAAGTCTTGCCAAGAATATTCTTAGGTGTTTCCACACAAAGGGATTTTGGAACGCACAGTCCTACTTAAGGAGTCACACCTCCAGCATTTCCTGTATGGCAAAGATATGCACAATCACAAGTAAAAATAAAACACAAAAACTATACCTTGAACAACTCTGCAAACAGCAAAGCTGAGGGCTTTGCAACTATGCTGTTGGCTCTGACAGCAGGTAGAAAGCACAGTATGTCAGATGCAGAGAAGCTGGAGATGCATATGCAGATCCAAGAAGAAAGAAGAATCAAAGTGAAGAAGGAAAGGATGCAGACAGATCCTATCCCAGTGAGGAGCCATGTGCAGTTCACACGAGGCTCACACCAAGTAAGAGAGAACATTTACTTAATTCTGACATGTGCCAGGCACTGTCCAAGTGCTCTATAGGTTTATCCCAAGTTATCTTTAAAATAACCCGGAGAGGTAGATACTAACATCATACCTATGGTATGGCTGAAGAACAAGACATGGAGAGATTAGAAATCATATTCTTAATAAACTACAAAATTAGGTGAACATTCCTGTCTCTCTGGCTCAAAAGTCTGTTCTTCAACATCTCATTTTATCTATTGCACACACATGCAAATGCATACAAATATATATTTATTTAAGCACTTAGCAATCAGTGCTTCTTTCACTTCAAGCTATGGGTTCAATTCTTTGCAACTAATCTCTTTCACTATCAAGAGGAAGCACCTGAATACTGAGGACCCCTCTGACATTTACAGTTGCACTCTCTGATTTTGGTAGAGAAAATGAAATTAATTTTTAAATAGTGCAACCCAAATAGCACTATTTGTGTTCTCATGCCATTCTTTAGCAGGCACATTATAGAACATACTTGCAAACACATTTATTTAGAATACTCAGAGTGTCCTGGTACTCCTACTGCTACTGCTAGAATAATCCAAGGGATAACTTTTTATCCACACTGTGTGACACAATTAGAAAGCCCTGCATTGCCCATATACCATAAGTCAAATTATTCCAACTACATAATCAATGCCTGTGCCTGATACATTTTCTTGGGAAAATTCATTTTCCATTGAGCTTTCTCTATAATTTAAGTTAGCTACTTGGGTAATGTGCTGTATTTATACCTCTATGCACACAAACTATCCACTGCTGTGTCATTGTTCTACTGCTCTCATTCTAGGAGTGCTCAAGCTTTGGTACCCATGGGACGGTCCATGGGAACAATCTAAGGAGCAGGCTGCCTTGACAACCCAGTTCCAAGGTCAACGTACTGGGGGTTCAGGACAGTAAACCTCCACTGCTTTCCATAGGTTCAGGGGAATTGCACCTCAACTTTTTGCCAGCCCATGGCTTCTTCCATGCCAGAGCAAGAAAAAGTGGACAGGCAACTACACGATTTCTTAACCAGACCAGAGTCAGCTAGAGATACAGCTCGTGTATAGAGCTCTTGGAAATCTCACAAGCTTGCAGGCTCAATTTAACCTTTAATATATCAGACCATTTTCTTCCATTTCGAGGTATCTTCATCACTCCAAGACTCTCTCCCAAGGTGCTCCCCTCAAGGTGGAACAAACTAGACCAAGTGTAGGCCTATTTCCATTTATTCTTTATTCCTTACTTAACTTCCATGTGCGTTTTCTCTTTATAATACAATTGTCTTTAGTGTGGGTCATATCATGAGGGAAACAAGAAGCAGAGCATGTGCAGCACAGGCCGGACTGAGACCTTGAACTCTGTCACATAAGAGTTCCACCTACTCATGCTACTCTTATTCATATGATGAAAAGAATGCAGATCCCTCATCAGAGAAGACATACAGACGACAAGTAAGCAGATGAAAAGATGATGCTCAATACCATATGCTATTAGGGAACAGCAAATTAAAACAACACTGAGACACAACTACACACCTATAAAAAAGCTAAAATTCAAAACACTGGCAACACTGGAAAGAAGTGGAGCTACAGGAACTCTCATTCATTGCTGGTGGGAATACAAAATAGCACAGTCCCTTTGGAAGACAGTTTGGTAGTTCCTTACAAAATGAAACCTATTTTTAACCATATGATCCAGCAATCACACTCCTTGATATTTACCCAACGGAGCTGAAAACACGTCCACACAAAAACCTGCACATGGATGTTTACAGCATCTTAATTCATAATCACCAAAACTTGGAAGTGACCAAGATGTCCTTCAGCAGGTGAAGAGAGAAATAAACTGGTACATACAGACAACGGAATATTATTTAGTGTTAAAAAGAAATAAGCTATTAAGCCATAAAAAGACATGGAGAAAATTTAAATGTACATTACTGACTGAAAGAAGCCAATCTGAAAAGGCTACATACTGTATGATTCCAAGTATTTGACATTCTGGAAAAGGAAAAACTATGGAGACGGCAAAAAGGTAAGTGGTTACTAGGGATTTGGGAGGAGAGAGGGAGGGATGGTGAGATGAACAGGTGAAGCACAGAGGATTTTTAGAACAGTGAAACTACTCTGTATGACACTGGAATGGTGAATTTGTTATACATTTGTTCAAAACCATAGAATGTACATTAAAGTGTGCCTTAATATAAACTATGGATTTTATTAATAATAATGTATTGATATTGGCTCATCAATTGTAACAAAAGTCCACACTAATGCGAGATGTTAATAACAGGCAGAAACAGGGGGAGGATGAGGGTCATATGGGAATTCTGTATTTTCCACTTATTTTTCTACAAACCTAAAAACTACTAACAAATTAAGGCCTATTAAAAATATTTTTTTAAAAGAATGCAGATGATTTGCCTGTTTCCTCTTTTCTCTCCTCATCTTCTTGCTCTCTCTTATAAAGTCTCACTTTCTCCCCCAAATTTTAGCAGTCACACTCACACATGACTTCTCCTGAGTTTACTGATGTCACTCCGTAAATTCTTGTGGACCCTCTCTCTCTGGTGTCTCCTGGAGTACAGACTCCCCTCAACATTACCCTATTACATGCATCATTTGAAAATTATTGTCTATATAAAGGAGCACATTTGTGTTTTCTCCCCATCTGCTTTATTTCATTTCTTTTCTCATAGTGTAACGTTGATACAATAATACGGAACCAACGAAAATGACCTTCCAAAGATTATGATTTCACATGGTAAACTATGCAAACTCCAATTAACTCAATACTTCTTCTGGAAGATGAAAGGACATCCATTTGGTTAGGTCCACTTATGCATCAGAAGCAACAGATAGATTACTTGTTGGTATCACTGTTTTAAGTACTGCCATGTTTCCTCCACTCTTTCCCAGAATGTTGTAATTGTTATACCACTTGCTCTAAATATTATTTTTCTTATTGCTTGGTTACCCAAGGATTAAATGCAAATTCCTTTATTTTTCACCATTTTAGTGCATTCTGAAGTGTCAAGTGTAAAGTTCTGATAAAGAAAATGAGAAAAAATTTCAATCTTATGACTCATTGGCACCTCTAACTCACACTCTATGATGGTCTTGTGAAAGGAAAGATATATTTTCCCAGATGCCACTTCCCCAATGCTTCTTTTAATAAGAACCACTCTAATGTGCCTTCATAGTAATTCCAAGGGAGCCTGTCCTACAGAGTCGCCAAACTGAGGCTTCCACTCTGCCCTTCCCAGAGAGATCCAGCTGCCCAGTGCCACCATTCTAAGTTACATCAGAGGTTGAGAGTCTTCATTTCCTCCTAAAAGTATGCAAAGCACATCACACTTCCCCATAACCTAATCAGAGTGTGAGCATCTCATCCCACCACCATCAGGCCACTTCTTTAAATAAAAGTAACAGGCAGAAAAAAGTCTGGGTGTGTGCTATTCAATAGCAGTGTTAACCTCAGTCCTGACTGGGGCTTCCATCATTTTGCAAACCAGGTAGCCACCTATAATTTGCATAAGGAGTGAGCTGAGTGACCACAGTCCACTGAGATATTAAAGCTACACAAAAGCACCTGAGCACTTGACTTTTTGATCCAAACAATCAATAAGCTCTTAATGAATTTTGAGCATCAACTGTGCTATGTATGCTAAGAAAGAAGGGTAGGAAAACAAGACATAAATTTTAGTTTTTAAAAATTTATTTTAAATCACCTAAGAAGTAAAACAAAACAATGCATAAACCACAAACAATTCTACTGTGAAATCTTTTCATTTGGAAGGTGTCAGTGACAATGTCAATTGCAAAAATATGAAATTTCAGATTCTTGAGAAACCCTCTGAGACACAACACAAAATAAAGTATAAAAAATTCTATTTATATGATTCATTGTGAATTTGCTGCTCCAAATATTTGTATGGTTCTTTGGTCCATGCTGTCTACATGTAAGTGCCAAACTAATAAAAAAGACAAGCCTATAATAAAATAACTTCTCTTTCTAAACTTGTTTTATTTGTTTTGATGGTGTCTCTTAGTTGGAGAAGACAGATAAATGTGTTGGATCAGTAAAATTCCTGCAAGTGATGTCATTTTTAGTGGAGGAAAACATAGAGAACAGGTAGAGAACTAGCATTTTTTGAATGCCTACCATATTTAGAGCTCTGTGCTAGATACTTTCTATTTAATACCTGTGAAAACTTCACAAACGCCCTCTCACTTCAGAACTTCTGTCACCATTCTAAAGGGAGAAAACATCAGAGAGCTCAAGCAACCTGGCCAGTCAGGTAGAGGCAAGAGTTAAACAGTAGTTAGTCTGATCCCAGAGTCCATGTTCTTTCCATTTCATAATACTGCCTCCCTTATAATTTTTTAGAATATCTAGCACTCTGCATCAATTTGTAATTTCTAGTGCATTTACCAAAAAAAAAAAAAAAAAGATGATTTAGAGAAAGCTAATGCACATTACTGGACTTGCTCAAGGTCAGAAAATTAAGTAACCATTGTATTCTATAATAGAATAACAGAAATAGTAAGAATTAGCAATTACTGAAGTTCCAATATGTATCAAGCACTCTACTAGTACATTACATATGTTACCATATTTAATCCTCAGAAAACCCCTATAGAATACATACTATTTATCCATATTAGAGATGGAAAAAGAAATATTCATGGAGATGAAATTATTTCATAAGTAATATGGATAAAATATTTCGATGCACGTTGCTCTGGATTAACTGACATTGATGTTCACATTCGGTCTACTCTGCTCCATCTCTAGCCTCCATTTAATGAGCAAACTGTGTCACATTCCAAATTAAGGCAAATTACAAGCACAACTGAAGTGTAAAACACTTATATTAGGATAATGGCACCCTCATGTTACTACTACCTGGAATGACATCCCTCTCTCCTTTGTTATTTAACGAATGGTAGGATTAGGATTGATATTTTTCCCTATACATGGCAGAATATTTTATATTAGTACAAGTACATGAAAGAAAAAGAAAAGGCTAACACATTTTTGCTTCATATGGAAGAAGCAAGGGATTATTTTATGTGTAAAGGACACTGTGATTGCCATTAAGAGTACTGTGTTGCATTCGATGAACTAGTTAACAAGCATTTAATGTGAGAAGTAATTTCCCTGAGAGAAAATTCACATCTGTAAATATCCTCATCACCTGAATTCTGAAAAATGGCTAGTGTGTACCTGTTTCTGGGATTTCAATGTAATTTCATTATTATAAAAATAAATTTAATTACTTTATTAAGGCCTTTTTGAACATATACCTCTATGACAGAAGTTGATAAAAGTAGGATATCTTCACTACTTTCTATATTCTATAATATTAAAAACTGAAAAACTAACACTTAATAGTAATTATTCATCTTCCAATAATATCAGTTCTTTACTCTGTGTGTATGAAATATGTTTTTCAATTATTAACACAAATAAAGACAAGTTATCTTTCAAACGACTGTGACACAAAACTTTTGAAACATTTAACTTTTACATTTTAATAAATTTAATATCTTATATTCTTGGGTTTTCTCTGTTAAAAAACAACAGTGTAGTGGAGAAACCTAAATACCAGTTGGTTATTTGACTCTATTGATACTATACCTTTTCAACTATCTTGTTTATTATTCAATCAAGTTTATACCTCTACCACTCTACTTAAAACGTCCTTTCCCAAAACACTGTTAATTATCTTACCAATTCCTCCTTTTACTTGACCTTTTCTGAAATATTTCATAATCTCTTTCCAGCCTTTTGGAAATTTTTTATACTTTTTGCCACCATCCCCTTCTTAAACTATCTCCTTCTACTTCGCACCTACTGCCCTTTCCCTTGGACCTGTCCTGATCACACTTTCTCAGGCTCTTCCACTAGTTTCCCTCCCACAGTAGCCCTGTAAGTCTCAAAAGTCTCTGTGAGGTATCCTGGCCCCTCTTTTCAATATTTTTCTTCTTTTAATGACCTCTCCCACTACTATGCCTTGAAATATCATACATTTATTGAATTCCAAGCCTACACCTTAAGCCTAACTCTTCTTTCTAAACTATCCACTCATTCACTAATTTTCTCATTAGATGTGTTCATCTGAATAGATTATTGCTACCTCAAGTTCAATATGTTTGATTTAAAATGATATTCTTCCTCCCCAATCCCCCAAAATCTGCTCTTCCTTCTTTCACATCCTCTGTCTCAAGTAACTAGGTACAGATATAATAGACATCTCGATGGCATTAGTTCCTCGCCTCCTTGGCAGACACTGTCCTCTGCACTCCAAACCTGAGCTAACACTTCTTCAATAAAATCCCCAGCCCTCCTCTACTCACCCTTCACTAGAACTTCTACGGTCCTAGTTTTGCTCCCCTCTGTTTCTCAGTCCCTCTCCTTACTGACCTCCCAGCCTATCAACACTCCTCATTCTGGGCAGAGAATATGCCAATCTTCTGCTCAAAGCTTCCAATGGCTCCCACCTGCTTATAGGTTAAATTTCAACATCTTTACCACAGTTTGAAGGTTTTCTTACAATCTCACCTCACTGGCATTAAATCCATTCATTCCCACCAAACATCCTGGACTTGAGGTGCAGTACTTTCAAGACCCAGGAATGTTGTTATGTCTTTCATTTTATTTGCTCCCTTTATCAATTACACAACCTCTCTGCTTTCATAGTGTTTTGTCCATGAGTATGGTATGCCATGCTGTAATTGTTGTGCATTTACAGTACTGTTCAATTGTGAATCTCTTGAGGACAAGGATGACAATATTCTAGTCAGCCTCTACCACAATGACTTCATATAAGTCACACAGTGAGTTCTCAATAACTCTTTGTTGTGAGTTGACAATAAAATTTTCATATAATATACATTACCCTTGCCTATAATAACATTATATATTATGTATCATAAACCTTACATATTATGTATATATATTCACTATATGGATATACATATTAATATACTATATATGTGTAATATGCATATATATGTTTATAGTATACATATATGCATATGTGTACATACATATGAAGCACTTTAGGGCTGAAAAGGCCTTTAGATATCATCTTTTCTAATCAATAAATATTGTAAAATAGAAAACCAAGAACCAAAGTCATTAAATGACTCTGCCAATGTGATACAGTGATTAGAGATAAACACAGATGGAGTTCCTGTCCCAGCCCCTCATCCAGTGTACCTATCACTACTTCACTTTAAATCAACGCTGTCACCAATAATGTGACTCCCAATAAAATGCTGCACCAAGACCAAGCTTATCCCCCTGGAATAGACATCCTGGACTGTCTGAGCCTTTATTTTCATCAAGTGGGGAACACATGATTCTGTCATCTCTATATTTTCATTTACAGTGTAACCCTTTCCTTTAAATATTCCCTAGTTCCCCTGATACATACTCTCAATTCCTTTTGCGATATAGTAAAGTCTCCTTTCCCTCTGGAAATAAATAAAGAGGTCATTATTTTGCTCTCTAGTTTAATTCACCTTTTTTTCACCAAACTGAGGATCACTATAAAAGAGACCATTATAATCCTCATCATACTAGCTTATATTTGTACGTGCACATAACTTTGAAGTTTACAGATTACTTTCTCATAGCTCATTCATTCGATCTTCATAACACTATCAACAGTCAGAATAAGGTATCACCACATTTATATGCAACTGAGAAAACTATGGGTCAAAAGTTAAGCGAACTGCCAACATTCCCATAGGCAGCAAGAGCTGGAACGGGCACTGGAACCAAGGTCTCCACATCCTTGCTCCTGGGAGTTTTCCACTATTTTAAACTGTTTATTGGCTTGTGTTCCCACCATGACATTTATGTTGACATATATTGGCACCTCAGATGCTGCACAGTGAATGGTGCCTAGACTCTTCTTCAATCTGAATTACTGCTTGGCTTTTTATTACTTTAACTGTACAAATTTCAACCAGGCAAGTTCTATTTTGTCTAACACTTACTTACCTGAGAAGTTCTTTCCAAGCATCCAAATAATACCATTTAATGGTAAATTATAGTTTGATTAGTGTTTATTGTTATGACTGAGCTTTTGCAAAGTAAAACCGTGGCTTTAGCTAAATTACAGAAGATCTTCAACTCCTTGTTTTAAATTAATTTGATTTCATCTGTGTCTACTCATCAACTGATCTGTAAATTGCAGATGTTAGCAATCACTAACACTAACGTCCAAATAGCTTTTCCAAACATGTGTGTGTTATTTCATGCAACATTCTGAGGCAAATTATGTACTTTGGCTTTAAATAAATTTCTGTTCGATCTCCTCATTAAGTTACTGGATTGATACAACTTCCTTAAAAATTCGGGTTATCAGTGTAATTGTAGAGTCGACTGATCTGTCTGTGCAGCAGGGGGCTACAAGACAGGTGAAGCCGGGAAAGAGACCCACTCTCCGTAACTTGTTTGCGATTCCATGACCAATATGTACTTTCCCTCCTTTCTACTGCATCCTTATCTTAATGTAGGCATTGCCAAGAAACTCTCAATTTATCCCTGGCTCTAAGCAATAGGAATAATGATTCCCACTTTATTGCTATAAACATGTGAAGTTTCAAGTCCGCTGAAGATTTCCCAGTGTCCTTCAGAGGAGAAAGGCCGCTGGAGAGGGGGTGGCAATTCCTCACTTGGTATTGTTTGCCTGCCTGTCACTGCCCCACTAGGACCTCTAGTCAGCACTTTGCCAGGAGGCTCTAAGGGACAATTAGCGGCTGCTTTTGTTGGTTGGTTGAAAACAAAGCAAGGCAGGAAAAGTTTAATCTCAAACATCCTTAAAAATTGTACACTTCAAAAGATCCCGCAATTCACTCATTAAGAATTGAGCTTTACACAGTCTCAGGGAGCTCACTGGAGCTCCATTTGCCTTGAACTGTTAGAACTGCCCTCACTTGGCTTGTTTCCACGTGTCCCACATACCACAAAGCTATACTTAACAAATTCAACTCTCTAGGCATATATACCACGGCACTGAGCAAATTGCCTAAAGACAAAATAAAGACCGGTGCTAAACTGTTTGCCTGTTCTCTGCTAGAAATATATTTAAGAAACTCCTAGTTCAATGAGAATCCAGAGGTTAAAAATATTGCACTTCACTATGAAAGTGCAGTTGGTTGTCCTCATTAACTACAGAACCGCGAGAGAAATATCATTCCAGTGACTCATAAAGTCTCTTAGTTGTTATGTTTTTCTTTCCCAAAAGCATCGGACATGACCTCATTTGCTTCCTAGGAATCATACTTTTTACCTTAGGACCCCAACACACCCGGACCATCAAGAAGCACAGGGGTCCCTCCTGAAGCCCAGCAGCTTAGCAGCGTGGACCTAGATGTGAAGATGGGAAGAAGGGGGAACTCCGTCCCACTTACCGGTCTTCCACAGATAGAGGGTGGGGGCCTCAGCCTCGCCCGGAGCCGCAGCCCCGCAGGCGCCCGGGCGCAGCAGCAGCGGCAGCAGCGGCAGCAGCTGCAGAACGCCCCTGCGCGGCCCCGCAGCCCCTGGGCTCCCGGACGCCGAGCGCCTCGCTTGCAGCCCCATGCCGCCCGCAGCCGCTCCAGGGTCCAGATCCGGAACGCGGTCGACAGGGAATTTTTCTTCGCCCTCGGAACGTCTTCCCAAGGAGTTCAGAAAGCAAAGCTCTTCCCTGCTATTGTTCGTTTCAGATGAAAAGAAGGGAAAGCGCGTTTAACACCAGGGAACAATAGCGTCCGCGGTGGCCGTGGCTGCCGCCGCTGCCGCCGCTGGCGGAGATGCTGCTGCGGCTGCCATTCCGCGCAGAGTGGCAGGTCCTAGCGGCGAGGGAGGCAGCCGTCCGCAGGGGGCCCCAGCTGACTGAGCAGGTCCTCGAGGTCTGGGAGGCAGCGCAGCCCCCGCCGCCAGCTGGAGAGAGAGGAGGGGGACGTGAGCCAAATGAGCGAGAGGGGGCTGGAGGCAGGGGGAGGCGAGAGCGCGAGGGCGAGAAAGGAAGCGAGCGAAGGGGAGAGGGGGCACGCTGCTCCAACATAGCCGCCCAAAGAACTCCCGTGCACATGGTGCGATGAAATATGTTTGGAAGGATACACCAATAAAAAGAATCATCACCCGACAGGCTTCAGCATGACAAATAACAGGCATTGAAATTCACCGTCACCCAAGGAATCAAATGCTAGATCTAGTGGCATGTTATTCTTAGTGGACATTTACACAAAGCATCGGTGTTTATAATTTATTTTTAAGCGGTGACTTCTGAATTACTTTATGTGGGAGCAGTACGTATTTATGATCAGATGTGAAAAACATAGTTAAACCGCAGAGATGTTTACTTGCTGTTGAAATGCACTTAAACACTTTTTTAAATGTTTTTAATCTATTCTCAATAAAAATATGAACAATATCGATCTACTGTGACAAAAGCACATTGTCTTTTAATAACCCTTAAAACTGCATTACTATTTAGTATTCACAATGCTATCTAGTTACATGAATAAAATTTTACAAAAACTAATAAAATTATATTTCAGATATGAAGTATATAAAAGTGCTATCCCTTTATTTATTCTCTCATCAAAAATATGCCACCTTTAAGCATTCACACAATAGTGAGTAAAATTAAAGGGAAAACTGCTTCCATTATTTGGATATCTCCTAATTAGTAAATTCTCCACTTAAAAATCTCTGGCACTAATTTCTCCACTCTTCCTGTAGAAAAATGCCTTTCATAATCTAAATAACCGAATGGGTTTGGGTCTTTAGTTCTTTGTGTTTTCACTTTCTTAAACCAGTAGCAACAGAGGAATGTGTGTGAAGTCGGATAATGCTTTGCCCTTTCTCTCTTTCCCCCAATAATAACCTTTTATTAATTCATTTCCTAGTAAAGCTAAAATAATATCAAGGCATGTAGCCAAGTGAAAACTCAGCAAACAGAAAGCCAAAGAAAACTATTCTTATCCGGTCAGTAATATTTGGCCAAATAAAATAAAATGTAAAAAGCAGGAAAACTACTCTTTGTGAATTTACTCCATCAACACAGCCAACCCAAGAGTTCGAAATGAAGCAGCTACTGTTTCTGAAGGAGGAAACCTTCCATAAAGCTCTCTTGGGACGCCTGTCATTTTGCGGATCATTCCAGACACAGCCCTTCTGCATGCATTAGATTAAAAGCAGGTTTGATCAAATAATTCCCAGGTCCTGCCTGTTTAAGTATTCTGACATCAGAGGAAATTAGCAACGTTGAAGGTTGCAAATTCTGTCTTTGTTTACTTTCCACTCTGTTAGGCCTCTAAGAGGGAATTAAAAGCTCAGAGAGCCCTAGCTCTGTGAGTCTGTGATTAGGAGAGATAAGCTAGAGTGGATTACTATTTCTTCAGGGGTGAAAAATAGGCAACAATCAAAAGATTATAGGTTGATAAGGGATACAAAGGAAGCCCAATCCTACCTAATGTATGGCTCCCTGAAGGAGCACTTGTTTCAGCAGTTACACCAAAGAAGAAAATAGGACCAGCTGGGGCTTCCTTGGTTCTGTCCTCTTAGAGAAAACTCTGCAAAACCGCTCTACAATGGCAGTGTTTTCCTATCCTGTTTCTTTTTGTTTTGCAGCTAGTGGTAGGGCTCCAAACCCTGAAATCCTCTAACTCTGGCACAAGGAGGATTTCTAACTGGAAGGACTCTGTTAATATCAGCCCATTCTAAGCATTCTTGGGAAGTACGAATCAATTCACCAAGTAGAAATTCATTAACAGAAGACCGAGAATCTAAGGAGTCAAGTTAGTACAATTTAACGTGCAATCACTTAGCCCTTGGAAAAGCCATCAGGTGCTATACTTAACAGCTTAATGTCAAAAGAAAATGTAAGATTCTGATCTTTCCATTTATCCATGGTTTTATAGTAATTACTCAAATGGTCAAGAGTTTAAACATTATAGCTACCACTTCAAGCATTATACATGAGCCAGGGACAACTTCTAAGTCAAAATTTGTTGCCATTTAAAATACGCAACTAGAGTAAATGTTCTGCAGCAGTGTTTGAAAATAAGCAGCAACTGGTTTCCGTCTTTTAATTTCAGTTGATACAAGGCTTAAGGGTCACATGCAAACACATACACACACACAGTTAGTAAAGACATCTCTGGACAAGGTTACAGAAATGAAGTCATAGAAACATTTGTCTCCACCACTGCCACATATCTGTTCTATAACAATGTCATTATCGCACTTGAGGACAAAAATGTATGGGTCTCTGAGGAGACAGAAGTGATATATATATTCAGATACATGTTCCTTTGTGAAAGCTACAGTGTCCAATTAGATAAATCCTATCAATAAAACTGATAAACGGCAAGAGATAGCATGACATAGCAATCTTTGTTTTCTAGAATATGATATAAATAATACACAAATGTTTAATGACATGATGTCAAAATTTAGTCATGAGAAGTCTCAAGGATGCAGATTAAATTGACCATCTGTACAGCCTGCCATGAAGCAAATCGTTTATCATTTTTCATGAAGAACTGTTCAAGTATTAATGAGCCAGGACTATAAAAGTTTTCCAAACCAATGGATGAAAAATGCAGAGTATATATTTTTTCAATATTTAGAAATGAGACAATTCTGAACCTATCACCTCTCATGTGGTGTCCTTTCATCTGTTTTTATTATTTTTGCTATCATTTCCAAACTCCAGAGAGGGAGGGGGTGTAGAAGTCTACACGTGTTTTCTGTTTTATTAGAATATAATCATATAAAGATACTTCATGACCCTCATGAGCTATAAGGTATATGGACAGTGACTTGTAGTGATTAGTACCAGCATTTAAAATTAATCATGAAAAATTCAGTTTCTTAACAGAAAGGAAACAACTTTCAATATCATCAGTTTTTATGACTAAAAACAATAAGTAAATGAAGGAATATACGCGAAGTTATTCATTGATAGAGTGTTATACAGGGAAGTATCTAAGAATGTCCATTTTGAAATAAAACCTTTATATAATTTTCTCTACATAAATACATCTTGCCTTATAAAAAAAAATCACCCAAAGGAATTCTGTTTGTGCGGCCTCTAGGTGTCATACTTGACCAAGATTTGCGGTAGACAAAATTAATTTTGGGCTTCTTTCTATTCCTCTCTTCTTACCACACCCACCAAATTATTAAAAGATAAAACATTTCCCTTTTTATCTTTGTAAGAAGTAGCCACATATTTTACTTTTTTTCCCAATTCTAACTCTAATATTCACCTTCTATTTTCCTTCCAATTCCTTTTTCTTTATAACTACTTTGTTTTGTTGGTTGGTTGGTTATGATTAGTTCTCTGGTTTGTAGTTATGTGTGGTGAGGGGAGGACAGATTCTAAATTTCAAATAGTTTTACAGAAAGAAAATTAATGCTATGGTTTCTCCATTGTACTCAAAACTAAACCTGTTTGGAAACAATAACAATTTGCTACAAAGCATTAGCTATAAGAATTAGCTAGGATGTACCAGTAGGAGCCAGGAGAGTATTCACAGGACTCCTTGTTTTGAGTATCAGGTGAAAATGTACAATATTTTGCTTCAGATCCTTCTAGGGTTTTGGGAATGGCTCACTGTGAGTCTTACAATAAGGATCCCATCCTACGTGGTAAGTGAGGCATCAATAGTCCCTGACACAAGGTAGTACCCCAATTGTTAAAAAAATTCCCCAGTGGTGACTTGGGAGAATTTTTCTGTAGAGAACACCTGGCTGATGCAATGATTCAGGCATTTGAAAAATACAGAGGAACAATGCCCTTTTCAAAGGGCAGTAGAATTGACTAGTAATCACTAGTTGTGTCAGGTTCCTACAGAGGAATAATTAAAAGGTACGGACCTTTAACAAACAACTGAAAACTAAATATGATGGCCAAGAGTCCTTAAAAAGAGACCCCTGTCTCCTGCATTGCAGGAGAAAAAAGCTGAAGATCAAACTGTAAACTGAATAGTTAAGAGCTGACAACTACAAAGATGATTGAATGAACAACCGAGGCGAGTTTGTTAACTAAGAGCAGGGTTCCGCTGGGGAAAACCTGGAACCTGACATGTAGGACAAGTTCATCTGCGTGGATGCCCCAAAGTCTTTGGTTCCCCAGACTCCTCTGAACTCTCAAAGCCTTCGGAGCCAGCCCACCCCTCCCTATATAAGAGCTGGCATACCTTCTTCCCTGCAAGGCCTGCCCCACCTCCTCTGCTGGTGTGCAGGCTGGTAACTAGGATTAAGTTGTAGCATTAATTCAGTCTAGGATATGCTGGGCCTTTAAGAGATTAAAAGGACCACGCAACAAAGAAACTGCAAGAATTAGCTAGGATGTATTGTTAGGAGCCAGGAGAGTATTCACAGGGCCAGATTTTGAGAGTATTTGATTAGGGGCCAGTATATAAAACAGGATAAGAGAGAGTTTATTAACTTGGGGAACACTCCAAGGACACGGAATTCAACACTCTGCCAAGGACTGAAAGGGATGCACAAAATGATGATTCCTAGAAGCCTGCAGAGACACTGATGGAATTTGAAATGCCTAAATTTGGCCTAAATCTTGCTAAGGCAGACAGGGAAGGAAGGGACATGCTGGAATAAATACATTACGTAAGGAAAAGGAAGACCCAAGAAAGGATCATGCTCCTTCAAGGGGATACACAGAGAGCATACCAATCACCAAGGCCTTCAGGAATGTACTGGTGAGAGGGACACGAGCATCATTAAGTTCCGTGGTGGCTCTTTGCATGCCACCAGTAGGAGAAATAGTCACATAGGTTTAAATCTCTGATCCATGTGAGTTAATTTTTGTGCCTGGTATGAAGTAAGATTCTAAATTATTTTGCACATGGATATCCAATTGTCCCAGCACCATTTAAAAAACTTATTTTTCTCATTGAATTGTCTCAGCACTTTTTTATCGAAAATCAATTGACCATAAATGGAGTGGTTTCTGTTCCACTGATATATATGCTTACCTTTATGCTCATAGCACACTATCTTAATTACTGTAGCTTACACTAAGTTTGGAAATCCAATAACACAAGACTTCCAACTTTTTTCTTTCTCAAAAGTGTTCTGGCTTTTCAAGGTGCTTTGCATATCCATCTTTATTTTAGGATCAACTTCTCAATTTCTACAAATTGCCAGCTGAGATTTAGATAGAGATTGCGATGAATCTATAGATCAATTTGAGGTGAATTCCCATCTTAACAACACTGAGTTTTACAATTCGTGAACACAGAATGTCTCTCCATTTATTTAGATTTTCATAAATCATTTTCATGAGTATTTTGTACTGTTCAGTGCACAGATTGCACTTATTTTGTTAAATTTATACCTAAGTGTTTTGTTTTTGATGTTCTTGTGAATAGAATTGTTTTCTGAATTTCATTTTGGATTATTGCTAAGATGTAGGAACCAAGTTGATTTTTACATATTAACTTTGTATCCTCCAATCATGCTTAACTCATCTTTTAGTTCTAAGAGATATTTTTGGAATTTCAGATTTTTCAATATACAAAATTGCCAGCTGCAGACATTTTTATTCCCTCCTTTTCTATCTAAAAGCCTTTATTATTATTACAATTAATGTTATAATTATTATTTTGTCTATTACACTGGCTAAAACTTCCAGCACAATGTTAAATAGAAGTGGAGAGTGTTGGTATGCTGGCTTTGTGCCTGACCGTAGGGAGAAAATATTCAGTCTTTCACTATTTCGTATGATGTTAGCTGTAGATTTTTCATAGATGCCATTTCTATTCCTAGATTGGAAAAGTTCCATTAAATTCTTAGATTGTTGAAAATTTTTATCATGAATGGGTCTTAGATTTTATCAAATGACTTTTCTGCATCCTTTAACTGTTTCATATCCTTTAATTGATCACTATATTAATTTTCAGATGTTAAATCAACCTTGCATTCCTGGGATAAATCGCACTTGGTCATGGTTTATAATCCTTTATCTACACTACTGAATTCAATTTTCATATTTGGTTTAAGTTTTCCATCTATATTCATTAGGAATATTGGTCTTCCATTTGTTTAGTTTTCGTTGTTGCTGTTACTTGTGATGTTTTTATCTGGCTTTGGTATCAGGATAATACACTGTAGAGGCCTCAGAGAATGAGTTGGTGTATGTTCCATCCTCTCTTATTTTCAGAGTTTGTGAAGGATTGCATGATTTCTCCTTTAAATATATAGAATGCTCTACTGACACCATCTGGGCCTAGACATTTCCCTTGTGGAAAGATTTCTAATCGCTATTTCAATTTCTTTACTTGTTATAAATCTACCCAGGTTTTCAATTTCTTCTTCCATATGGTTTGGAAACTGTGTTCTAGGAATTTATCCATGACATCTAAGTTGTCAAATTTGTTGGCAAAAGTGCGTTCATAATATTCAGTCAAAATTCTTTAAATTTATATAAGGTTGGTAGTGATATCTCCTCTCTCATTCCAGATTCATGCCTATTTTCTTTTTTCCTGGCAAGTCTAGCTAAGGGTTTGTCTTTTTTTTTTTAACCTTTTCACAGAACAAACTTCTGGTTTCTCCAGTTTTCTCTATTGATTTCCTGGTTTTTAATTCATTAATTTACACTCTGATTTTAGAATATCCTTCCCTCTGCTTGCTTTAGGTTTAGTGGCTCTTTTTTTCTCCAGTTTCTTAAAGTGGAAACATAGGTTACTGAGGCGTTAGGTTGCTTAGGTCCTTGCTAGGTTATTCACTTACCTAGTTACTTAGGCTGGGTTTTTTTTTTTTTTTTTTTTTTGAGGAAGATTAGTCCTGAGCTAACATCTGCCTCCAATCCTCCTCTTTTTGGCTGAGGAAGACTGGCCCTGAGATAACATCCGTGCCCATCTTCCACTACTTTATATGTGGGACGCCTACCACAGCATGGCTTGCCAACCGGTGCATAGGTCCGCATCTGGGATCTGAACCGTGAACCCCAGGCTGCCGAACTGGTACGTGCGAACTTAACCACTGCACCACTGGGCCAGCCCTGGCCTTTCATATTTTTTGACATAGGCTTTAAAGTGAAAATTTTCCTCCTGATCAGTGCTTATCATTACATACGTTTTGATATGTTGTTTTATTTTCATTCAGCTCAAAATATACTTTTAATTTCCCTTTTGATTTATTCCTTGATCTATGGGTTATTTTGAAATTGTTTAATTTCCAAATATTTGAGGGTTTTCTAGATCTATTTCTGGTGTGAAGGTCTAATTTATGTGTGGTAATAAGATATATTTTACATGATTTCAGGTTTTATACATTTATTGAGCTTTGTTTTGTGATCCAGCTTATGGTCTATACTGAAGAATGTTTCATGCATACTCGGAAACTGTATTCTTCAGGCATTGGGGGTAGAGTATTCTATAAAATTCAAATTGGTCAATAGTGTTGATCAAATATTCTATATCCTGGCTGATTTTCTGTCTAGTTGTTTTACCAATTATTGAGAATGGATTATCAAAAGCTCCAGATAGTGTTGTTGAATTGTCTATTTTTCATTTAGTTTTGCCAGTTTTTATGCCATGTATCTGGGAACTCTGTTGTTAGGTGTGCACGCATATATTGTTTGTTATATTTTCCTGATGTACTGACCGTTTTATCATTAAGACATGTCCTTCATTGTCTCTACCAATTTTTTCTTGTGGTGAAGTCTATTTTTTCTGATAATATAGCTAATCTAGCTCTCTTATGGCTGCTGCTCACATAGCACGTATTTTTTCCATCCTTTAACTTTCCACCCACTTGTGTATTTGAATCTAATGAATATCTCTTGTAGACAGCATATAATTGAATTTGATTTTTATCCAGTCCAATAATCTCTGCCTTTATATTGGGGTTTCTCTTTATTCACATTTAATGTAATTACCTATAGGGTTGTATTTACATCTATCATTTTGCTATTTATTCTCAATTTGCCATATCTTTTTTTAATAACAGCTTTATTGAGATATAATTCACATACCATAAGAGGCACCCATTTCAAGTATACAATTCACTGATTTATACAATTGTACAACTATAATCACCATGTAATTTTAGAACATTTTTATTAAACCAAAAAGAAATCCCAAACCCATTAGAAGTTATGTCCATTCTCCCTTTCCACCATACTCTGATGATCACTAATTTACTCTATGGATTGACCTATTCTGAACATTTTATGTAAATGGAATTGTACAATATGTAGCCTTTTGTAAATGGCTTCTTTCATGTAGCATTAGTTTTCAAGGTTTATTCATGGTATCTCATTAATCAGTACTTTATATTTTGTTGCCAGCCCTGGTGGCCTAGTGGTTAAGATTCTGTATGCTCACCACTGTGGCTCAGATTTGTTTCCCATTCAGAGAACCACAGCACCCATCTGTCGGTTGTCACACTGTGGCAGTTGTGTGTTGCTGAAAGTATACCACCAGTATTTCAAACACCAGCAGGATCACACATGGTGGACAATTTTCAGCAGAGCTTCTAGACTAAGACAGATTAGGAAGAAGGACTTGACCACCCACTTCCAAAACAAATGTCCATGAAAACCCTATGAACAGCAGCAGAGTGTTGTCTGATATAGTGCTGGAAGGGAAGAGGATGGTGCAAAAAGACCCCACAGGGTTCTGCTCTGCTATACACAGGGTTGCTAGGAGTCAGAATCAACTTGATGGCACTAACAAAATATTTTGTTCTATGTATATACTACATTTTCTTTAACCTTCAATCAGTTGATCAACATTTGAGTGGTTTCCACTTTTTGACTATTATAAATAGCACTGCTATGAACACTTATGTACATATCATCTTTTTTTCCTTCTTGTTTCACTTTTATGCCTCCTTTTGCATTTTTTAGCTTATCATTTTAACTCCTCTGGATTTTTTAAAATATTTTTTTGAGTTAATTTTATAGTGGCTATCCTAAGGACTACAATATCTATCTCAGATTTTCCCAATATACTTCAGAATACTATTTCCCATAAAATGTAGAATCTTTTTTTCCAATATATCTCTTTTTCTCCCCCTCCCATGTGATCTATACATGTTATAAACCCAACAGAACAGTGTTATAAATCCTGCTGTATAAAATCTCATATATGTTGGAGAGGTTAGGAATATGAGTAAATAAATTTATAGACTCTTTCATATTTAGTCATGTTTACCATTTCTCAAACTCTTTGTTTCTTCATGTGGGTTGGAGTTACTGTCTGGTTTCATTTTTTTCTTTTCAGCCTGATGGACTTCTATTAATACTTCTTGTAAGGCAGGCCTATTAGCAACTAATCCTCTCAGACTTTGTTTATCTGTCAATGTATTTATTTCATAATCATTTGAAGGATAGTTTTGCTGGATAGAGATTTCTTGACATAAAATTTTGTTTTCTTTCAACTCTTTGAATATGATACTCCAATGTCCTCTGGAAACCACTGTTCCTGATGAGAAGTTAGCTGTTAGTCTTACTGTGATTCACTCGTTCTTGATGAATCTTTTTTCTCTTGATGCTTTATAATATTTTCTGATTGTATTGGATGTAGATCTTTTATTCTATGCAGTGTTTGCTGAGGTTATTAAATGTTTAATTTTTCTCAGCAAATTTGGGAAGTTTTTGAGCACTCTTTCTTCAAATATATTTTTTTCTGCTCCCTTTCCTCATTTCCTTTTGAGATTTCCATGACCTATTTGCTGGCATGCTTGATGTTGGCTCATGGGTCTGTGAGGCTCTGCCTGTTTTATCTTTTTTTCTCTATGTTCATCAGATTAGATAATTTCTATTGATATATGTTCAAGGTTACTGATTCAATTGTTCTGCTCTCCAGGGACCTAGGGTACTTCCATCTTTTGACTTGATAGCTCAACATGTGACCTACATGGCTGCCTCTGAAGGAAAGGAGAGGCTAAGAGAGTTCTAGAGTTCTATGAGATGTTTACGTTATTTCTCTCTACAAACCATTAAACAAAATGATACCATATAGCCACAATCTAGTTGCAGGGGAAGCTGGGAAATTTGTCTCCCTGTATGACGAAGATGAAAAAAATGAAATGGATTTAATAAATATATAGCAATATCTCTGCCATAGACTCCTACATTCAGGCAACTGTGTCAGCCAAAATGTTTGTGATTTTTCTTTGCTTACCTGGATGCCATAATCCTCTACATGTTTTCAAGTCAAATTGTTGGGCACATAGATAGGCAATAGTGGATTAATAATCATTGCAACGTAAAATTGAAGTCTATTTTCTAGAGAGCTGACAGTGATTAAGCTGGCAATGATAGACCTCTCTTAGGGTTTAACTCTGATCAAATAAGAAAGAATTCACAATGGAGGCAGGCTGGGAGTGATTACTTCATAATGGGTAACATGATGGGTTGAACATAAGAGTTCTCCGTGCTTCATTCCCAAGTCCCACTAAAACATCAACAGAAGAATTTAAAATGCATAAAGATATAAGATCAAATAAAACAGGAAAGGGGAAAACATGTGTCTTTGATAAAAGAAATGAATAGGTAGTGGTTTCCTATGCTGCATTACCCCTTCAGCTCTTTATCTGGACAAGTTTTTATAATAGGCTATAAGACTTCACTTCATAATCCCTTGAGTATCATTCACATAAACTATAATGTGAATAGCTCTCTCTGGGTTGTACAATATGACAGCTCTTTTTTATTTTATTTTATTTTTGAGGAAGATTAGCCCTGATCTAACTACTGTCAATCCTCCTCTTTTTGCTGAGGAAGACTGGCCCTGAGCTAACATCCATGCCCATCTCCCTCTACTTTATATGTGGGATGCCTACCACAGCATGGCTTTTACCAAGTGGTGCCATGTCCACACCCGGAATCCGAACCAGTGAACCCCGGGCCACCAAGCAGTGGAACGTGCACACTTTAACTGCTGCGCCACCGGGCCAGCCCCCTTGACAGCCATTCTTCACCTCACTTTCAGAATATGAGATTTCTGACCCTTCCTGGTAATTTTTTTTTGCTTTTTGATATATTTGGATCTCAGCTTCTTCCATTCTGCTGAGTTATTTTAAAAGTTTTCTCCTGTTTTAATTTTTATCTAAATTTTTTTTGACACCACTCAGTTTGTATTATCTCCTCTCCTGTTCTATTTGGCCTTATGTGTTTATACATTTTAAATTCTGCTGTTGATGTTTTAGTGGGGTTTGAGGGTGAAGTAGAGAGAACTCTTATGTTCAATCCATCATGTTTAATTGGGAGTCAATATTTTATTTTTCATTCTTCTTTTATCTTTTGTTTTTTTAAAGATTGGCACCTGGGCTAACATCTGTTGCCAATCTTCCTTTTTTTTTTTTTTTAAGGATTGGCACCTGGGCTAACAACTGTTGCCAATCTTTTTTTTTTTATTTGCTTTATCTCCCCAAACCCCCCCTGTATACAGTTGTATATCTTAGTTGCATGTCCTTCTAGTTGTGGGATGTGGGACGCCGCCTCAATGTGGCCTGATGAGCGGTGCCATGACCGCGCCCAGGATCTGAACCCTGGGCCGCCGCAGCGGAGCACGCGAACTTAACCACTCGGCCACGAAGCCGGCCCCATATCTTTTTCTAATAAACTATAAAAAGAAAACTTTAATATTTAATTGATAGGTGTTCATTAGTTTCACGTTAAATGTCAGTTAAACCTTTCACAACAGATGAAATAAGTGGGAAGATACTATTATGTGGCAACAGAAGAAAACTAACACATAGAGGTTTAACAACTTTCCCATGTAGTCAGTGATGAGTTTGAAAGCAGTTCACATTGTATTGCCCAAATTAGAGACAGCTTTCTGAAAATCAGTGACTCTAGAGAATGCCTGCATTGAAAACACAGACAGAAATACTTGTCTATTTGAATTTATTTAGAGTAGTATAAGGTCCATAAAAGATGCATGATAAGAACCTGTGAAAAGAGAGAAATAATTTGAATAAATAATTCACATGCCTAAAATTTAAAAAGAACTGTTTTTTTTTTAATTTAGTAGTTAGGAAGGGAGACAAACATTGTGCCCAAATGTTCTAGGACCAGATATGCAGGATGAATTCAAGGACAATACTTTGCTAAGAATGAATTCATCTTGGCATACATGATTACCCATAAATGAACTAAAAAACTGAAGCTTGTCCTTGAGATACAATTTATTAAATGAGTTACATTTCTTTAGAAAAATTAATAATTTTTTATAGTCTTGCTACTAATATTTTAAGTTGATACATCTTTCTTTGCTAAGATAGGTGGGCTTTCTTTATACTTCTGCTTAGTAGGTGGTGAAAAAAGACCAGCTGTTCATCTTATCTTGGAATTCACAAGTGTAAGATGCATTCATTCTTACGTCTCATACACCATGCATTATAATGCAATAAAAAAATGACTGAATTCACCATTTGGCAATGAAAATCAAGCTTAGTGTAAGATGAAGATATAACACTGAGAAAAAAAGCAAATGTCAGTAAATTAGCTCCATCCATGGTACTACCCTGTGGTGACAGCAGACGTCACTACCAATTTTCTCAAGCTGCTAGTACACGTCTGTAACTGAAAACAGTATAAAAAGCTTTCTAATTAATTGCTACTGGCAGATCTGCTACAACCAAAAGTTTTTCCCTAGAGATACAGATGCTAACCTGTCTCAGCATGTGACAATTGCATCCTTTTGCAAATTGCAAAGAAAATATTTTTCTTTCATTTGCTAATAGGTGACACACAAAATGCTGCAGTAGACCCCAGAAGATGATAAAGAAAAATAAAAGTATTTTTAAGTATTTTCCTTTCCAAGTTGAATAATGGGTTGAGAGCTGCCAAGTTTTGGCTGAACAATAGCTCACCATCCAGTTTTACTCAGTTGAAAAGAGATGAACATAAGCAGCTAAGCTGGCATGTGAATAAAAAGTTCTTCAAAACTATTTTAGCAAGCAGGACTATTTAATCCACAACACACTCCACTTACCAAACTGTTGCAAGCATGCAACATAAGAGGGTTGAGAGTGTGGACAGAATGCTCTTACAAACCCTTGTGTCTCTAAATCAAAAGTGATAGAAACAGCATTTTGCAACTGTTTGAATATTCTGAAATTGTTACATTTTTAGTCCAAATTAAAAATAGGAGTATAATCTTGATTTAAGAGCAACCCTATCAAAGTCATTTAAGCTAAATATGTATATCTAAGTTCTTCCCAGTGCTTGTTGAATCATGACCCAGATGTGGTTGTGGAAAAGTTCATGGTACCCACTTATTTTATCACAATCCTTATGTGATCTCCACTATGTCCCCCAAACGAAATCTCTGATGAAAATTCGCCCATTCATTCAACCAATGGGAAAACATTGATTAAGCGCCTCCTTTGTGCCAAGCACTGTGTCAAGCTCTGGAGATAACAGCAATTTACACATCACGCATCACTCACTGAGCCTTCGCTTATGCACAGCACAGAGCTTGGAACTTGTGCATACTAGCCAAACTGCCATGTTCCTCGACTCCAGGACAGCACAATACATATGACTGGCATTATGGAAACAAAAGTAAAAAGTAATATGAAGAAAGAACACAGAATCAAGAGAAAAGTTTATTAGTATATTAATACCCAGGGTATCGTGTTGGCATGTAAATAACAGCAGGCATTATCCTCTGCAGAGTAAACTGCTCTAGACACGCAGCCCCCATGGCATATAATGAGCAGAACCTTCATGCTCTCTGTGTTGTCAATGCTGATGTGTGAATCCTGCTGTTTTCACATTCTTGCCAGTGAGGTGACTGCACTTTCTCAGCAGCTGAAAGGGAAGCTTGCTCTGGTTTCTCTCATAACAAGCAAGGGACAAAAACCTATAATCCATCTCACCCCATGTAACTTGAAGGGTAGTGTTGGTGGGGGCAGGAAATATCACTGTCAATAGTTAGTGTGGAAGGAAACAAACACCAAACAATAAAGAAAATATTAACTCAATGAGTTTAAATGGCAAGAGATTTCTCTTTACCAAAATGGAAGACACACCCAGACCCAATCAGATTTCAGCAGCTCAGTATGCAATTATGGGGACTACTAATGGTTTATGTGTTCTCAGAAAAAACAGGTTTCACAGAAAAAGACAGAACAAGTAGAGATTTTTAAGTGGGTAATGTGTCGCTGATATTAGCACAGATGGTATTTTTTTTAATGAATAGGAGCACTAATATATTTTGTTATTTCAGATCACACAAGTACAGAGGAGTGCCAATGCTAGTCTATTTTTAATAACTATTTTATTATTATTATTATTGAGAAAGATTAGCCTTGAGCTAACATCTGCCACCAATCCTCCTCTTTTTGCTGAGGAAGACTGGCCCTGAGTTAACACCTGTGCCCATCTTCCTCTACTTTATATGTGGGACGCCTGCCACTGCATGGCTTGACAAGCGGTACGTAGGTCCACACCAAGGATCTGAACCAGTGAACCCCTGGCCGCCAAAGCAGAGCACAAGAACTTAACCGCTGCACCACTGGGCCAGCCCTAATAACTATTTTCTTAATATACTCTCATGAAATTCTTACAAGCGTATATGTTCATCTCTGACATAATATGGACTATTTCCTTAGTTTTCCATGAAATTAAAAAAGCTTTTGCATTATGTTGCTTCATATTGGACTGTTAGCCACCATATTCTTCAGTCATTAAAAAGAAGAGTCTTAACCACACGATAAATAAACCTAATGCTTACCTCTAAGCAATAAGTAATTAAAATAAATAGTAAACATTTGCTTTACAGCATGTTTTTCTCTCTAAATTATGATTTTTGTAACATTTCTTTAAATGGCTTTCACTTTTATTGCATTGCAAAAGTAAGATCATATTCTTTGTATGCACTTCATTATCTCATTTGATTGGGTTTTAATTCCTGCAACATACAGCAAAGGCTGATGTGCCTTTTACAATTTGAAACAGTGGTTGCACGCTGAGAATAATTAGCTTCACTAAGGCAGAACAAATGATTTCTTTGCAAAACACCAAGTCTGTGTTTCAACAAAGATAATTGCAGAATACCCAAGTTATCTTGGGCCTTCCAATATAGTGGTTACTTTGAGTTTAACTAACATTGTAATCTTAATTCCTTAATAACTGTAGTGACCCAGGGATTATCATAAAGAATATTGCTTTCGAAATCTGGAGGTAGAGAGAATTTCTTTTTCATTGGTTCATTTGATTTGTCAAGTTTCCATTAAAATATTTATTTTACACAGATATTTTACCAAATATTGTTTCTAATCATAACTTAAACAAAATAATTTCACTGTTGGCTATGGCTACAAGGATGGTAGTGGCCTAGACTTCCTGCCCAATTCACTCTGAAATTTTGAAGATCTTTTATTAATCCAAGAGAGAAACATTTATAAGAAGCCACATTAGATTTTTCCACATTTATTTTTAGTGAAATATTATGAATATGGTAATTAAATTCCACAAATCAATTTGAACTAGAGTCACTTAGTGATAGCAACAAGAGAGATGATTATAATTTCTTATAATTAAGGGGCTAATCTTTTTGAAACCAGTAAAATCTGCACTAAAAGTTTCATTCAATTGTTTATATTTTAGTTAAGATTCTTGTTGAGTTAATGATTATTGCAGCACCTTGAGTGAAAGCATTAATCAGAGTTCATTGTGCAGCAAAAAGGCCATGAGTGCATACTGCTCTGAAATGAAATCACAAGGGCACAGTGCTCTGAAACAAAACCTTATTTTCATATCCCTACATGGATGCAGGAAACTTAAGTTGTGTCAGGATTACACAGAGCCATCTAGTATCTCACGGTTCTAGATACCAATGGTTTGACAAGTCTAATTCCATGCACGACTCCTTCCACTGCTCCAACCTTGCTACAAACAAATTCATCCTCTAAAATGTCTCTGGAATAATCAGGCAAATACAGGCTTTAAACATTTTAAACTTTATGGTCACATATACTCTACGGCTCCACTGCCAGACAGACAATGAAGCCATTATCAAATTAAGTTTCATTCTGTTTCTATAATTTCAATCCAGAATGTTAACATGCTTTTGTTATTTATTAGATTGAGATAGGAGGAATGCTTTTAAAACCTAAGAAATTATCCTTTGTCCCTCACTTTAAGACTACTGAATTACCAAAAAGTCTAGTACTTTTTGGAAAGTGAGTTTTATCTTCAAAATTGTAATTCTGAGCACAATTTCAAAACACAAACTGACCTTGTTGTACAGATGCTCCTAATATATCTACACATTGTTAATGTAGATACCAGCCCAGGTGGCAAATGCAATGAAAGTTAATTAGTTGAAGATTATTGAAACAGTACAAAAGAAAGAATTTAACAAAACAAACCTGAATTCAAAGAGTATGGAAATTGAAGAGTATTAAATAGTTTGCCAAAGAACATTGCCTTATATTTATTCAACTTTCTATAGAGACTGTTTACCTAATAATGTGTGTTCTTTATATCCCTAAGCATCCACAGAGGTTTACAAATTAATTTTTTTTAATGTAGTCTTTTTTCTTAAAGATTGGCACCTGAGCTAACATCTGTTGCCAATTGGTTTTCCTTCTTCTTCTTCTCCCTGAAGCCCCCCAGTACTCAGTTGTACATTCTAGCTGTAGATCTTCTGGTCTGCCATGTGAGAGGCCGCCTCAGCATGGCCCGACGAGCTGTGCTAGATCCGTGCCCAGGATGCCAACTGGCGAAACCCCAGCCCTCCGGAGTGGAGGGTACAAACTCAATGACCACGGGGCCGGCCCCTCCAAATTAATTTTCTCAGTAAATGACTTTGATTAGGGTCAAGGTGTTATATCTTGGAATATTAGATTTAGAGACAGAACTATAAAACTCATTTTCTCCTAGTAACAGCTTTCAAGCAAAGCCATTTTCCTTTCTGCTTGGCAAGCATGCAACTTTAACATTTTGTTTTCTTTTACTAAATTCCATCTCTGCCTTGTATTGGTTAGATCAAGTTCAAAGGTATATTTACTTCATTTAGTACATGTGAATTCAAAAGAGGTTTAAAAAATAGGAAGTGTTCATGAAAATGTGACCCCATTACAGTAAGAGTTAATTTTTGTTGTAAATCAAGTTTAGCTGCCTTAGCAACCGTTTCATTTCAAAAGCTCAAAGTCAAACTCTATTAAGAGCATATAACTGGAAAACCATGGCAATTTACTAAGAATATCATGCTGTTGAAAGAGTTTAATTATTAGTTTAGAATCAGTGACATCAGTAACAAATTATTAAGGTTTCATATAAAAGATTGATGGCTACTGTTCAGAAGTACTTAAGTGACAATAAAGGAGGATTGTTTATTCATATGTAGTAAGAGAAGATTGAGCTGGTTGCGCATTGACGAAAGGATAAAGTAGAATAAGAAATAATTATTATTTTATCCTCTATAAAGGCATAATATCACCAAGTTCATTTACTTTTTTATGTACTAGTTGGGGTATCTTATCTTTCTACTATTTGAAATTAAAGAAACCAGTTTATAACTATACAAATCATGCCCCCCTCCATTCAATTTGACTCACAGAAGTACATTTTGTTTTAAATAAAACAATACAGACAAATCATACTAACTGAGAAAAACAGCCTGATGTGAGGCTGGATGGATGAGGGGTGGGGATAGAAAAGAGTATCTTTGCTTTGAGACAATCCGTATTCTTTCATCATCTTCCCTAAATTTATTTAAAATTTAATAAAATTAACATACAGTTATTAATATGTAATTTGGAGTTGCATTCTTTTTCTTGTTTAATTAAAGCTAGCACAATACGAAGATGTAGCAATTAAGATATGACCAAAAAAAAATTGCAGGCTAATTTAAATAAGAAATATTGATGCAAAATTTTGAAATATAATATTGGCAAATTGAGTTACTTGGTAGAGCAATAAAATACCACAATAATATTATTTAGAGAAATGCCCAGAAGGCACAGTTGGGATTTATGTTATATATGTCCCCATATTCATAGGGAGAAACAGACACATTTTGTGATCATAATATCCCAGAGAGAAATTTGATAAAACTTATGAAACAAATAAGAACTGATCAGTATTTTCATAATGATAAAGGGTGCATGACTCCTACCACAAAGCAATTATATTCCTCATAAAGCATTTAAATAAACTCACTAGTGAACAAGATATAAATGCCACTATTGCCACTAAAGTTTTATAGTATTCTAATAGTATAAGAAAATATAATTAGACAAAAGAAGCAAAATAGACAACTATTAGAAAAAGCAGTAAAAAGTATCAGTAACTAAAAAGTACAATAATATATATATCTGAGAAACCCAAAGATATCAATAAAAAACCACTAAACGAAGGAGAATTCAGAAAATTAGGGGCTGGCCTGGTGGCGCAGCAGTTAAGTTTGCATGTTCCGCTTCTCGTTGGCCCTGGGTTCACCAGTTCGGATCCCAGGTGTGGACACGGCTCCGCTTAGCAAAAGCCATGCTGTGGTAGGCGTCCCACGTATAAAACAGAGGAAGATGGGCTCGGATGTTAGCTCAGGGCCAGTCTTCCTCAGCAAAAAGAGGAAGATTGGCAGTAGTTAGCTCAGGGGTAATCTTCCTCAAAAAAAAAGAAAGAAAATTAAATGTTTAATACATAAAATGATCATTAATTTTCTGAAAACTGAGAATCATCAGTTATAAAATGTTAAAGGGATTCCCATTTATAATTGTTAAATGAGATAAGCTAAAAGAACTTAAGAATTAATAAGAGATATATAAGACGTATATAAAAAGAAAAATTGAATTTTCCTAAGGGAGCTTTCCTAAATAAAGAAAAAACCTTACCAATTTAAATATAAACAGGTAATTTTTCCCTAAATTATTTCATATGTTCATTAATCCACTTTATACACATATCATTTTCCTTACATTAATCCATATGATTAAGTGATAGTAGAATGTGTTGTAGGACATTCCAAACCAGACAAAGGGATCCTAGCATTTATATGGAAATTCATAGCATGAAATAGTCACCATAATAAGAAGGAAATCTGGTTTTATGAGAGAAACTTACCATTTTAAAACAACATGGGAGTGGCACAACTGGAGATGTGCAAAAGTGTGATCACTAGATAGAAGTTTTGGAACAAATAAAAGCTTATGTGATAGTTCAGAATGTGATTAAAGGGGCATTCCATCAGGAAGAAACCATGAAGAAACAGGAAACATTGTTTGGACACTGCTAGCCATCTGGAAGTCAGGAATCATGAATCTCTCCTCACACTTTAAAACAAATTACAGATGAACCAAAGACATAATCATGAATAAAAACGAAATTGCAAAATACTAAAATAAAACGTGGGAGAATATTTTTACAAACTTGGGGTGAAAAGGCCTTTCTAAGAAAGTCAAAAACTCAGAAGCGATAGAGAAGCCATATGGCTTCATCATAGTTAATTGTCCCATAGAGCAAATAAAGTAAAATAACCCACCTAAAACAAGATCACATGACAAAGGAATACTGGAAAAAACTTTTGCTATGCTTTCCTTCATTTTTTTAACATATAAAATCTCTAACAAATTAAGAGAAAATGTTTAACAATACTATAAGAAAGCGGACTGTGTCTTTTTTCTTTTTTTTGAGGAAGATCAGCCCTGAGCCAACATCTGCTGCCAATCCTCCTGTTTTTGCTGAGGAAGACTGGCCCTGAGCTAACATCCATGCCCATCTTCCTCTACTTTATATGTGGGATGCCTGCCACAGCATAGATTGGTAAGCAGTGTGTCTGGGTCCACACCTGGGACCCAAACCAGTGAACCCAGGGCCCGCCAAAGTGGAATGTGTGAACTGAACCACCGTGCCACTGGGCCGGCCCCTGGACAAAGATAATTGATAGGCAGTTTCATTGAAAGTAATATGCAATTGGCCAAGAGATAGGAAAAATGTTCAACGTTATAATTAAAAAAAATACAATTTAAAATAGCAATGAGAAGCCACTTTTTTACCTATTATATTAAACAAAATTAAAACTTTTAAAACTTTAAAAGTTTTTAAAAACTTTTAAAAACACCTAATAGAGGACCCACATTTTGTCTGCCCAACAATCCTTCTGGTGAAGAAGCATCATCCTCCCATTCTTTAGTAATCTCGTCTATTCCATATTTTCCATGAGAAAGTTAACTGCCCCTGTCTTCCCCCAGTTCCAGGGGCAGCTACCTGGTGCTCTAAGTGATGCTGCAGACAAGCCTGCTCTCTTACACTCTCTGTGTAACATCCTGGTTAGGTACAACCTCCTCGCACTTTGTCAATATTCATCAAAATTACAAGGGCAATATATCCTTTCTATCAAACTTTTCAGAGATTTAGCCTAAATACAGAAGACATATAAGATGTAAGATATAGGAAACACTTCCTTTTTACTTTTGTCCTTCAATGATATTTGAATTTTATTTCAAAATAAGTACTATTCATATGACAAAAAATGTTATTTAAAAAAAGAAAAATATATAAAACCAAATCAGTAATAGAATTAAAAATTCATATTGGAGCAACAGGTAGAATTAAAAATGCACAAAATTAGTGGTCTAGAGGACAAACAATAGAAACAGACAGAGAATGCCATAAGAAAGGTCCTAACTGAGATCCTGTGACCAAAGTGATGGTAAGTATGGTGGCTCGATGGGAGAGCACCAGTATAGCTTTCGCGAAGAGGAAGCACAGATAACCCGAACAAAAGAAACAATCACATTTAGAAAAGAAGAAGGAAAAAATCTCCCAAAAATTGAAGAAAGGAGTCTTCATTTTGAAAGTCTTATTGTAACTTCTCCATAATAATTAGTGAGATGAGGTCCACTCATAGAAATAATAAAGATACTGTGAGATTAAGAAGAAAAAAAAGCAAAACCTCTCAGTCTTTGACTATTGAATTAAAGAAAAATTTATTTTCACATATTTGAATACCATCATTTAAAGTGTAGATGTTAACCACAATTGAACCTCCTACCCTATATATAGAAAATGTTTTGGATTTCCAGCAATACATTCCTGTATACTACTACTATTCTCCTACTCTACAGGAAACTGGAAGTTACTCTCATGAGAAATTAAACCAGAGAGATGTGGGAACACCAGGCAAAGTTGTGTGTGGAGCTGAGAAACTCCACTGAAATGGGGACGATAAATAAATAGCTGTGAACTGAATTGAAAACCTTCAAGACCCCCTTCATGCAGCTCTCAGAATGCTAGGAAGAGGGTATGCAGTCATTCTCCAAGAAGGAAACTTGAGGCTATCTCTCTGAGAAATGCCATCAGTCTCAAAGAAAAGAACAATAGATACTCATATTTTCAATGAACAACACCTATAAAGTGCTGATAGCATGTCTAATTTGATTTTTAGTACTTCCGTCTTAAATGTCAACAGATAATTCATGGAAAAGCCTCTAAAATGAAAGACATACGCTAAAACATATGTACCAATAATAAAAAAAGAAGGGAACAGATAAAATGAGGGAGTAGAAGAAAATGAAATCAGAAAACAGAACCAAGATACTATAAAACAAGAAGAATCAGAACATGAGAAATAACACTTCAAACTTAAGAATATAGCACTAGAAATAAAAAATTAAACAAAAGTTTTACCAGGTAAGGTTGAGGAAATCTCCCAAAAAGTAGAAATAAAATGAAAATGAAAGGTTTAGTTTCTAATTGACACTTTACTATGTCGGATAGTCCTTAAAGTCCAAGAAATTGTGAAGAGTTTTACCAAGTACAGAAGTCCTCAAAAACTCTCAAAATGAAAAAGAATCAATGAAAACACAAATTTTGAATCCTTGTTTTAATCATTTTTCTCAGTTTTATTGAGATACAATTGACATATAACATTGCATTAGTTTTAAGTGTACAACACGATGATTTGATATATATATTGAAAACACAATTTCTGAAAAGAGAGAATGGAAATGATGAGGTTGAAGAAATATGCAGGCATCAAATTTTGTAGGATATTTTTCTCCTTCAAAGAAAATAATAAGTGTTGTGAAAATTGAACTCTATTTTTGATGGAAAATTTTACCGAAGCATCATACATTTTCTCAATAAACTTTTAAAGAAAATTTAGCTTTTCATGTGGTAAGATTCTGTGACTCTTTGTTTAGGTTCTTGGTTATTCAACATAGCAGCCAAAGTTGTCTTCTCCTCTAAACTTTCTTCTTCAAGGAATGGGTGGTATTAGGCTCTGAAACGTTTCACAAGATTAAACTCCGCACTTTATAACAGGTACTCCCTGTTCCAAAGCATGTGAATACACACAAAAAAACCACGAAGTCGGAGTATGTACTTTTTGGAGATTTTCTATTCACACGTTAAATTCTAATGCCTTAGCAGCCTTAAATCACAAGCTACCAGCCTACCAAAAAGTGGGAGAAATGAAGAACTTACCAGTCGACAAACATAAATCATCCCTTGATTGTGGTCTCCATACTAATAGACTCTGAGGCAAAGGGTGCACCACAGACAAACACAGCAGCTTGTGATTCAGAATTCCTTGTAGTCACTAATTAGGTAAAGCTAACTCAACATGCAGTTGAAGAATGCTGACACTGAAACATCAAGTTTCAGAGGTAAAATCTGAGACATCCTGGCATTGCATATTGCCTAAGGCAAAAACTGAATGAGTAGTAAGTCTGGGGTTAGTATTTGGTCTTTTCCTTTTGCAAGATTGTCTTCTTGTCTAGGAGCTAAGCAAATCAACTAGTGAATTTTTAGACCTGAAAATGGTATACAACAAAAAATGTTATATGCCCTGTGGTCTTCTGAAATCTTGGTTTGCCATATTTTATTTTTGGACAGCATCTTGAGATGCACTACATTTTTACAACTTTAAGAATACTTCTGGTATTGGTATCACAAAGGAATTTTCATTCTAAAAGATGAAAACTATATTTCTTCACATTATAATTATGTAAGGAAGAGGAGACAAGTGTTTCTTTTTCAATCAATATTTCTTGATTTCATTTCAAACAATATTTTCTGTGAAGTACAGTTACCTATATAATTTTAAGTATCTCCATCTCCTGCCTTTTCATTTTGGTTTTACCTGTTCTTATTCCCTTCAAAAGATGAAATAAAATACATACTTTATTACCAAATACTGATACAGCCTTTGGTAAACGGGAGAATAGCGATTTGTAAGGCCGATAAAATTTAGTTCATGCTGGTTAGACAACACAGCATGAACTGGCTTGTCTGAAGCAGGTTTTTGCCTAAGGGTTGCTTTGAAAGCAGTTTCACGAGCTCTTGGGATATTTCCTGGTTATATTCTGGAATGGGACTAGGCCCAATGGTTCACTCACACATGCACTCATGCATGGATTTAGAAACCCAGCATGTTTCTAAATATTCAGAGGGAATATTTGGCAGCACCGTTACTTTTATAACAGTAACAGTAAAGGGGAAGAGGACACATACCTTATTGTCCTTTGGTAATTCTGTACAAGGATTGAGATTATAGTGTCTTTGGATTTGTGTCTAAGATGATTTTCTTAGTAATCAAAAATTGGAATAGTAATTAAAAAATGGATTAGTAATAAAAAAATGGAAAAGTCATCTTCACAGGCTTACTGCCGTCTATCTAGAGCCCTAACAAGACTCTCAGATAACTGACTTCTTATATTTTCTCAAAGCTTGGTTATTCACATCCACTGCAGGACCTTACCTTTTTAGATGCCAGTATTATATATTAAGATCAATTAAAAATGGACCTCAAATTTCTCACTCAGTCAACGCCAAAGTACATTAGAGAAATTAGAGACAATTACATTGATGGTGGCTAAAGCCAGAAAGACTGACTCACAGCTGGCCTAGAACACATGTAGAGACATGGCTTTGTCAACTAGAAGCCATAATTAATTAATTCTGTCATTTGTTTCATAAACTTTCTCCAAGATTCTACCTAAGTCTCCTGGTAAACAAAGTTGTAGATACCTGATCTCAAGGAGTTCATCATTCATACCTGTATTCTCAATCTTTGAGTGTGTGCTGAGTAATAAAAGACTAGCTGGCTTTTTAATAGTACTTTATTTTCAGAAGTTTTCTTTTAATTTTAGAAAACTATTTTTAAAATGCCATCACAAACATCTGTGTACTTACACAGAACTGAAAATCATTAACATTTTGTCATATTTACATCAAATATTTTTATTAAGTAAAAGAAAGAAAATCATATAAATGGAATTTGTTTTGCAGACCCAATTCCATTCCCTTCCCATCTACTAACCCCCACCACTGAGCACAGTCATCAATTTCGTGGGGATCAGCATCTCCCCATACTGCCCAGGCACTTACCATGGCCCTGACTCAGAAGTGTCAGCCCCTGCACTTCTTTGTCTACAGCTCTCTTTGACACTAGAGCCCACCGACTCATATGCAGGAGGCCAGAAGTCTCACGAAAAAACCCACTCTCCATCTGCCAGGAACCCTTAACAAGAGACTGGTGGAAGTGGTATCCCTAGTCCCTCAAGTGAGATCTTAGAAGTGCCTGTTCCATACAGTTTTCCAGAGTTCTCCAGCAGGATTGTACTTAGCCCAGTTACTCACAGTTGTGATTCACTTCATAACACATACTTCCTTGGCTTTCTTCTCTTTCCTCTTTCATTTCTCCCCCTCTTTGGCATTCTTTGGGATCACTTCCCAAATAAACTACTTGCACTTAAAGTCTTGTCTCTGGGTATGCTTCTGTGCAACCCAGACTACCATACCTTCCAATCTGTGTTAACACAGATGACAAGTAATGTTTATTCACTTTAAAATCTATTGAACAAACACACCACATTTTTATTTATGCATATTCCTTTTGGTGGTCATTTAGATTGAGTCCAATATTTTGCTATTAAAAACAAGGCTGCCTTGGGGGGCCGGCCCCGTGGCCGAGTGGTTAAGTTCACGCACTCTGCTGCAGGCAGCCCAGTGTTTTGTTGGTTCGAATCCTGGGCGCGGACATGGCACTGCTCATCAAGCCACGCTGAGTCAGCGTCCCACATGCCACAACTAGAAGGACCCACAACGAAGAATATACAACTATGTACCGGGGGGCTTTGGGGAGAAAAAGGAAAAAAATAAAATCTTAAAAAAAACAAGGCTGCCTTGAACACCTCTGTATACCTCTCCTTGTGCACAGATGCAAGTTTCTCTCCATTAAACACCCCTATGTGGCGATGTTGCTTAGTTACAAGCATGCACATCTTCACTTTATCAGATGTTGCCAAATTATGTTCCAAAATATTTAACAAACTTTTATTCCAGTAACAGTTGATTTCATAAGATTTTAATATTTTGTCAATCTCATTTTGTTCCTGCATATTTCTTCAAAGAATCAACAAGTTAGTATTGATCATCTGTTCAGGACTTAGAATTGAGCTGGAGAAAGTGAAGAAAATAGAGAACTGTGTCCAAAAAACCAGAACCCACTTGAAAGTCAGTACTCACATGAATTAAATAATTAGAAACAATGCAAATGATATGAATATACACATATATGTGAAAATATATAAATACATATGTATATATAAAATTGCATATGCTCATATCATATATCAGTACGTAGTATATGTTCTATAACTAGGCCATATACATGTATGAATATATATGTATGTGTCCATAAATCGATGTATCTATAAAATTATATGACTTCATTATGAATAATATACACCAAATATGCCCCATAGGTGGAATCAGAAAGCATAAAATATGATGTGAAATTTCCATTTTCCTAAAATACTTCTCTTTTAAAGGCCTAAATATTTTCAAATAGTGATATTTGCTTATACAAAGACTCCTGTTAAACCCTCTGGTGACCTGGAAGAGAAGAAGTGTAAAGAGAAAGGACCTAGAACTGGGAGCTTGAGGGTAAAGAGGCATTAATTTAATAGGAGTCACTACAAAACCAAGAATTATGGAAGATACAGTACAAAACATTGGTGAATGTGCTTCAAAAATAAAATGTGCAGCTTTGTCCAGGGGCAACTCTACCCTCAATAATGATAACAAGTTAGTCCTGGTGGTGTATTTCTGTATTTCATGTTTTATTTTCTAGAAAGTTTCTTCAAATTATGAAATTATTCTTTTATTAGAATCCACAACACTATCTTAGGGAATATTTCTTAACTTATTCTTCATATATAGACAAGGCTATTTAAAATAAAATGTCTTGTACTTCATCCACTCTTAACAATCACATGTTTCAGTGGAATTCTAAATAAAAGTAAATTTGGCAAGAGACAAATTGAAATGGAACATGGGAAACTTAGGGAATGGATTATCTACACTGGATGTTGTATCCATGAATAACCCAGAATGGACATCATAGGAATACTACTATGACATTTGGATAAAGCAAATAATCCTCTATACCAAAACACATTAGATGTGCATCTGATGTATTATATAATAACAGAAATATCGCCAATTTTTTAAAACACTAAAACTGTTTTTTTGTTTAAGACTTCTGATTTATTTTAATCCTCAAAAATACCTAGGGCTGATTTTTATTAGTAGCACGCAGAGTCGGTGGTTTGATTTGGAATGCTTGCTTAAGTGCTGATAATAAGGTGACGGTCCAATGCAAGGACAGCCTTCCACACTATATTCATTTTATCTAAACTTACAAATGTGTAAAGATGATCAACTATGACAAGACTTCAAAGTTCTTGAGCTACAATTTTAATTCCACTGAAAAAAATTAAAATAAGCCAAATATATATGTAAATATGAAAATTTAAGCATATTCCATTGTTAAGTCAACTTTGTATCTGTCAAATAGTGGATTATTTGCAAAATTTCACTGCATACATACACCTATGAATGAGATCAAAAGAAAGAATAACTTCAATAAGAATTTGAACTTAAAAAATAATACCTTGGAAACTTTTGGATGACAAATAGCCCAGTAAAATACAGTTTCTTCTTCTTCATTAAATAGTTCAGATATTTCCTTTAAGATGAATGGAAGAGAGAGCATATAGCCCATTAATACAAAAAGATAATTTCATCTAGAGTTCAAGGTTTCAAATATTTACCAAACTCTGAGAAATCAACCAGCAGAGAAATATTAGTGAAAGAAAAATAGCAAGGTGGACACTGGGTGGAAAGATTTTGAAAAATATATGAAAATGAAATAACATATAAAGCAAATAATTATCGAAAAGAGGTCAAAGAATTTTGTCAGTCTCTAGAAATTAAAATAAAAATAAATAAATTGAATCAATATATTTATACATATATACCTATATATACCGTATATGAATATACACATAAAATACATAAACATACATGAAGACTCTTGAATGTGGACTTTAAAAACTAACTATTGGGATCACCTGCAGGCTTTTTCAGGCTGATTGCTGCTCAAGGGAGAGAGACTAGGGAAAACCCATTCGGCCTGATCCAATTTAGATATGCAAATTTTATCTTGTGTGCTTGAAAGGATCATTACGGCACTGCATAATTTGCATTTTCAGTTGTAAGATAAAATATTTCTAATCTAATAAAAACATTCCTCCATCGTCCACTTTAACATTCATATTTTATCCTATCCATTGTTCCCTTTCACTTTTTAAACTATACATTCATATTTTAAACTATCAAATTGGTTTATTAGGAAAAGATAAAATATATTATGGAAGGCATTCTCCCCACAAAAGGGAGAAAAATCTTAAGTGGTAATTAACTGGTAACATATGACAGACTTTGTAGGGAACAGACAAAAAGAGTTCTTGGAAGAAGAGAAAGAATTGCATTATTCTATGTCAAATATATTTTTATTGAAGAGTCTGATGAAAAGTTAAACTTTGGGATGAGAACTAGATTTTTCAATTAACAGTATACTTCACAGAAAGATGTTACATTCAACTAAGGTTTTATCAACTCAGCTAATGAGCTTTGAAAAATCATTTTACGAAAGAGGCTATTGGGTTAAGATCTATCTATAAGACATATTTTCAGAGAAACCTTTTTCATTAGCAAGACAAGTAAAGTTCACATCCAAGTAATGATTATTTACAGCATTCATAGACACCAACCTTGAAGTAGCAGAAATACACTGTGCATCTGTCCTCACACTAATGTTTTCATTTCACTTCTACTACTATTTCTTTTTTTTTAATTTTTTTTTAAATTTTTTTCCTTTTTCTCCCCAAAGTCCCCCAGTACTTGGTTGTATATTCTTCATTGTGGGTCCTTCTAGTTGTGTCATGTGGGACACTGCCTCAGCGTGGTTTGATGAGTAGTGCCATGTCCGCGCCCAGGATTCAAACCAACGAAACACTGGGCTGCCTGCAGCAGAGCACATAAACTTAACCACTTGGCCACGGGGCCAGCCCCACTTCTACTACTATTTCTGTTGATATCATGTCTACATGGAAAGAAGGCAAATAAGCCCAAGTTTCACTCAGTAGACAAGACACTATGAAATTTCTATTCTAAAAGTAGTATTACTTCTGTTGGCTCTCAATCATACTCATTTTCCTTTGTTACCCAAGACAGAGAATGTAGGGGGAAGAGCAGTTTGGAGAAAAAGGATATGAGTTCCATTTTAGCTATGTATAACGTAAAGAGGTGGGAGAATGACGAAAGTGGGTAAAAAACTCAATTAGGGAGTTCCCAATTTTATATTTCCTAAGTTTGCCTTTCTTCTCCAAGTCAACTTCCATTAACTTGGCTTTGGACCACTAGCCTGAGAAATGGTCATTTTGTCTCTAGAACACCTCTCTGCAACACACTGTCAATGCTTCTATCAAAACCATATTTTTAACACAGAAATCTGATCTGTTTTTTCCTCAGGTAAAACATGTCCCATGATTCCCTTTTGTCTTCAGGAAAATATCTCAAAACTTTAACATCTTTGTCATGTCATTCTCATCTACTTCTAGAGCATCATTTCCCATCTGTCCCCCTCACACATAATGACTCTGCACTCAAAACATTATGGTCCCTCAAGTGCAATGTTCAAACTCAGACCTCGTTGTCTTTGCTTTAATACCTTCTCTTTCTGAAAACACTCTTGCCACCTTCTTTATCTGGCTTACCTCTACTTATACTGTAAAATTCCTATCATTTTTCTCTTCTAGGCTAGGTGTCCTTCCCTAATCTTTAGACTGAGTTACATGACTATAGCACTTTATAAGTGAGTCATGCTCCGTCCAGGTTCTGAATTCTTTTATTTTAGTTGTCTGTCTCTACAGCTAGACTGTAAATTCTGGGAGTTACTGAGTTTTTTTTTTACATTCTGTACCACAGCTCCCAGGAGAGGTCTGCACATTATAAGCACTCTGGATATTTGTTGAATTGAGTTGAATTTGGATTTTCACTTTGAGTGTCCAGCCGATAAATCAATGGTCAGGAAATAAACATTGTGGATATGGAAAATAATTCAGTTTCTATTGCATGTATAACTTATTTCCAATTGCCCTCCACTTTGTTTTCCTATTACTCTGTTATGTCCCTCAGTTCTTTCTTTTTATTCCTCTGAAATCCATAAACTAGCGACACTCAATACTTGAATATCTCCAAACCTCACTTACTAAACCATCAGCAAAAAAGAGCATTGCAATTAGTCACTTAAGTGTTTGTTATCTTGTGTTACTGCATGGTTCATACTTCAGCTTCAACACCCACTAGCTAGAATGTTAGCCAATTAGCTAAATGGTTTAAGCCTCAGTTTGCTTATCTCTATCATGGGATGGGTGCTACAACAGAAAAGAATAGAATTTATTACGTTTTTTCAGATAAAACAAAGCCATGCCTTTTATGTTATTCTACAGGAACAGAGATGAAAAATATTATATTTATATATTTAATAAACTTCAATTAATTTCAACTATACTTACAAACATGGATATAATATATATATAATATTGGCTGAAATTAGAAAAGGATATAAAAGTATTCAAATTATGTAAATTTTTAAATTATACAAAAGAACATTCTATATTAAACACATTATGTATGGTTACATACATAGTTACTAAAATTATTTAAAATTGGACAGGAATGATATACATCAACTTCAAGCTATTGATTACCTTTGTGAAAGCAAAGGGATAGGGAACCCTTTAATTGCATTTGTAATTTTTTTTTAATTTTGAGAAAATATGATAAAATTTGACCTTGTTATACTGAACATATAAGTTCAGTAACTGCTAAATTTTTTGTGTCTGTGCATATTTTTAATACATATGAAAGTTTACATATTTAGTTAAAAATTAAAAGAGAGATAATTTATATTGTCTAAAAACTGGTCTTTCTAGTTTCAGGTAACAGATTCAAGGGTACAATTAAATAGAACATTATATTTAAACTACCTGAACTACTAAAATTAATACTAATTTGGATTTTAATGGACATCACAGAGAGATATTTTTTCTTGGTCTTTAATGATGAATTAGGCTTTAAATAAATAAAATGTGACCATTTAGCACCAATTTGAAGATCATTAGCAAAATAGACTTTTAATGACTCTACACACACTGATTACTAAAGTTGAAATTTTTTACTAATTATAGAACTCTGAATTATATTGGTTAGTGGATCAAGATGAAAGAGATTTAAAGTAAATTAAAACAATTATTTTAAATAATATCACTTGAAATACAAATCATGGCAAAACACAATTAAAATCCAAATTCATTTTTTAAAATTTTGCACAATATTTAAAAGTCTTCAACATTCTAACCAGTCAGCCACATCAAATAAAGAAAACGCAATGCCAATAGCACAAAAAATTGACGCTCCAGGATCAACTTTATGTAACAGCATGAAGCAGAATAAAACTAATTATATCATTTTGCAAGCCATCATTTAAAAAATATTGTCTTTTATGAAATTTAGAATCATACTATACAAATTTAGGAAATCCATTTTCTCCATTACAGATAATGGATTTTCACTATTCTATTTTAATGTTCTCCTATAACATACTTTTTTATTGCTGCACAGTATAATTGCACTATAATTTACGGAACCACTATCATATATTTGGTTATTTTGTTTCTAGTATTTCATTTTTAAAATCAATATTTCTATATACATTTATGTAACTTTATGGTAAATTCCTATAAGTGAATCACTGATTTAAAATCTGTAATTTTTTAAAGAGACTATTTTTTAGAGCAATTTTTAAATTTGCAGAACAATTGAACAGATAGTACAGAGCATTCTTATATAGCCCACATCCGAGTTCCCCATTAATAACATTTTACATTAGTATGATATATCTGTTATAATTAATGAACCAGTATTGATAAATTATTAACTAATATCCATAATTTATTCAGATTTCCTTAGTTTTTCAATAATATACGTTTCCTGTTCCAATGTAGTTTTTCTGTATCCATCAGGTATTTTGCAGGCTGTCCTACAATTGGAATTTGTGTGATGTTTTCCTCCTGATAACAGTGGGGTTCTAAGTTACTGAGAGGAAGATCACAGACATAAAGCCATTTCTATTACATCATATCAAAGTTACCTATCATCCACATGATTTATGAATGCTGATGTTAACCTTGATCACTTGGTTGAGGCAGCGTTTGTCAAGTTCCAGTATAAAGTTAGTCTTTATTCTTCCCCCTTTGCATACTGCGTTCTCAGGAAGGAAATCACTATGTGCAGCAGCCTGCTGTGTTCCCTCCCCTTGAGGGCAGAGTATCTCCATAAATTGTTTGGAATTCTTCTGCATGGAATATTTGTCTCTTTCTTCCCATTTAATAATTTGTCCAAACATTTATTTATATTAGTATGGATACAAATAAAGATATTATTTTAAACTTTGGATTATCATTTTCTTGCTCAAATTGTTCTGGGTATGGCCCTTGAGATCTCTTTCAGCTGGCTCCTATGCTCCTTTGTAAAGGCTGTAGATTTTATTCTATATTTTATTGTAATAACTTTAAACACACAGAAATGTTAAGTTATAATGAACATCTCTATATCTACCACCTAGAACCAATTCAATAATTTTTAACATTTTACCATATCTGCTTATTTATCTACCATATATATTTGTACTTTTTTCCCTATTGAACTAATTTACGGTAACTTGCAGGCACTTTATCCCTAAATACTTAAACATTCAAGTCCTGCAAATAAGGATATTCTCCTACATAACCACATTAACATTTTAGAAAATTAACAATTCTCTGATATCATCTAATTACCAAATACTCAAATTTCATCAATTGTATCAAAAAAAGACAGTTTAGTGTTTTGTTTTGTCTTTAACTTGGATCATGCCTCTCTAACCTCTAGAACAACCCACCCACCCCCACCTTTTTAGGCTGGTCTCCTTCAGACCCAATACATTTTCTTATAGGTAAGGTTTTTTTCCTTTTTTCTCCTATTAACTCACTGAGAAAGAATTCTAGCTGTCAATTTTCACAGTCCTGGAAGAAAGCCAACTGTCTTTTACTGTCTTTTATTTGATATGTTTGTTTTCAAATGCCTCGTCAGTGTGACTTACCCTTAATCCTTAGGAAAGCTCACAGGAATTGCAAACCAATGGTAGTCTCATTTGCATTCGATCTAAACAATACTCCTTATAACTTCTGATAGTTGGATGATAATCATATTGTCCAAATTTCCTTAAGATGTTGTCCCTTTTTTTCTCTTAAAAATACAAATGTAGTATAGTTGCATGTCTGTGCTTGTGCTCTAGTCTTTATTTTGCCAAGATTATTTTATTTCCATCCTTAACAGATTCCTCAGCATCACAAACAAGGTTAAAACTAAGGAAGGATTTAATTTGAAGACAATCAATAGGCTGTAGAAAAATGGAAAGTTCTGACAAGCTTAAATACAGGAATGAAAGAGTTAATGTGATCCTTAATCCCTTTAATGTTAGAGTGCAGTTTGCCCCACTCAGTCCCATCAGAAAAAGAGGTTTCACACCACATTGGCAGAGGCATTGCTAAGTGCAGATTAATTAGAACGATAACAAAAAAGTCAAACCATTCCAAATACTCACCTTAAATGGTCTTTAGTCTATTTAAATACACATGGATAAGTTAAACTGGTATTAACAGTTTGGAATTAAAGCAATGTGCAGAGGAACAATAAAAACAAAAATTAACTCACCTTACCAATATCTAGAATAACATTCCCAGGCAAATAATTGGACAAATGACCTGAGGACTCTAACGAAAACACAGACAAATGTAGTGGAATATGTGCAATTGTGACTCTCCAGAGAATCTAGGATTCATGGACGACACAATAATATCATGTTAAAGATTGCTTCTCAAGACCATGGAAATAAACGACAATCCAAATACTGTTTCAACAATATTATATTACAATTTTAAAATATTCCACCCTTCCCCAAGTTTGTGTTTGTTTATACTTCAGAGTTTTCCTCACTTCCCACAGGTCAATCTTTAAAGTAAATTGGTTTTAAACACGCCCGGAGTTTCTTTTTCTCCAAATCCATGCCATCCTAAGCAGGAATGCATGCATCTACCAAAGAGACAGAAAAAGTGCGTTTACAGGTAATAAAATTAAACTGGCTTATGGATGTGCAGGAATATTAGCTAACTATCCAATAGCTCCACCCCCACCCCCCCACCCCAAGAGATCCTGGGGGCTTCATTTTGTAGTCAACACCAGCGATCTCAGGGCTTTACCACCCCACATGCTGCTTCCTTTGGAAGTGGCATACCAGCCTCCCTCCTCCCAGGATTCTCTCATCCCTCAAGGCCCTGCAAGAGTGCCCCTGGCCCCTAATGACAGTCTCTCTTCTCTCTCCACCCAAGAACCTTTGTGAAATAGCTATGATGCCTCTATTTTTCTGCAGTATACTTCAAATAAATCGCTGGAGTGTTAGAACAGATTATTAACTCAAATCAACCTGTATCTTTCTTATCGATTTAGCACACTTACTGCTGTATGTGTAATAAAGTTGTAGTAACTGGTTCTTATGTTTCATTCAAGATATGCCCATTATATGGACCTTCAACTCAGCATTTAGATCCCTTTATAAATTATAGGAACAAGATCATTAACCTTTTAGCCTGTGTCTCACAAATCTGCTGTAGCACTTTGTATGCCTGTAAATTTATTTTCACCTAATATTTGAACCTTACACTCCCATTGTTTAGTTTCCAAACATCAGAGTTTTCATCATAAAAGTCACATGGCTTTTTATCTATTGGAGTATAAAGTTTCTTTCCCTCCATGAGGATTTTAGAGTTTATTCTAACAACTGTTTCCCAACACTCATTTTATCTTAATGAGTTTTTAGGAAATAAGCTTCTCCCTACAGAATTAATTTTTTGTTTAAAGATTTTATTTTTTTCCTTTTTCACCCCAAAGCCCCCCGGTACATAGTTGTATATTCTTCGTTGTGGGTCCTTCTAGTTGTGGCATGTGGGATGCCACCTCAGCATGGTTTGATGAGCAGTGCCATGTCCTCGCCCAGGATTCGAACCAACGAAACACGGCCGCCTGCAGCGGAGCGCGCGAACTTAACCACTCGGCCACGGGGCCAGCCCACCTACAGAATTAATTTTAATCAGCATCACCGGTAAATGTTTTAACATGTGACTTATTGTTAGAGTCTTTTGTTTCCTCATACAGGTTTTCCTACAGTACTCACTTACACAGCTGGTTTGTGTTTGAGGCTGTGTGTTTTCAAACCAGATATTGGCTGAAGAAAGAAGTAAATTCGATAAAATGACAAACAGATCAGGGGAATATCAGCTGCCTAAATATTGCCCTGTAAAGGTTCTCACCAACTAACTCACAGACATTAAATGCAGCAACGTGCACTGGGGGAGAAGCAGCTTATCTTCGAGACAAGGTTTTATTAATTAGATATGGTATGTGTTATGAGTATTTGAAATGAATATTCATCAGCCAAGTAAACATCATGATTGATACTGTAACATTCCTTTCCCTAAGATTTGTATTCACTTTATTGTGCTTTTCTGCCCTTTGAATGGAATTATCAATTTCCTGCTTTCCCATGGGAAAAATTTCAATGAGCTTTTACAGAGACACATTTTTTTAAACCTAAGCATGCAATTGTATGCGGTTAATAGATAATATTGTCTGTCTTTACAGTTTTTACATACTATGTCATAAATGAAAACCTTTTTATTCAATGGCCAACAATCAAAACCACTGTAATGCATAATACTTTTCTGGGGTTTTTTTCACCTTATTTAAATTCAGAATCACAAAACTCTTTGGGAGAAATTGCCTTGCAAACTTTGATTAAATTACCCAGACACAGCTGTATGTAGAAGTGCAAATCTAGTAAATATTTGCAATCCATTATATTCTCCACTCTGGTGATTAACAGTCCATAAAGAGATTTTAAGAAAAGCCATGGGTTTAATCTATGCAGGCTTTACATGTAGGATGCCACACTGAACCAGGCTGTTATAGTAGGAAGTGAGTGGTGCAGGCACAATTGCTAAACTACGACAGTGAATTTTTTAAAACCCTGAGGAATTGCAGGCCCATTTACTCCATCTGTGGTACAAAGCGGGATAAACAGGAGCAAGGGTGTACGAGACTTCAGTTACTGAATATAATGATTCTTCCAGGAATGGAGGGCTAACAAAACACACGTTAGCATGCGTTATGGGGCTTAGTGAGGGAGATGGGCTTTTCATCGCCAAACCCAAACTGCCTAGAGAACTAATCTATTCTTATTTCCAAAACATATAGTATCTTTTTGTGACTTTTTACAAATATAATTCAAATTAATTGATATTTTAAAATCTTGATGGAGTTTTCTTCTATAACTAGGAGCCTCAGTTCCGTAATTTTCAAATGTACCTTTACAAAAAAAAAAAAAGGAATTCATATGCATAGTGAAAGTAGAATCTTTGCAACATTAAACAATTACACTAGGAAACAACAGAAAAGAGTAAAAACCCAAAGGAAACAGTGTCATTGTCCTAGGTTAGTCATAAATCCCTTTTCAGATACTGATTTGTTCAAGCAGTACAACAATTATGTGACAATCAGTTGATTGAGGATCCCAAGTAGGATCCAAACGGTGCTCAGGATTAACTATTTAGCAGATCCATCTTGAGCAGGGCATTTGAAATGTTAACAAACAAATGAAGCAAGAGGCTCTTGAGTAACAGAACATCTTTTGTTTGTTTGTTTGTTAGTTTTTTGAGGAAGATTAATCCTGAGCTAACATCTGTCGTCAATTCTCCTCTTTTTGCTGAGGAAGACTGGCCCTGAGCTAACATCCGTGCTCATCTTCCTCTACTTTATATGTGGGATGCCTACCACAGCATGGCTTGCCAAGCGGTGCCATGTCCACATACAGGATCTGAACCGGTGAACCCCAGGCCATTGAAGCAGAATGTGCAAACTTAACCACTGCACCACCAGGCCAGCCCCGAGTAACAGAATATCTTGATAGCTATCATCATCAAATTTGAGAAAGAAAAGCATTAATGAATTTTCGGATTTGAGGCATACTGCGAATTATATTTGCTATTAATTCTACTTATCCAACTCATCGTTTGAAAAGCGACTTGCTTGTAAAAAGACAAGACAATACGATGAATGGCTAAATTAAATCCAAGTTCATAATTCTTGGACACTCTGTTGCCAAATTCTTTCTTTGTCCTTTCTCATTCTTTTACCCCTTTCCAAGCTCCAGCTGTGTATGTACTTATGGTATCTTCACTTGGCTATTTCTGGGCACATGGAAACTCTAGTAAATGGTCTCAGAATCTAACACAATTAACTCACTCATATTATCTATCTATTCATTTCCTTCATATTCCAAGAATAATTTGAGGTATATTGAAATTGTATACACAGTAAGGGTAATAGGATTTTTTAAAAGTGGTATGATTGAGAAAATTAAGTCAAAATTAAAACAAGAATAAGAAACTTAGATGAGCTAAGGCATCACTTCATGTACAAAGTTTGTGACATAGTCATGCATAACATTTACAAGGATTCTGAGCATCCTAACTGGCCAAACACCCAAAGAAAGAAACATGACCAGGTATAATATTTTGCAGTATCTGCATCATTGTAGGATATGAATATATTTCCACAGTGTAGTATATGAGTTGAAAATATGAAAAAGGTATTTCAGCTTTAGTATTCCAAAATCTCATTTTCAATGAATATCTAAAGCAGCTATGGCTGACATTATTTAGATTTTACAGATATTTTGTGTTTCTGATTTTTTTTCACTTGTGATTTAATATAAGCAATTGGGTGAATTTTCGTAAAGGGAGATAATTTGATTCTGAAAACTCTAGAAGGGTGAACCTAATAAAAGTTTTGGTCGAGAGGCTGTAATGAATTATTAAGGGCATGGTTTCTGGGCACCTAAAAGAGGAAGAAATGATCACTAGATACAGCATGAATTCATTAATTATATCCTAGACTACCTTCACTTCCTTTGCAAAGCTTTTAGGATTATGAATTAAGGAAAGATGATATATATATATATGAAAACGAGCAGGGGCCATCCCTGTGGCTTTTACCTAAAGGGATGAATGAAATTATCAGTCAGGTAATATCAGGTATGAGGCTTGGAAGCTAGAGAAGGATAATATAAACATACTTGAAACTTTAAGGAATTTCTTCTCCATATAAAGGGTTTAGGATAGAAACCAAAGGAAGGACTGCCTTATGGATTCTTCAGTGGTGAAAGAGGCTACAGGAAAAAACGAAAAATAAAAATATATCACTGCTGAACAACACTGATATTCCCTAACCAGGAGGGTTAATGCCCCTGGAGAAGCACATCTGTATCTCATCAAAGCCTCTGGACAGAGATGAATTGTCAGACATCACCCTGAATGGTGGAACCACTGAACTGTGCTTTCTACTGACATTCTGCACAGAATGCAAAGAACAGAGACTCTGTTCTGATTTTCACACAGACACCAGAGGAGAAATGGTGCTGTTTCCTGCCACAATTGTTTTGGATGATCCCTCTCTCCCTACTTTGACCAGGCAGCTGGCTCACTAACCTGACAAAATAAAACCACTATAGAAAAAGTTTATCTATGTTCTGTCATTTGGGTCTGAACTTTGAACAGGCAAGCAAATGAGCTGTTAATAGAACTTATCTCAGTTATCAATTGTGATTAAAGCTTGTGACTCTATTCGTAACTATCAATAGACAGAGAAAAATTAACAGATGTGAAAATATACTAGAATTCTTAAAGAAAGGTGGGGCATGTTAGAGCATACGTCTTCTCAAGGAAATAAAATTACCCCTCACCCCAAAACAAGGAATTTTTAAAAACATATCTGACTTACGATCTTAAGATTCAAGAACACACTGCCTCTACAAGGACAGAGTGGGTCTTCACATAAAAGAACAAATCTGAGATCAAGAAATGGAGATTTAAAATATGGTTGATGAATTATAAACTGCAATAGGGAGAATAAACATCAGATTGCATTAAACCAATTTGCACAAAACCAAATATATGAAGTTAAAATGAAGTTCAAGAAATTCTGATTTTAGAAGTAAAATAGTGAAAATACGAAATCATAAGAGACAAATAAGTTTTTGCAAGAAATTCCTTTCATCTACAATGGAAATTCTCAGGGCAAAAGAGAGGAAAAGAAGAAACAATGGCAAAAAAAGAATCAGAGAAGGACTTTTCTTGCAAACTTCAAAAAACAATAGAGACAAAGATTTAAAAACAATCAAACAAAAATGGTCATCAAGATGGCAGAATAGAAGGTCCCCACTTATATCTCCCCTGAACAATGATAATCTGGCAGCCACCCACGGACAAAAATGCTTTTGTGGGAACTTTGGAATCCAGATAGGGGATTGTGAAATCTCAGTAGAGTCCAAGGAGGAGGTTTTGAGAAGGCAGCCCATGTCCAGGTGGCTAACTTGAGGACTGTGGTCCTGGCTACAGACTAGAAAGGTTTTGAGATGAGACAGAATCTGGGTCTGCCTGAGCCTCTGGTATTAGGCATGTCAACCATAGAACTCACCGCAGACTCAGCAACAGCCATGTGACCTGGTTTCAATCTAGTTTGACTGAAAGTCTCAGGCTAATTCTCTCAGTCTGGATAACCAATAGGAGAATGTCTTTATGTGCCAAAACCAGTCTGGAAAGAGTAGAACAGAGATCTGCTGCTTCAAATGCACAGACGCCAATACAAAGCTACATGGATCACAAAAAATTAGGAAGACATGATACCACTAAGGTGGAGGAGTGGTTTGACATATTTAAAGTGCTGAAAGAAAAAAAAAACTGCCAATCAAGAATAGTATATCCAACAAAATTGTCTTTCAGAAATGAAGGTGAGATAAAGACATTCCAAGACAAATAAAAGTTGAGGAGTTGATCACCACTGGACCCTCCTAGAAGAAATGCTAAAGGGAATTCTTCAAGTTAAAATGAAAGGACTCTAAGTAACAACATGAAAACATATGAACATATAAAACTTGCTGGTAAAGGTAAATACATGGTTAAATTCAGAATACTGTAATGGTGGTACATAAATCACTAACTTCAGTAAAAAGTTAAAAAACATGAGTAATAAAAATAACCACAGCTACATTTATTTTTTAATGGATATACAATATAAAAAGATGTAAATTATGATGTCAATAGCAAAAATGCAGGGGGAGGAGAAGTGTAGAATTTTTGAATGCAATTAAAGGTAAGTTATTATCAGCTTAAAATAGACTGTTATAAAATAAGATATTTTACGTACATCTCAGAATAACCACAAAGAAACACCTTTAATAAATACACAAGAGATAAAGAGAAAGGAATACAGCCATACAACAACAAATAAATAAATCATAAAGGAAGAAAGAGAGGAAGAAAATAATTACAAAAGTCAGAAAACAACAAAATGGCAATAGTAAGTCCTTATCTATCAATAAATTTAAATGTAAATGAATTAAATTCTCTAAGCAAAATACATAGACTGGCAGAACAGATTTAAAAAAAAAAAAAAAAAAGACCCACCAATACATTACCTAAGAGACTCACTTTAGCTGTATGGACACTCATAAGCTGAAAGTGAAGCAATGGAAAAAGAAAATGGTAACCAAAAGAAAGCAAGAGTGGCTATACTTACATCAGATAAAATAGATATTCGATCAAAATATATTTATACCTCAATAATACTGGAGAAAAAGTAAAAATAAAACAAAAGAGAGTCCCTATATCAATACTAGAAAATGGAAATAGCAAGAAAGCAAAACACATACAAGTATACAGAAAGAAATTCAACATAAAATAAGTTATGTTGTTGTGACCAAAAAAATGTAAAAGAGTTAAAGTTCTGCAACAAATGGCAAAGACTTCAAACAGGAATAAAAATACTTCAAGACTGGATGTATATATGTGTCTGTATGTGTGTGATAATGTTGCCATTTTGAATTGATATGGAAAGAATGAAAGTAATCATGCTGGGATAATTGCTGTTTTCTCTCAATATAATCCCAAATAGGTTGAAAATTTAAACATTAAAAAGAGGGTATTAGCCTATTAGGACAAAATATAGGTCAATATTTATGAAAATCTTTTTGTGGAATAGGTATTTCTAAGCATTATACAAAAGAAAAGTATGAAAGGAAAATATTGATGGATTTGACTTCTTAAATTTTTTAAGTTTCTTGTAAGAAAACCACCATAAACAAAATTGGAAGGCAAATGACAAAACAGAAGAAACTATGTGCAACACATATTACAGAACAATGTTTAACATTTTTTAAATATAAAGAACTCTTCACAAATGAGAAAATGAACATAGAGACAGATCATAAAATAATAAATACCAAGAGCATTAAAAATGTTTGTATTCTTTGACATCACTCTAACTTCTAGGAATATGGTCTTCAGTATAAACTAAAATATTTTTAATAAATGCTTCCCATGCAATTTTATCAATCAGGGCATAATTGTGAAAAATTTGAAACAACATAAATGGCTAATAATAGCAATGATTCTAAAAACATGGACATCCATACAAGTGGATGCTATTTATGCTTTGAAAATTATGTTATAGAGAGTTTTAATTATGCTATAAAATTTCTAACTCAGTATGTCTGGCCTGGCCAAAGTATCCTTCCAATAGACCACAGGGATTAATTCAGGGATGGGCTCAGGAAGAAAGCCCAAACAGTAAGACCCAGTGCTAGGACTGCTATTTAAACTATCAAAAAAGAGGCATTTTCTTTCCAAGTGGCATCGCTAAATATTAGGATCAGATAAGTGCGGAGCTGACAAGAAAGTACTTAAGAATAAAGTCAACCCAGAAGATAACCAGTGGGTTAAGTGATGGATAAAAAGACAAGGTTCCTTTGGTACATGTATCTAAACATGCCGAAAATCTGTGGATGGACCCATAAACCCAGGATTGTATGAGGAAAAAAAGTAAGATCCTCTCTTATGTAGGCTACAGTATTTGGGGTGTCATTGATAACAGCTCCTTGGTCCATACTCTCATTTATTCAAAGATTAATCATGTTTCTTCACATAGTTTCATGTGTGAGTTTCATTTTAAGACTAAAATTCAATTTAAATATGTCAATATAAAAGGTTTGTTATCAGTTATATTAACATGTATAAACAAACAGTTCACAAGTTTGAGAATGATAAATATGTAGGAAGTATTGAGAATACTCAGAGGAAAATTTGAACAGGATGTTTTATAAACACATACGGTTATCAAGGGCATCTTTTATTTTTTATATATGTTTATTCTACTTTCAAGAATAATTTAAGGAAGGTAGAAGCTCAAAAGCAATGCAACATAAATTGACATCTGGATAAATTAGATCATAGACCGTTTAAGTGAGTAAAAGGGCCACAAGATATATAAGATAATGTTAAAACTAGATACTGAATTTGCCTCCAGATTTTCTTGTGGCTAAGGCAGAGACAAAAATGTTATATACACTATTTTCTTTTTTACCATGACTTAGAATATACCAACGTTTTTGAAACAGAAAATAATAATGCAAACTTTTCACTTAAAGTCCCACATTTTGGATATCTTCAAATATGACTTTTCAAGGAAACATTTAAAATAATAGATTCGCTTATCAATTAAATGCAAACTTCCCAGGCATTCTCCTAAATGTGTGGAATCTAATCAATTAAACAGAAAAGAAATCTCACTGCTGCATAACCATTTAAATATGAATATGCATGGCTTAGGAATCATATATAAGTTGAAGAGAATCAATATAATAGATAATTTTCTCCCTAAATCACACTGATTTCCGAGAAGTCAGCCAAAATTTTGGAGTGCCCACAGTTTGACAACGTTAGCATCATATGCACAGGATTGTTCAATCATTATCACACACATTCTTCAATCATGTTACGATAGTTTGAAATCCATCAAAATTAAACTAGTCTTCATCAAGTCAAATGTACATGCATTAAGTGAAAAGAGTCAAGATTGATATTATCCCTTTATTTATTTGAAAGGAAAATGACTGTCCAAGAAGCAGAAAGGTTCCTGGTCTGTAAGAGTCCATGTTTCTAGGATTCTGATTTTGACAGGATGACCTGACCTGATTTCACATTCACTATGAAATCAGACATAAAGGCTAACAGATAAAAATTTCCAGTACTACTTAATTTTTTTTTCATTTTGGAAACTCCAATTTCAACATAACAGTTTACTTTTCCTTCAAAGACATTTAGTAGTTGTTTTATTCCATCTAGTACCAAGAAGACTTGAGATTTAAAAGATAAAATTTTATGCTAAAAAAAAAATGCCAAAAGAATCAGAACAGACGATCTCAGACAATGAGATGCGGCAATTTCACCAGAAGGACACTAGATTTTTAAAACGTCATGTAAAGTATCCAAACATAAAAGCATCCTTCAGTTTTAGTAAGAAATCAAGTTACACTGGTCTATTCTTCCTGCAAGTTTCCAAAATAGGAAATGTTTTTCCAAGGTTTTTTCAATTAGTTATATATTGCGAGAATGACTCAGTGATTCTCAAAGAAATCTAGCATCGTACTTCTATACCTGGGTTCATGAGACACAACAGCTCCCTGACTCAACACTCTGGAATATATTCTCCGCTGAAAGCACAGTGATGATTCAGTATTTACTATCTCAGCCTTTACATGAATGTTTTACTGTACTCCAGGAAATTACAAAACACTGGGACTATTTGACTTACAAAATTTTATTTTTCCATTTACTTCCATTTCAGAGTATCTCTTTAATGGAGAGATTAAAATAACTCTGGGGATTCAGAGAAGAACATTAAGAATGAATAAAGGATTGACATACAAGTAATCTTAATGGAATTAAAACAGGTATGCTTTACTGAGGAAAGACTGAGACAAAATTAAAGTGTAACAATTGTTTGCAGACATCTGGATGGTTTCAAGAGAAAGATAAGTTCCTTTGCCTACTCTAAGCAAACATATCTGTGAAAATAACAACAAAATATACAGGAAATTATGCTAACAAGTACTAAAAACTTTAAAGGTGTGATATTGTAATAACTTGAAAGAAATGAAATCTGGTGAAGAATTAAAATTATGCCAGATGGAGAGCTAAATGATATACATATTCACATACCGATGATTACAATTTTAGTGGAAAACTCATCATTTGAATACGAATCCAACACTACAATCATTTTATAATGAAGAAACCTTTGTGAATTAGAAAGGCATTTGTTGTATGAAAGAGAGAAACTAAAGCAGTTTTAAATTAACATATCTCATAGACAAAATGTTAAGTTTTTATTTTTGACAACAGATCCAATTTTGACACTAAGGCCCATTATTATTGATGATAAATGAACAAAAGTTACTTTAGTGAACAGGCTGACTTCTCTTTAAGTCAACTAGAGTATATAATTTTTTTATCTTCTACAAAAATTAAATTTCAAAAGTACGTGTGCAAGTCAATACATCCGAATGACTTCCTTTTTAAGAAATGTTACAATATAGAGTTTATGTGTGATAGAGGATAATAATGGTGAATATCACCTACATATGCTAGGCTCTGATCTCGAGTATTTTACAGAGATAACTCATTCTGTGCTCACAGCAACCTTAAGAGACAGCTATTTACTGCTACAATTTTACAGATGAGCAAACTGAGGCAGAGGAAAGTTAAGTAACTTTCTCAAAGATAGAAAAACAGGCAGAGCTGGGATTTACATCTGGGCAGCTGGGTTCTGGATCCTCTATCTCAATCCACTATACTAAACTGTCCACTAGAATAATCTGAACCAAATTCAAGTTGGACTACCATCAAAATTGAATCGCCATTTATATAACTAAAAAAGTTCCTGTGTAAAAATGGTGATACAATATTAGCATCACCCTTTATCTTTTGGAAAATCACCTCACAGACAATGAAAGGAGAGCATATAGAAATGTAAATATTAGCTTTGATAAATGTAAACCACAGAACAGATAAAAGGGCACAAACCAAACTATGGTACAAAATTAAAATCTCACGTTTGCCATGGCAGAAATGGGATGCACAAGTTGAAGTTGGGAACACATATGCAAACCATATTTGAGACCATTTCTCAGGCCCTATTTCCCTACAGGGGAGAAGGAAATCTTTTATTGTGTGCAATACTACAGTTGCACATCTCCATTCGCTTAAGATACAGAAAAACAAATATAAACATAACACCCTAGGTCATTAGCAAAAATTTGTTTGGCTGGAATATTCCCCTGGTCCTCCATAATTAAAAAAAGACAAACAAGCCACCTCTTTAAAGGATAGATCCAGTAAAGAGCCCATAACAAGTATATAAAAATACTGCAAGAAAAGAAAAAAAAGTGGCACATGAAGAAAATTCACTATAAAAAGAATTTCAAGTACACTAGCTTCCTTGGGCTGCCATAACATATTATCAGACAGTGGTTGGCTTATTACAGCAGAAATTTATTCTCTCACAAATCTAGAGGCTAGAAATCCAAATCAAGATGTCGACAGGGCCATGATCTCTCCAAAGGCTCTAGAGAAGAATCCTTCCTTGCCTCTTCTAACTTCTGACGTTTGCCAGCAACCTTTTGAATTCCCGGGCTTGCAGCTGCATCACTCCAACTTCTGCCTCTCTTGTCACATGGATTTTCCTAGTGTGTTTCTCTGTGTCTTCACATGGCCTTCTTATAAGGATATCAGTCATTGGTTTTAGGGCCCCTAATTCCTTATGACCTCATCTTAACTAGCTACATATGCAAAGACCCTATTTCCAAACAAACTCACGTTCTGAGGCTCTGGATGAACACGAATTTTGAGGGAACACTATTCAACTCAGCATACCAAGGAATACATGAAAACTGTCCAAAAACTTCTCTATAAACTTAAAAAATTGAATAAAGATATTACTTTCATGAATCAAGAGTACCAAGCAGAAGTGTAAAAATTTAGAGAAGAGATGGTGAGAAAACAGAGAGAAAACGCAAACTAAATGAGCTCAGAGAAGATGTGACATTAAAATTAAAACATCATAGAAACTAAGGGCAAATTAGAATGAGCCTGACAGAAACAAATTAAAGAACATGAAAACAGGAAGTTCCTAAGGAAGAAAATAAATAATGGAACATAATTAATATTTACAGATATACAAATAAGTCTTAAAATACAAGTACATTTGAATCTACGCATTAGTAGAAAAATTTAATACTGGGGAAAAAATGGCCAGAATGGGCAATATGCAAATATATCCTACTAAAGTTATCAGTAACTAGAATCAAAGAAACCATCATTTATGAAGCCAGATAGATGATCAAAGAACATATAAGGGGAAAAATTTTGGAATAGTCTCAGACATCTTCATCTCAACCTTCAATATCTACATACAGTGGAACAATTTCCACAAATTCTTAAGTGAAACCAAGTATGAGCCAAGAATTTGCACCCAGGCAACATGCAAGAGTTTTAACTATGTAAAAACTTTGGGAATAATGTTCCCATAAACCTTTCCTGAATAAGCAATTTGAGTCAACTAAGACTCAAAGAGATGACTAAGAAAACTAAAGCAATAAGACAATTGGTGATTATTAAATCTAACAATATTATGCTCCCATAGCACACCTGAAGCAACTATATGTAATTAAAATGAGAAGGAAAACAGGATACAGAAAGCACTACACAAAGTTGAAAAGGAAAGAGTGTAAAAAGACGGAGATAACATAAATATATTAATCTTTTATACTTAGTATTATCAATAGATACATGTTTTAAAGCTTACCAATCAAGAAACAGTAGCACAAGCTTATTAAATTGTATATAGGTAAATTCTAAGAAAAAATATAATTGACTAAAGGTGGACATATACAAAGAAGTGGGGTGAAGAGGAAGAGGATTATTTTGTCAGTAGTCTTAGTAGACAATAGAACATACTATAAATAAAACAGAATTTAGAAATGTATTGTTTTGATTTCCTAGGTTAAAATATTATAACAATTATAAATATCTGTAGATACATAACATTCATAAAGCAAAAACTATATGTGACACAAGACAAACTATATTGAGACAAATTAGCAATATAAGACTGATTTACACTTCTCATTCATTTTCAGATTAATCGAATGATTATGAATATAGAGCGCCTAAAAAAACAATGAAGAAAACAGAAAACATCTTCTTTGATAGCGCCAAAGCAATAGTCACAAAAATGATTAGCATAATTTGTAGAACAAAGAAAGACTATATATTCCATAGGAATGTAGTATCTTTTCAAGAATAAGCAATTTAAAGCAAATATATCACAGGTTTCAAGTCTTGTAATTTACATGTTAGTGATTACCAATGTTAGTTCTGTCCGAGTCTCAAGTGATATTGTTTATAATGTTGCATTTCTAAAGCAGTTATCTTTGATATAGTGGGTATAGGACAATAGAATTAAAAAATCAGGATGACACAACACTTCTATTTGACCCTCAAGTAATAATTAGGAGTATCCTCATTTTTGTTTTCCAATCATTTTCTGAGGCACTTTCACTTCTGCAAAATATTGACAATGTATTACCGATGACTAACAATTTACCTATCACCCAAGAGACAATGAATGGACGTGGAATTAAATATTTACTGAAATCATTCCATTTACTACTTGACTGGCCTAGGCAAACAGGATTATACCCACTTTGAAAACAACTATGATCTAGCATATATTTATAATAATTATTTGTTATCAAACCTATACTTCCTCCATTATCAGAACCTCCTTGAGAGCAGAGACCATATGACTTGTTTGCCCATTATCTTGCACAGTTCATTACACATAATAGAACCTTATCAATATTTCTTGAGTTAAATTATTTTTACCAATAGGCAAAGATATTTGCCAGAATAAGCAACACTTGATGTTTCATCCAAAACAAAGATAAAAAAAAAATTTGACATAAGGGAAATAGAAAGGAGAAGTAAAGTACTTAATTTTTGCTTAGGCTAACTGCCCAATTCTAATTAGGCCACAGGCACATGGGCCTCCACTTATTTTCATGCTTCCTTTAAACCCTAGAGATAACACAGCAGAGAACACGGCAGCCAAGCAAACCATATGGGAACCAGTAGACCACAACCTAATTTGCACTGAAAATTTATGCCAGCAATATCAGCTTCTATCTTTATGTTACTCTGTCTTCAGAACCTCAAAGTTTTAATAAAATTTACCATTTGCCTTTGTATTTATCATTGTTAAATGTAAATGTTAGATGAAACCATAATTAAATGTATCAAAGAAATTTAAGATAGAAGCTCACTATAACAAAGAAAAATTTTTAAATCCTGTCTTCCAAAAATCCCATTACTATTAATATGTTTTAAATATTATTGACTATTGAAAGTAATTTCATAGTTAGGCCACACTGGTTTTATTTAAACAAGGCAGCTGTAGTATACTCTAATAATAAGTATTCAAAATTAAGATGTTAAATAAAGCCTTGACTTTCTATTCTTTGCAACATAGTATACCACCTTTGTAAAATTTTAGGGGTATTTAACATCTGTGTGTTGAATAATTTGATCATATACTTGACAAAGGAGTGAATGATCCAGAAGCAGAGTTGGGAGCAAAAGTTTGGCCATCTGAATCTCAGTTCAGCACTCTTTTTCCAGACTAGGAGGCAGGTGAAATCTAAAAGAGCTAGATGCAATTTACTTAGTTACCATCTATATCTAAATTTCATTAGGTTAAAAACACTATGTAAAGTGTTGAGATGAAAATGCTAACAATCATTTAAATATTATCTCAATTCATATGCCTTTAAATAAATATTTAATTTAAAAAAACAGATAATCATGAATACTTTCATTTTTCCTGCATCTTTCAACCTAACCTAACCACTATATTGCGATAAAAAAATTAGCAATCCGTGAAGATCAGGTAAATTTAGTCAGTACTTAATAGTTTAGAATATGTATTCCTCTAATTAATAAATAAGAATAAAATAAAAAGCTTGTATATTTGCTGTTTTTTGTTTTCTAAAATTCTTTGTTGTAGTATCTGGCCTAGAAAGCTTGCAAACGTTGCGAAATCCCAAAACATTAGCAGTTCTCAGTAATTCACTGCTCCAACCACCAGTCTGCCATTGTTACAGCTTTTCCTTTTAATGAATCAACTATCACATTAGTCACGTTGACCTTGTGGAACCCAGCTTTAATATTTTATAAAATTTTTATATAAATTTAGTGTTTAAAAAGGTGTGATAAAGAGATCTACAGAAGAAAACAGAAAAATACTATAAAATTAGTGAATGTGGTAAAAAGAAACTGGATGTTGGCAGCATTGAAAATGTTTTTAGATTTATATAATAAATTTGGCTATTAACAAATTATTTTAAACAAATTGATACAGCTTGAGTTAAATCAATGTAAAAAAATTATTTTTTTACTAAAATCTCTCCCATGAAATCGTATTCATGATTATGAGTACCTAATGAGCAAGCAATTAGTATTATAAGAGATTTATGGACTTCAATGTTTTGAAATAAGTGGAATGCAGGTGAAAAAATATAATAATATCCACAAAAAAATCATTCAGTTTTAAATTCAGGGTTTCTGAAACTAATTTTGGACTTCTCCATTTTGAACAAAAGAAAAAAGAAAAATTTACCTAAAAGCATGCTGTGATTTCTATTGATCTGGTACTACTGGAGTTCACCACACTTTATCCTGTCACTTAATTTCACTTTTGACATTTTGGTCTTCAGGGCACAAATCCCTGGAGCAAATGTCACTTCAATAGCTTCCTTTGCTCAAGGAAGAAATCTTTGGGAATGGGTCCCCAATGGCAATTTGGACAGCTGTTTCCGTTTTACAATATTTTCTCACAGACAATGAAAAGAGTTAAAGGGAACCAGAGTGACAAACACAGTTCCCAACAGATCACCAGGTACTTAGACAGAAGTTGTAATGACCAAATAGCACACATAAAGTACACAATTGCTTCAACAAGCGGGCCCTAGTGAGTAATGTACCTTTAGAAGTAAACTGCTAGTGTGTACAGAAATAAGTATTTTGAATTATATTTTGCCCTTTTCTTTCATTTCTTTGACTTAACTGCTTTGGCATCACTGACTTTTGAATATATGGGGCATATTATGGGAGGAAGGTCTAATAGAAGTGAGTTGGAATGATGAAATTAACAGATTTTCAGTTTACAGACATAAAAGACAAGTAATGAAAGAGGTAGTGCCGATATTGCAAGTTTATTATGGTTTCACAATAAGCTATTTGAAATCTGGAGAATCAGAAAACAGCAGTCATATTCAGTCAAGCAACACGCAAGTTCAAAAGAAGAGATATGCTTCTCAGCAGGAACTAACAGGGAACTATCCTGAAAATTAAAATCTTTTCATTAGGAAATCTTACTTTCTGGCCCCTTGATGTCAGACAAAAATTGGGGTGGATTGTTCAACACAGATAATAAATTAAACTAGCAAACTTCCTTTGATGGTTAGTCTGAAAAAGACTATTTAGATTTACCCTACAATCTAGAAATGAGATTTGCTACTCAAGAAGGAATACACTCTTTGATTGGGAGAAGGACTGTCTCAGTCCTTTCTTCATTCTGCATTTTGTCTGTAGAAGAACATGCTCCTTTTTAAGCTTTCTATTACCACCTGTATGCTGACAACACCCAGTTCTACATTTCCTCCGCCTGTCTCTCCAGAGCTCATCCCACGGGCAACGATGGTGAATAAAATTAATGATTGGTTTTGATTGAATTATTTAATAAATATAACAAAAATAATAAATTCTAGCTGTTAACAATTACTCTTACCATCATCTCCTACTAACAATTTGACAAATATATAACAGAATATAAGGGGAGAATACACACTAGTAAATATAAGAATTTTCTCACTACAAATGTTAACATAAAATCTTAAAAATTAGCCAAAAATAAAGAATAAAAATATTTGAGGCCTGGATGATACTATGTTTCCCTTTAGAGGTTAAATTTGGTTTTCTGCCCGGCATCTAGGGGACCGGACATTGCAAATGATCTTAATTCAGTCAGGAATCAAGAAGACTGAAGTTGAGCTTCAGTCTTAGTGATCGATGGTCTTATTTCTTTAGGTTCCCTGCTCCAAACTCAGCTTTACCAGGGCCCCTCCTTCCTGTAAGCACATCCTCATTGAATATTTGTTTTCATTCATTATATAAATTCTTTCTTTCTTGAATGTTTACCACATTCTGCTATTTTGTCTTAGTATGCAACTTGCGAGTTAAATAGACTTAGAGATTATTATTATTAAGTCAGAAATATTTTTACATGGGAACCTAAGCCATTGATGTCTATTTGTTAAACATATTTTTATTATATGTATCCATTAATTTTGTGTTTCTATTGTTTTATTTCTCCTATATATATGAATTTTTAATTTTTTTGTCCACTGTTGTAGAAGGTATATTCTCTTTTAAATTATATTATTGATAATTTTTTAAGTTTCTCAAAATGATTCATTCCTTAAAATATTTACCTTAGTGTCAGAGTCAAAGATTAAATGGTATCTTTTGTTTTTCCATATTAAGAAAGAAAATTGGGCAAAATTTTATTCTTTCCAGGGATATTCTGGGATTCTGAGGCCAAATTATTGTTATTATACAATGATTTACACATCCTATCTTTTTCACAAAAATAGATTTTGACAACTATAAATTTTTAGGATTTATTGACAGCTCTTACATCTACTGTTTCCCCATTTTTAATAGAATTTTTATCTTATAGCACCTCAGTTTTTAAAGCAGGGCTTGCATATCTGAAAATGTCTTTGTTGCTTTCTCTACCCTTTTCAAGCCTTTCTAATGAAAACTACATTTCTCTATCATTTCCTGGCATTTAATATTGAATGAGAGAAGTCAGATCCCAGCCTGGTTTTGTTTGTTTGTAGGTAACCATTTTTACTCCTTTGAATCACGTAGGAGTTTTCTTGATCATTTTAGCCAAGATATGTGGCCATAACATTTCAATTTGGAGCATTTTTTTATTTATTATCTAAGAAGTTCCTTTTATTCTGCATGTAAGAGCATTTCTTCATGTCAGTACAGGTTTATTCTTTGGTTTTTGTCCATTTTTACTAAGTCCCTCTTCAGTTATGCTGTATAACCATATTATGTCTTTCTTTGTCGTCCATGTAAATCATTTTTCCTCTTCTGTTTTATTCCTTTGCAGATTAGGATAGCTTCTCTTACTTGCTTGCTTTTTTTTTCTTTTCATTTTACAAATTGATTTCTATGGCATCGATTCTACCTTTAACTTTTTCCAGTGTGGATTTTACTTCTGGTATTGGGTTTTCTGTTTCTTTTCTCTTGACTGTGTCCTTTTCTTATTCTCATTTTTGTCATTCTATCCATTCTTTATGCACTATTATCTCCATTTCAAGAAGACAAGTTGGATTGTACTCTCTTGAGAATTACTTATTTTTTTCTTATTCAAGCATTCATAATAAAAGTATACGTTTCTTTTGAGCTTTTCAAACATCATTCTCTTTTCTTTGTTCAGCAATAATTTACAAGGATGCTACATTCTTTTCCTCTCCTTAGTCATTCCCCAGAAATGATGTTGGCCCACTCTTATTATTTGTCAATACCAGTAGTAGAGTGAGTGGTTGGTCCTTGATCTATTTCTATCCTTTGTGTTGTGATCCCTGTCAAAATCTATGGCTCAAAATTTGCACAATGCTTCTTGTTTCCTACTAGATTTTCACCTAGGTACCTCTATTGTCCTGAGGCATACACTTTCCTGTTATCTAAGATCTAATAACCTTACTTCTTGATAACATAGTGTATCTTGGAATATATTGATACCATTGGTGGGCCTGCTATCTTCTCAAGCCTTATCTGCAAGCCTTCTATTTCTCTTTAAGTTATTTTCTGAGTGAGAGTCTGCCCAGATACAGAAAGATGACAGTTGGGGAAATTGGAAGGAAAATATCAAGGATTCTGTTTGTCTCATGAAGTAGTTTCAAGAGTTACAGAGGAATAAGTGACAAGTTCTTTGTTTTATTTTTGCTCTAAGTTTCTGAAACAAGGTACAGATTTGGGGAGGAAGTAATGACAAAGCATATTCTTGCTTTTCTTCAGGTGCTCCATTTCAGATAAAAGAAAGCAAGAGAAAAGAAATCTTGTTCCAAGTCTGGGTAGATTTCATTTAATCCACTTCCATCTGCTCATAATAGTCAACTTTTACCAGAATCCGACGTTAGGTTTTCCGTTAAATCTTTGCTATCAGAGTTATCAATTCTCTTGTTCTTCAGGAGTATTTCAGTGAGAAGAGAAGCAAAACTCTGCTAGGTTGGCTGGTCAGATGCTGCTTTAATATGGATGATTCAGGCAACATTATTTCTAATTAGTTTTTCTACAAGATGCCAGCAATTGCTATATAGTTAAGAGCAAGTTAAAGTTTGCCACTTAAGATGTGATAAATGCTTGCCACAGGCTCTTGATTTAATAACTAGACAAATCTATAGAACTAGCTTAAATAAGTTGTACTAAAAGAGCAACTATTGAAGCAGAGTATCATTTTTCTTTCACTGACCTACTTCATACCTCTACTTTTGAGGTTAACAAAGAGAAAAGCAAATAGGATAGAAAGAACGATCAAAGAGGTGGGAGCAGCTGGAGTAGCAAACAACAAGTCTCACTCACAGACATATTTCAGCATTTTTCTTAGTAGAAGAAGGAAAAATAATACTGAAGTATATCTCTAAGTCCTCCATCATAGCTCTAAATATTGGAAACAGCCTTAAACAAAGAAGATATGTGTGTTGAATATTGTGGTATACTGTCCATAACTCCCTTTTGGATCTAGGAACTCATTCATCCACCTGCGAGTGTTGCCTGCTGATGTCTCAGAGCTGAATCTTTCCCCAGCAATGGTCTTCTGTCGAAGAGAGCATACCCATTCTAAGTGGTTTAGACTTCCAAAAATGTCTCCTACTTTACCAGCTAACATGAAGAGCAAGTGTGCCATCATTCATTTACTCTTTTCCAAAGAAAGTAAAAATTTTCTCTATCCTAAGCAAGACTAGGCATTTTTTCAAGTTCTCTCTTTTTCTATTTTAATTTTCTACCTCAATTTCACAGTCTGAAATTTAAAGAAATACCATTACCAAGTATGGGTGTGCCATAGTCATCTAAAGAACAAACAAGGAAATTCACTCCTTCTGCCAATATTTATCAAACCACATTGACCACTATTGGCTTTTGGAAGGTGGATCACAAAATAAAGTAGCCATAGCCCTCCCCTTGCTTCAATGCTTGTCCTACATTGCAGAAATATTACCAAGTTCTTGTTTCTCATCTAGACAACAAGGTTTATCGAGAGAGGAGACAGAGACCAGCCATGTGCACCTTTATACCCCCAGAGCACAACAGTGACTGGACTAGAAAAGATATTCAGAAAAAGCTGGTTAAACATATACATTAAAAAAAGGAGAACACATTTGGGGATAGGTTATCGTAAACATTCCTAAGAATATTGCAGAATTGATGTTCAATTTTATAAAGAATTGCAGCAATTCTAGAAAGAAATTAAACTTCATAATATAGAGTAAATCTTGATAAGATTTAGAAAGTTAAAAGCATTCATGGCATTAAAAGTATTAAAGCAAAAGGTATGGAGTTTTAAAAGTAGACTAATATCTTAATAATCAAGTAATTAATGGAATCCATTAGCTAATAATTCAATAAAAGTAAGACAATAGAAGACCTAAAAAGAGACTAATAAATATATGTTAGTTCAGTAAACTAAATGAGAAAATGTGACTGAAAGATCACATTTTACTTAAGAGAAACATAAATCATACTATAATGAGCTAAATCACACCAAATATTAAACAGGCCAGCTTGTCCAGATTTCTTTCAGCTGAGATTTTATATAAATCAAAATATTTGACAGATTTTTTTTTACTATTTTGGTGAAAAATTTAGAAAATTAAAAATTTAATGAAGCTATCATCTAAAAGCACTTTGTGATTGAAAAGTACATTGCCCCTAATAAAATTGGTTCACAAATAAAAGGTTGTTTTTTTATAGCGGTTTGCTAAATTTTATACGGAAGTGATAGTAAGAAAGGCATAATACAGTATACCATTTGTCCTTATTTACTTGAATAGCAAACTACCCATGTTTTACTTAGAGTGAGAAAATCATCAAATGTTTAATCAAAGCTGCCTTGGAAAATAATAAAATGAAGTTATGTATTTCCTTAGAACTGTTTAAAAACATTTAATTTTTAAGTCTTATCAACAACATAGAAATAAGATAATGTGTAAGATTTCAAACTGGTAATCACTAATTATGAGATATGCCAATGTAATTAATAGTTGTCCGTAGACCTCCTTATCACATAATTCACTTGTCAGAAAATTATTCAGATAGGTAAAATGTTTTTTAAGTAGGCAGGTATTAACTAGACCATTACAGAGCTATCTCATAGTATTATTTTTAGTTTTTAAATAACGTAACAATGACTTTACACCTAGAATCCAGTAATACAATGGAAATTTTGTGTGAAAACCTTTGCTCTAGGTCAGACTATTTTCTTTGAACAATGCATTTAAAATCTGTAGTCAAGTCTTAAACTAACTGAGGTATCCAAGCACGGGAACAGCAGAGCAAAGCCAAACCAGGCAACAGACCTGAAACGATGTGGGCATCAAGAAGGTAAGGGGAAAACAAGTCCCTAAAAATGATGTCCATATGACATCAAAATAACGTAAAATAATTGGGGCTAAGAATCATGTTTCAAGGATTTCATATTTAGATTACAGTCCTTTCCCAAATGTGCGTTGCCATTTAAGTTAATCAAAGCTCTTGGGCCCAGGGCTTTACAAATATCTGTGATGAAAGACCAATCTTTTTTTTTCTATCCATTATAGACAAATACACATATAAATTGTATCATCTTGGTTTTAAATGGAAATACAAATGGCAATGATTAAAAATACACTCATTAATGAAAATTAATGACTATAACATTGTTATATACTATAAGAATATTAGAAGTGCTAAACCTGAAGGGAGGCAATTACATTACAATTACTTTTTGAACTATTTTTACAATGAGAAGACTAACAAAGAAAGAGGCCCACATTTTGGGTGGGCAAATACTATAATGCAGGTTTGATAATTGACAGCTCCCACCCAAGCCTCTGGTAGACACTGCTATTGATTATGTCCCTTTTAAACCACTAAGAAGAGATGTGGCTTCTCAGTCTTTTCCCATACAGCACTCCAGACAGCCAGCTCTAATTGATCAGTGTTGACAGGAGACAAGTGCCGTGGAGAGAAATGAAGAATTATGACAAGAATAAAAACTATAACAAGACCTATTCGAACCCTACTTTGTTTCTGTCTTTACAATTAAACATATGAACATAACAGCATATAAGAAACTTGCTTAAGTGAAAAGGTGTAATGGAATAGTCAAGCTAACATGATTGAGCACATAGCTCCAAGCCAAATCAGTCATATTCCAGGATATTGCGATAACATAGAAATGTGATTATGGAAATATAAAGATCAACTTTAGACTGAAGCAGTCAGTGAAGATTAAACAGAAAACCTGGAAGCCCTATTTAAATCGATTGAAAAGAACTAGTTATTCCATATATGCCACAAAGCAACAAAAAATATGTAGAAAAATAAAAGAATCTTCAGGAAGATTTTGAATTAAGAACATATTGATTGCGATTAATAAATTCAGTTTTCATTAATCAAGTCCCAATAAATGTTTAGTTCCTTTTTTCACTGTTTTCCTAATCTGCTCATCTGATATTTCCTAGAAAAGGCTTTGCTTCACACAGGTATTATGAGTGTACACTGGACTCCTGAAGTTTGCAGAGGAATATTTGAGTAGCATTATTCACAAGGACCTCCGTGTCTCTCTATAGAGAGAGACTGCTTGGCTGGAAGAGCAGGTTTCAGGTTGTATCTTGTGACTAGGATTTGGACTGAAAATGCACCCCTAATGTTTATATGGGTGGAATAATCAGAAAGAGGTAAGACATTGAGGAAAAGTGTATAAGGGTTTTCCAGAGAAATATAACATATATATATTGGTGTCTCTTGTTAGTTAGAGAAAATCATAAACTTGGGTCCTATTTATTTGGTTCTTAGACCAGGCAAATTTGTAAAATCAACAAAATTTATTATGTCTCATCTGTGCCCCAATCTTCAGTCAAAGCTGCTATTACTCAAATCCCCTGTTACAAAAGAAAATTCTAATAAAATAATTCATATTGTTCTATGAATTATTAATAACATCCTAACATCATCCCTTCAGGCAATGTTTACTCCATGAAAAGCAGGGTCACATTTATCAAATTTTAGGAAAATAGGTGAGAATGAGTCATATTTATTGGAAAGACTATCTTTGCAAGCAGGAGAGATTTCTTGGTCCCTTTTAAAATATACTGTGAAGGAAACTGCTCACTGCGAGATTATTTAATACCAGCATTGTCTTCATCAAATTCAACCCTACTTCAGGCAAATGCCAGAGTTTTATAACCTCAAATGATCTTTAGCAGAAGACTGGGTACTTAGTTTTTGCTGTAAAACTTAGGAAAGTCAGTTTAGAATGACAAGCTTCCACAGAATTTATTTACTAAAATTACCAGGGACCAACTTAGATAAGTCTTATTTTCTTCTCTATCACTAATAAATTTGGAAAATTTAGTGAGATTTTGCATAGAAGAGATGCTAAGATTTGTTCAACATCTTCCCTGTGCTGCATATATTAGATGCATTATTCAATTTAATAATCAAAATAATTTTATAAAGAAGGCACTATTATTCTCATTTATATAAGGTGAAAGTAAGACTTTAGGTATGGAATAACTTTTCCAATGTCAGAGAGTAAGGAATGGAGCTCACTTTAAAAGCCAGGTATGTCTTTTCCCAAAGCCTGAGCTTTTGAACTGCATATATGTCCTCTAAAGAAGAAATCTTAACATGAACAAAAATAGTAAAAAAGTGACAAATATAAATTGTATAATAACAACCACATAGGAAAACAAAATCTGCTGGGATACACACCTGAAAGTACATAGTGCTCTATAAATAAAACTGAAAATAAATCATGCTTATTTGAGGCAGCATAACAATAGACACTAAATGAATGAAAAATAGAATACAGAGTGCAAAAAACACACTCTGGTTCATGAATTCATCATGTTCATGGTAACAGTTCTCCCTAATGCCAAGAAAACCATTCTCAGTGTGTAAATGCAACATTTATGCCAAAACAGCAGGAGCCCATGAGTGCCAAAACAATAGCAGCAGGGGCATTTGCAGCAACTGTATCCTTCCAAGCTGAGAATGGAGCTGAGCTCCCAGGCAAGGAGACATGCTTCAGCAAGTAAGGAAGCTAGCCCAGGGACAGAATCCAAGAAGCAATCTACTGGAGGATTAAGAATCCTACACGATCTGGGCCATCAGAAACTGGCACCTTTGACACAAAAGGTGCAGGATGTGTGATAAATCATAATTTTCTGATTCATTCACATTTATTTACAAGAAAAGAGATGAGGAATCTAGAGAAAATTATCTACTAGTACTTATTTTTCAAATTAGAATTTACAAGCCAGTAGGGAGTATTAATCCACCAAACAGATGGTACAAAATCAGGTATGAGATGGCTGCTACAGAGGGAAACACTAATTGAAATGACAAAATTTCACTCTTTTGTTGTTTCATATTCCACTTAAAAATGTAGGTTGTTTGTACACCTCAAACGAAAAAGTGCTTTGCATTTTACCTGCATAGTGTGTACCTTAACAAAATTTGGGTCTAGAAAACATTTAAAATATAGTACCTAATAAAATTGATAGTAATATATGCATTAGTAAATCAGATAAAATATATCTTAGTACTTTAACTTTTTTCTTAGGATGTGAGCCTTATCAATAGTTGAGTAATTAATTATGCATTATATTTTATGACAAATCTTTCTTTGAATATCATTCCTAACACATACGTGTTACTCACTTAACTGAATTAAAGACACAGACCACTAAGAGAGAGAATCTAAAATGTTGTAATTTACCAAGCATCCCTAGCCCCAAATAAGATCTTACTTAGTCCTGAAGACTAAAAGGTAAAATTGTGAGAACCCTATAAATATATAAAGCCAAAGGTTTCGGGGGTCGGGGAAGGAAAGAAATGAAATTCACATCTTCTGCCCTTTTATATCAATTTTATATCAATGCTCAATTATAAATTGTTTCATTCAACTGGCGAATAGATGCTGGAGTCCCATTAAAAGAGAAATGTGGAAGATAGCTAATGGGTATTGGAGTGTGACTAAACTTTCGTTTCTTAGTAGCCCCTGTTGCAGGAAATCCAACTCTCTTTGAGGTAAGATCTTATTAATTTGCATTTAAGATTTATCAGTAATAATGGATGTTCAAATGGATAGTAGGGAATTCCCAGAGAACAGGCAAGAACAAATATCTGCCAGCATTTTCAAGCTATTCTGCCAAATAAGGGATTTTTCTCTAAAACGTATTTACTAAGACGTTGCCAAGTTTGAAGTGTACTAGGATTTCTACTCCTTGCCCTGGAAGGGATTCCAGAATAAAATGTCTTATAAAATGATATTTGCGCTAAGTAACTTTTATAAAAACAGTTAATATCATGACCAAGGTATTTACTATTAAAGAATAATATACATAATCCCAAAATATATTTTTCTAATTTTTAACAAAAATCATACTAAGAGGAAACAAAACTTTACAGAAGGGTAAAAGTCCCAAGACTCTTGATATTTACGTCAACTTTGTACTTTTTTCAAGAATATTTAAAATAGATGAAAGAAGTCCAGCCTTCACAAATAGCATGGACTGAGATGACAGTATCAATGAAAATATTACATCAGAATAATTCATCTATTGGAATGGATAGTAACAAAAACCAAATGCTAATAAAATCCAGTATCTGAAAATTGAGGCTTGTATTGTATTAATAAATTTCACCAAAATATTTGGTGATAGACACCATTTTTCCTGTTTTAAAATGAAGAATCTGAAATAGAAAATTTCAGCATTTTATGTTCAAAGATTAATTTTGAGATGCTAAGAAAAGCCAGGAAGTCTCATCCTAAACACCCTAAATGGCACCAGTGCTGAAGCTTTGATTTAAACCCAGAAATTCCCCATGTCAATTTCTACCTTAAATTCTGAACAATTGATTTTCTATTAAATCATATTCATTATAAAACTTTAACCTGCAGCTAACGGACCTCTTAGTACTGAATGTACAAAATAAAACATTAGCCATCTGTTAAAATCATCTTTCCACCTTTTACTGAAAAAATTTTATTACTTGGTAGAATTTCTCCATCTTCCAGGAATAAAGGACATAAGAAACTTCCATTGTTCAAGCTGACTGGGCTGCCAGATAGAAACCTCATCAGTCACTGAGTTGCCCTTGAGCGGCATAGTTTTATGATATTTCTAAAGAGTCTTTTTGCCTGAAAATGTTCTTCCACTTAAGAAATGCACTCTGGAAGTAGACACATTTTCCCTCTATTCTATTCCCAGAAAAAAAAAAAAAAAAAAAGGTATTTTTCTTTACTGCCTTTCTTTGTTTTCCAAAAGCATGTTCAATAAACCATTCTGTCAAGAGAAAGAGCAAAGGGCTCAATTCAATAAAAAATTGCAGTGATTATGCTATGCAATTTTGCTCCTGCTACTTTATCACAATTTGCCATTCAAGTAGACACTGCTGTGCTCACAGCTCTGGGGGTGGGTTTGGGGATGGAGGTGGGGGATTCTATCAACTGTGCTGCAAGGTTATTTTATACCAGAAAGATACAAGTCCAATTTGAGAATGTGTCTATGTCAGATTGCCAGCAGTCCTTGCATCATAAACCAAAGTCATGACTTCACGCAACACAAAACAACGAAAATGGGTCATTATCAAGTAACATTTATTTACCTAGATAATCTCAAGGACTGAGTTAATCCCTGACTGTTAAATAAGAAGCTGCGTAGTTCTTTCAGGCCTCAGGTAGGGTTTAACCAGTTACAGCTCTCTATTACTCTCCACCTAAGGCCATTCTAGGGGGTGTGAAAAACTAGGGAGGAGCTCAGGCTTGAAGGGATGATGCAGTTGGCTTGTTGTGCATATAGAATTGAAAGGGAAAAGAGCAAGAGAGAGAGTCTCCAACCCTCCAGGATGATCTAGGTCTCCTTTCAATTAGGCTATTTTGCTGAAAACTATGTACCTTCATTAGTGACTAATGTTAACATAGCAACGATTTCTAAAAACATCTTTGTGCATGTGCTGCAAGTTGCACTGTGCTTCTAACTGTTATGGGTCACTATAAAAGATTAAGACATTTCACATTCTTTTTATTCACACTAAATGTGCGAAACCTGGCATATTCTATATTTATAGTACATCTCAATTCAGACTAGTCATATTTCAAGTGCCCACTAGCTACATGTGACTAATTGCTGCTATGCTGAACAGTGACACTCTAGAATCTTACAGATAAAGTTAGACATGTAAAAAGTCAAAATATTATAAATACTCTAAGCTCTCTAAAATACTCTTGGAATTCAAAAGAGGTAGAAAGTATCGATCTGGAGGATCAGGGACAGTTCATGAGTGTATCTGTTCTGTTGTATTAGTATCTGGTCATGGTTTTAATGGCAAAGACATAAGAAACTGGATTCACTAGGGGACAAAAATACATAAACCTTGAAAGTAGAAAAGTAGAGTGTATGTGAGGAAGAAAATGCATTATGGGATGTCTGGAGGTGACTTTCAGGTAAGAGGACAATAAGATATGTGGAAGCTAGCTTGAGGCTTTTACTCCTTAATAAGTGAAACATAACGATGAGCTGAACAGTACTGAAAAGGAAAAGATCCTGAACATCCAGAATTAGAAGGTCTTTGGCATCCAAGCAAAAGTTTACCACCAAGGAATTCTGATATTTTGACTCTGTGAAAGCAGAAAAATAAGGTCACTAAACAGATGAGAGATGGCAAGAAAGAAAAATCGATGAAATAGACCAAAAATAAGAGAATTAGAGTTTGGATATATTAAAGTTGAGACAGTAATAAATAAATGGATGCAAATCTTCAAGGAGATTTTGGAGGGACAGAATTGCATTTCATAATGGATATCATGGCTAGATTGCAGAACTAGGGGTTACACACAAAGAAGTAGATATTGGAATTATGAAAGTTGATAGGATGCATAAAAGATAAAATGTGAAAGAAAAACAACAGAACCATGAAGAATGCCATATCCAAAAGTCTGCAAGGAGATTAGAAGAGAGGAGAGGAAAGATACAGCAGATAGATAAAAATCAAAATGCTATTTATCTTGGAAGTCTCATAAGTATGATGCCTCAGGTTATTCACAAAATCTTGGGGGCCGGCTCCATGGAGCAGCGATTAAGTCCGCAGGCTCTGCTTCAGCAGCCCGGAGTTCACTGGTTCAGATCCTGGGTGTGGACCTAGGCACCACGTATCAAGCCATGCTGTGGCAGGTGTCCCACATATAAAGTAGAGGAAGATGGGCATGGATGTTAGCTCAGGGCCAATCTTCCTCAGCAAAAAAAGAGGAGGATTCGAGGCAGATGTTAGCTCAGAGCTAGTTGTCCTCAAAAAAAAAATCTTAATTTGTGGACTTCCAAGTCACATGGTAAGGTAAGCACTTGCCCCCTCCATTACTATACACCACAACAACATCATGGAAATATTCAATGAAACATAAAAAGAAATACTAGAAAATACACAAATGTGTTTCATACTGTTACACTCTGAATCACATTTTATGATTTAGAAAAACAAAACATGGAAGAACATTTATTGCCTGAAATAGGTTGAGCCATATAAACAAAGAATTTTGGTATAATTATACTCTAGACATTTTCATTTTGCATATATTCCATTAGATATCCTACCAAGAAAACAAGATAGAAGTTGGGGGAGTGAAGGATAAGTGTGGTTTTAGTTGAGAAGGTAGGTACCAAAGAAAATTTTATCTAAAGCCAGAATATGACCGAGAGCTGTGCAAACTAAACTAACCCCCTCTGAATAGCTGAAAAGATTTGATCTTCACAAAAGAAGACTGAAATTGGGGGACACTGACATTTAATTAACCATACCTTGTGAGAAACAGAGTCTGCACAGTTCTTACCTCAGAGATGTTGATAAAGCCATCAAAAAAAATGTAACCATGCAAAAGAAAGCCCTGAAATACTTGCAGAATAAAGGCATCAAGAATAAGATCTGGAAGATCCAGAATACACACATATTTGACATGGAAATTGCAGGAATGAGGAAAAGAAATGTTGGAGATGCAAGGAAAACATTAAGCTGAGAAAAGTGGTAAATATGTAGGTAAATGTAAATCAATTAGTGTTCTATGAAACAATGATAATAAAGTACTGGACAAGAACATTTGTGTCAGGAGAGGGGAGACCAGTGTTAGCTCATTCTATAGTACTTGCATTCTTTGGGAAAATAGTAAAGATGTTGATAGACTATACATCCAGATGAGTAACACATGTTTCAATAGTAATCTCTAAAAGAACAAAAATGAAGTGTGCAACTTCGAAGTTAGTTAAGAGGAAAAGTAAGGGAGGAATGGGAAAATATATTCAATTAATAAAATACAAAGACTGGATTAAAAAAAATAACCCTTCCAAGTATCAGTGAGGTTGGGACAAAATACCATCTTATACTTCTTACAGGACCAATAATTATTTAACTTGTTCTTGTTTGTACACTCAAGTAGTGAGATTCGGAGAGTTCTGATTTTTATATGATTTTTAAGTGATTTTCTACTCTTGAGATACTTTAAAACATTTTATACAGTTAACATATATTTGTTTACTAAAGGCATTATAAAAGTGTACAATAATTTTTAGCTATCACTAAGAGGATAAATAGGTGCAAAATTTCTGGTGAGCTCATCAACAGTATTAATAGCACTTAAAATGGATGTTCTCTTTTCCTTTACAGCAATGTATAATAGGGATTTTATCATGGAATGAGAAAATCTTTTTTAATATTTCTGTTGACTTATTTATAATAGCAAATGTCTGTAAACAACTGAAATATTCAAATAAAGGGATCCAGTTAAATAAACTGTAGGTCATCTTTATAATTAAATAGTATGCATACATTAAAGATAATATATCATAGAAGGTTATCAGTGGCATGGGAAAATGTTGAATATATGTGTTAAATAAAAGATTTCTCAAGAATATGTACTACATGATACATTATTAAAGATACATAGACTGCAAGGCAAAAAGTGATTCTTCTTGTGTTCTCCTTTAATAATTTTCTATTTTCCAAATCTTCTGCAATAATCCTGTATTGCTTTTGTGATAATTACAAAATGGAGTCAACCATAATTTGACTACACAATATTATATGTCATTGTGCAAATAGTATTAACATTAATAAACAAGATTTCTCATTTTTTGCATATAATCAGAAAACCACGACTTAAAAACCATCAGAACTCACATAATATGAAACTCATTCCAAGAAAATACGCTATAATGTGGTGTGTGATCCACACAAATCAACTGTCACAGAGACTGTTTCAGGATCTAAGCTTCAGCTAACTAACAATAAAAGTGATTGTGTCACAAGTGTGTAGGTATTTATATGACAACACGCTATTCTGAAAGACTTCTCTAGCACTTTTTGTGTGGTATTTATTCTGTGCGTGAATTCTTAGATGAAATTCTCAAAAGTCTTTTTTCATCCCCTGTGTCTCAGTGACCATCATGAAAAATTATGCAGGACAAATATGTACATAATCCACTTTAACAGCAATTTGCTTTTAACATTATCTGTCTTGTACCTCCTTACATTAACAAAGAACAACATGACCATTTCAAGGAAGAAGGAAGAGTATAATAGGTTTCAAAAATATATTTGGCTCTAATTTTAATTCTTAGAATTTTAGGATTCAAAACATCTAGGATTTAAAAATATTTCAGTTTTTGATAAAATTTGTAGGAACCAATCAGAAAATAATGAATCTTCTTCAAAGCTTACCTGTTAAAATTCTGCTTGCCATTTGGCTATGCATATTCTATAAATATCAATTTTACTGGTTGACTTAGTGATAAGCACTTTGTGTAAATAAAAACATACAGAATTTTTTCATCTTTAAGTTGGATTCTTTAATAAGTACCTTCTACAACTGAATACAATGCTCTCCCTTTCCTTTATCCAACTGATGCACTAGAGGGTGGATGCCATTGTTTCAGAGATTTCTTACCGTTATATTTTAATTGCCCAGGTGCTCCTTATAGAAACATGTATTTCTAGGAAATCAATGACCAAAAAAGAAAAATATAAAACAAAATTCATACACTGATACTTTTAGAGGGAGAATTTTTAAAGACTTACAAATCAAACAGCTGTTCAAATAAATAATGTATGCTGCAGCTGGCTCTTACAGGAGCCTGAGTGCCCAATAGGAGCAGATGTCCCAGTTCTACAAATATGCCAGCAGAGGAAGGTCCTAAATTGACATGGAAACAAATTGTGATGCAGGCCTACAAGTGAGCATTTGATTATAGAAATAGATTGAAGATATTTTCCTAAAAATTTCTATAGACATCAGAGTGAAGTGCTTTTTAGCTAAAAGATATGAAAATATCCTACAGCCTCTAAAGAGTGAACTGATCTCCACACTGATTTTATGTTTGTTTGTTTTAGATAAGCTCTTTCTCCCCTATACTTGCAAGGGGATGGGTTTTTTCAATTTAAAAATGCATTTAGAATCTAGAGTAACGGCAATTCAGACAATTGACATGGATCTGTCTGTAGTGACATTTATTAGTAGTGATTTAATGAGGACCTGTTTGAGCCTAGAACTGCTGGTAAAGTAAACACCAAGACAAAAAATCTCAAACTGAAAATTTAATGAAAATGTTAAAATATGGGGGCCGGCCTGGTGGCACAGTGGTTAAGTTTGCACATTCCGCTTCGGCGGCCCAGGGTTCGCCAGTTTGGATCCCCGGTGCAGACACGGCACTGCATGGCAAAAGCTATGCTGTGGCAGGCATCCCACGTATAAAGTAGAGGAAGATGGGCATGGATGTTAGCTCAGGGCCAGTCTTCCTCAGCAAAAAGAAAAGGATTGGCAGTAGTTAGCTCAGGGCTAATCTTCCTCAAAAATAAAATACATAAAAATTAAAAACTAAAAATAATTAAATTAAATTAAAAAAAATATATATATATAAGTTCTGTCCTTAAGGATATCCACCTAATGGGGAAAAGAGATTTGGACAAAGACTATATTACTCCAAAGAGTGAAGGGTGCATAAGAAAAAATAGTAGCATGGATGAGTAATATGGTGAGCAGGGGAGGAGGTCAGGGAAGTTCCAGCTAAGGAGATGATGATCTTGATAGACACTCACAGAGTAAGCAACATAGTTGTAGGGGAAAGTATTCTAGGCAGAAGGAATAACATGTGCAAGGTCAGGCATGTGTGAAGTAGCATAGGAAATAGGTTTGGAATGACTGAAACACAAGGTACAAAATGGAAACAACAGTCTGAGGAGGAAGACAGGAGAAGTCATAAATGACCTTGTATGCTTGCTAACGAGTTTAGATTTTTATCCTATGAGCAGTGGAAATCTACTTAAAGTTTTTTGAGAGGTAGAACAACATGTACTGCATTTTTTTTACTTTAGGAAGGTAAACTTCCTCCATTTCACTGTACTGAGAATGAAATAGAGGGTGAATATACTTATTAATACACTTATTAATAAATAATTAATACGCTTATTACACACTGGAGGATAGATGGGAAGACACCTGAAGTCATCCACACAAGATGAAGATTTGAGCTAACGCAGTGAGAACATAGGCCATTTCCTTAGTCAAAACCAATCTATGCCTCCTCATTGACTAAATAAGGGCCAAATTCTTGGTTTGAGTGTTAAGTTTCTCATAAATTTGAATCAACCTTCCCTTTTAACCTATTAAACTACTCCCACCTATATTCCCATACCAACTCCACTTCAGCACACTGGATCAATGGTCCAAAATAAGATCTTGTCTTCCCCATCTGTGTGTCTCGTAAACTCAGCCACTCATCTTTATCCAGCTAAATTATTTACAGCCCTTCACGGATGTGTTTCAGATCACTTTGGTTTTATCCCCTGTAATTCCTAGAACAATATCGTCACATGGTAGAATCTCAATAAATGTTTTGTGAATTTGACTCTCTTGCCTCAGTACCTGAGGAAACTGCAACTCAAAATAGTTCACTTGTTTATCAAGATAAAATAGCTAGTTCATGGCAAAGTCATGGGTAGAATTCAATCCCAGACTTCTTTTTTGACCATATTATGAGGTTCTAAATTCTAACAGTCAAATTGCTTCCACCTACATGTTCCTCCAGCGCTATAAGCTTAATACAGTCATACCCAAATTACCTGGCTTCTCAACTATTTCCTATCTCACATGCTCTTGCCAGTATCTGTGAAATAAATCACCGATGACACAGTCATCTACAATTGAAACCTCAAAGTCAGCGTGAAGTCATCTACTCCCATTCATGACTTCAATTACTCCCCACGTTCTGTCAATTCTATCTCTTCATTTCTCTTTGTTCCATTTTACTCTATGCTGGACTTTTGAAATGAGATCTTAACTGCTCTCCCTAATGCCACTAAACCCCTTCTTCATCCAATTTATTCTATATACCAAGATAAACTAATCTTCATAAAGTACAATGTTGACCAGACAACTGCAATAGGAAAATAAAGTTTCAATGCCATTAAATACTGTTTTAAAGTGTTTAGCTAATACAATTAGCCAAGAAAATTAAATATTTGAAAGTATATTGAAAAAGAAGAAAATATATTTTCTTTGGGGATGATATTATTGAAACAGAATATCCCATTCTCAACAGTACTAATTTTCAAAATTATGAAATACCTGAAGATTATAACATAAAAAATGTCCTTATACTGAAAATAAACAATAAAAATGAACTACATAAGGTTATACAACAATGTTGGAAAAGAAAAATCGGGAGAATAAAAACGCTTGAGTAAGTGGAGATAAACTCCACTTTCTTGAAAGAATATTATAATAATATCGCAGGATAAAAATTAATATATAATGCAATTTTAATGTTTACCATGTTTTTTATTGCTTTTGTTTTGGGAACCAGAAAATAATTTTAAAGTGAATAAAGAACATATGTCCAAAAAAGCTGAGAAACGTTTGGAAAAAATCAATAGTGTAAAGGAAATCTGTTCTACCAGTTTAGTAGTTTACTATTGCTGTGCTACAAATTACCATGAAATTAGGTGCTTAAAACAATGCCCATTTATTACCTCACAGTTCTTTCAGTCAGAAGTTCAGCAGCGCTTAGGTGGGCTCTCTGCTAGGGTATCACAATACTGAAATCAAAGAGTCAGCTGGCTGCATTCTCATCTGGAGCTTGGGGTCTCTTCCAAGCTTATTCCCGTTATCAGCAGAATCCAGCTCTTTGTAGTCATAGGACCGAAATTGCCCTTTGTTTGCTGTTAGCCAGGGAGCACTCTCAGTTCCTAGAGGCCACTCTTGGGTTCTTGGCCCATGGCCCCAACCATCTGAGCAAAGGAGAACATCTGTATTGTCCAAATGCTCTCATGTTTCAAATCTCTTTTTGCCACCAGTCAGAAAAAAACCTTTGCTTTCAATAGGCTCATGTGATAAGGTTATGCCCATCTTAATAAGCTCCCTTTCTTAAAGTCAGCTGTGCCACATAAGGTAACAATTATGGAATAATATGTCATCATATTCACAGGTTTCATCCACATTCAAAGAGAGGGGATTACACATGGGCAAAGGTCACTGGAGGATCATCTCTTAGAAGGCTGCCTATCACACCAGAAACTGTACTGCAAAAACAAAATATAATGATATTGACATAGGAAAAGAAGAAAGGTCAAGAAACAGATCTAAGTATCTAGAGGAAATTAATGTATGAAAACAGGGCATTTCAACTGAGTGGGGAAAAGAGTGGCTTATTTAATAACTGTGGTTGGCATGACAGGCAAGCTCATTGGAAAAATATGGGCTAATCAAGAGTATGAAATGCTTCTTCGATATTCAAGTGGGCACATCAAGTGGTCAGTTGAATGTTAACAGAGTTCAGGGGAGAGGTTAAGACTAGGAATATAAATCTGAGAATGGTATGCACTTAGGTTGTATTTAAAAGCATCTAACTGAATGATGGCATTTAGGGAAGATAGTGGCTAGAGAAAAGAAACCTCTCTGGTATTTGAAAATAAGTTGCCGGAAGATCCAGCAAAAAGACATTATTCAACATTCTTTTATAAATCAAGAAATTCTACTACTATTAGTCAGCATATACCTATAAGAAAATGGTGAATTTGCTAAAGTAATGTGGCTTTATCATAGTACATAATGTTGGAAATTAACTGAACATTAATTTCCTCTCAAAGAACAAAAGCAAACAGACTACCAGGCTTTCAATAAATTCACATTGTCTAAAGCAAAAGTGCCAGATCCTTAGCATGGCATTAAATGCTGCCAATATCTGATCCCTCTCACCTTGCTGGTCAATTGTAATCAAAATGAAGAACATGGTTTATAATTAAGGTCTGAGTCTCATCTCTTCAACTATAAAATTTCCATAATAATAATTAGTTCATAATATTTTTGTGAGGATTAAATGACCTTCTATAGTTATAGATATAGAAGGGCTTGACATTTCCTTGCACAAGCCAACACCCAATAATTGATAGATATTACCTATAACCTATTAGATATATAGTCTTTATCAAATTGCAAGAACTCCAGCCAAATTAGTTTATTGTCTGATCATGCCTTGTTCTTGTCTAATTCTCAATCACTATCTGTGTGCTTCATTTCATCAGGAAGATGCTCCTCCCATTTTGTGATATTTCTCTCTGTGCATCTTTCAATCATCCTTCAAGGTCCTGTTCAAATATTTACATTCATTTTATACTATGTATAAGATTTTATTAAAAATCCTTGGTTTATTAGAATACCTGGGTCCCAAAACAGTTGAGTTAATATCTTTGGTTTATGAGTGTACTTTCCCCATGGCCCCAAAGGCAGGGACCATGTCTTCTATACCTTTTAATATGTTTGGAGAATGGCTGATTGCATTTTTATTTTATTATGTTTACTTAGGATTTGTCTTGAGACTCTATTTTGGACTACAAAAACCTTGAAAAAGAGAATTTTATGCCTGGGTCCAACATAGAACTTGACAAATTATCTGGCAAGTGGTAAATGCTAGCTAAATTAAAATGGAGACAAGAGTGACAATTTGTATGGCTGCGATTTAGGAATACAGTGTAACAAATGTGAAGAGAAAAGAGGACTGCATTGCTTCTTCTATCTGAGCTGTGTATGGATGTTTGTGACCCAGGGCTGGTTTTCCCAAAGTGTGTTATTAGAACCTCAATTGTGAAAACTACAAAGAAATAATGCCCACAGAAACAAGTTAGTCTTCTTAAAAGATCTTGCAAAATGCTACGAAATAGAAATATTCTTAAAAGTGTAGCAGATATCAAGTATCTTTCCATTGCCTCTTTTATCATTTACCCAAAGAAACATGTACCTGCCCACATTTGTTCTCAAACCATAAGATGCTTTTTCTTCAGCTGATTGTCAAGATTATCAATACACTTCCCCAAACGTGTGGTCACTGTGCATAATCAAGTTAGGATAAAGCAAGGACTTTGAGAGGAGGTAGCACCCACCAAGTGATGCGGAGTCATTCCAGGACCCATTACCTAATCCCCAAATTTGCATTGATGGATGATGGTGCAGGAAAGAAAATTCATGTATGCTGCTACTTCTCACTGAGAAACACTTCACCCTGGTTCTTTTAACAAGGCTAGATATGGAATTGAATGGGAAGCACAGAGGCAAAATCTAGCATGCAGAGACAAGTCTGGTACCAGAGCCCAGGCTACTGAATGATGGAAAAGCAAGCACATAAATAGCAGCCACACCATTACTTTCTTTATATGTTTCACATCCCTGCTTTACCTCTTAAAATTTTTTTATAACTTTAAAAACCCTTATGTTACCTTGCTCAGTGCAGAAATATTAAAATATCTCCCCTTCTGGGACTAAACACAGAGAAAGAGACTGCCATCTCTGCAGTCCCACTCATTTTGAAGACCGCATTGGGTTTAGAGTATATTATTCTAATCATATAATTTTCCTCATTACAATATTCTTTTTTTCATGTAGTCCAAAGCATTTTCTGAAAAAGTGCTATTTGTCTAACCATATTTTAGGTATTATTTACATTTTCCTCTGAAAAGAACCGCATAATATGTATTTCATTCCAAATACATTTTGAAATAAACACAGTTATGCTGACATAATATTAACAATGGATTGTAAAATTTGGTGCTGGTGGACAGCGACATTTTGAAAAGCAGCTTTAACACTATGGTTTCACATCTGAAGAGCAATCTTTTTTAACAGAAAACACAAAGGCTGTTAAAATAAGACTGAGTCATTATTACAGCCGTCTATCTAAAAGACAAGTAATCAATTGACAGGTTATCATCTATAAATTGTGCCATGAAATAATTCTGCTTATTAAGAAATTACTAGCTGATGTTATTTCCAATTGTGTTCAACCAGGGATTGGTTCTGTCATTCCCAAATGGTCAAATCATCTTAGAGAGAGCAACTATGAGTATATGGGATTCCTTTGCAAATATGATTCTACTTAAGGAGAATTTTTCCATCTCATGAATACATTTACGCTGCAAGGTATTTCCACCTAATCCTTTCCTTCTTCTAATCCATGCCCTCGGAATTACAATGAGAAGCTTTCGCACTTTAATGAATGTGCAAATGTAGTATCAATATTTACTCAACAATATTGTTTAAATTTCCCAGTTCAAAAGGAAAACAGCCAAACTCATTTCCATTGATGATTACTCAGCATGGACTCAATTAGCTCCCACCAGTGCTTTTACATCCTTGATACACACAATAGGTTGAGTGATTCCATGTCTCGGCACATACATACATATTTTTTCCTAATGCTCAGACAAGGAGTAAAGTGTTAAATTTGCTATTTAAAAGAAATCAGCCATCCTGAAACCAGAGAATTTTTATGATAAGAACAAAAAATGCAACTTCCTAACACAACATGCCCTTGATGCATGTGGCAAAATAATTTTTTGAATGTCACAGGTAAGAGGAAACTATGCTTGCTTAAAATAATAGTTAAATGAGTGTTTGCATACATTTTTTGACTGGAATTATTAAATAAATTTTTTTAAATAAAAGGTTAACACAATTTGTCTTCTGGGAAAAGGTACAAAATTTAGTAAATTTTTGTTTTTGTATATTTTCAAATTGTTTGCTTACAAAAATAGCCCAAAATCTCTTCTGTTCTTCAGGGTATTACTCTACTTATGTAAAGAGAATCATATTAAATGTTTTAGACTACCCATTGGGACCTAATCTCTTTTAACTTAAAAAAAAAGATGAAAATTTAGGTGGGTTTTTTTTTTTTAATGCAAAACACTGAAGTGCTACTTACAATTAGTAAATAAGTAAAGGTCTTGTGTTTCTTATCTGTTTTCCTGAGGGAGTGACCTTTTCTTATAATAAAGAGTGAAGAGAAATATATCTCAGGCCAAAGTTAAACAAGTTTTCTCCAAGGTTTACTGAGCCTAATACTTGCTTGATTTAACTTTTAGAGTCCCAATACACATCTATGGATGAAGGAGAAAAATCTGTATTCTATAACCAATAAGTCTGAAGTAAAAGCAGAAATTTATTCATTAAATTGGCATTTCGGGGTTTGGGAATAACTAGTGTCCAGGAGTATTTTCACCAGAATCACTCCGAGAAAGGAGATGTCACTGGTCAGCTTCTTGGGTTTGGCTCCAGTCAGACTCACTGAAGTCGAATATCTCCAGTTGGGGCTTCCAGGTCTGTCTTTCTAAAAGCTCCCAAGGATACTGTTATTTGGAAACATCTTAGAAAGTCCTTTAAGGTATAAACATTAACCCCAGAAAACTCCCTTTCCCACCATTATTTACTGTCTGAGTCACGGATGCAAAAGATCTCATAAATAAAAGGAATGTTTGGCAGTCTCATAAAAAAAGCACAGTAACGAATTACTTTTCCTGGAATTTTATGCTATTTTCTAAAGTGTTTCTCTATGTATTTGAAAGAAAAACCAGTATAGTTGACACCCTCTCTTTAGTAACTAACACACATGAAAGGAAACATCTTTATAAATATTAATATGTTAAAATTTAGTTCATAGTGTCAATACATATTATAAATCACAATAAAACTCACTTACCTGTTGCCTCCTGGCAAAGTGTTAAGTAGTTTATGTCACCTTTGGAAAAATGAATTCCTCATGCTTAGAACTCATACTCCTGATGGTTATAACTGCTGTTAATGTTGTCATCACCCAGGATGGGTCTTTAACCTGCCCTACTGTGAGAATGGCTTGGATTTCCTAAAATCCAGTTGTTAAGGGTAGTTGGTAAATGGAAGGAAGAAATTATACAACAGAGTCCACATTTATCCTCAACTAATTTATCACTTGAGTAAAAAAAATTTCATGGCAATGTGCATCACAGAAGCCTATAAAAATTAGGCAAAACACTTTAATAAGTTGTCCAGATGTTTACAACATACATTCAGAAGTGATCTGTTGTATTCAATAAATATGACTTCACCTCCCTGAATGGAATAACTGTATTTAATGCCAATCATGGCTCTTTGGTTAATAGATTTCTAAAGTTTGAATTGTATTTTATATTAAAAGCCAGCTGCTGCCCATATATCCATCACAAGTGAGTTGTATAACTCAAAAATAAATCATACTGTCTAAACTCTGTTCTTTCTCCTTACTCTGATATATGTTCATCCTATAAAGTTAATGGCAAACACATAGCTTAGAATTTAGGGTTATATATTATTTAGAGTCATCAGCAGGTGGCACTGGGAGAGAAACTATGAGTCTGTCACCAGGGGTTACACTCAGCAGAGAATAAACTCTCCACAGGGTGCCATGGATATGGCAAGCATTTGCAGAAACTCCCAAGAGAAATTGAGGGGTACCATTCTTTAAAAGTCAGAGTTTTTCCAGTCTAGCTAATTGCAACTAAAATGTATATGTTTGTATCCCCAGAGCCACATTTTCTTCATGGGTTTCCTGAGTTACAGCATCTTCAAAGCAGAACAAATTCTATATAATTCTCTCATATCCTCATAGGACCTCCTAATGCCTAAATCATGAGTTTGGTTATAGTCATTTCAGGATAAGCATTTCTTACTAACAGATCTAAATAGAGTTAGAAGATTTGCTTTACAAGTGCCACGTCCTTCCCCCGATGCCAGGTCTTCTGAGGTATATACTAAAGTCTGTGGCCAGTTTTCTCTACAAAAAAATTCCTCAATAAATGCTCATTAATTTAAAATAGGTGACAAAGCAGGCTGTAACTTCTTTGAATGTATGCTCTAGACAATTTGTTCCAGTAGCAAAAAGGCCATAAAGAAAAAACTATACCAAAGAACACTGGTTTTCACATTAATATTGTTCTCTTCTTTTCCATAATACTCTTTTTCTAACCATCAAATAAAACTTATTTTAGACAACAGGAGGTGAAAAACTGTATCCCTGCTTTTTTTTTTTTTTCTTGGTCCTAAGAGTTAGAATGGCCCTTATAATTCACATAGTTCAACTTCTTAATTTCAAAGGTCAGGAAAATGAAGCATACGTTAGAATTAATGTTTTATTTAATTGATTTGGTCATCTCTCCAAAATAATTCTTGCAATGAGAAATGCCTTAGCATATGAAACACACCCATATTTACCTTTTCTAAATTTTATTATTATAGCATACACTGATTTGAGTGTAGGCTATAGTCTACAAGAGTTCAGTCTAAAATAGCCAGAGAAAACAGTTATTTTAACCAACAGGCTCATTTGTGAATATGAAGTATTTAAAATTGCTAGTAGAATTAATCAGTTGGTTTCAATTTGCATTTAACTAACATAACCAACATGACTGTTGTTAAACAATTTGGAATTTAAATCAAGGTCAAATAGAGTTAACAGTGATATTACATTTGAATGATGTCATATTTTTGACGCATTTTGTCCTCCATTTGCGACTTTCATAATTATTCTATTGTACCAGATTCAGATGAATATTGTTGTCATGAGACTTGAACAACCATAAAGATTTTTGAGTTTCACTTATCTCTCTTCAATAACTCAATGAGTACAGATTATAAATTTGTGGATAAGCCTTATTTGACCCAAATCTTACATGCACTTAGTGAATCAAACTATGAAAACCTGATTACCTGCTACACCCACAACCACTGGTGAGTGATTATACACAGTGATTGGTCATGACCTGCTCCCCTGATTAATAAGTGCTGGACTAGAGGATCAGCATCAGACCAATGAAATGGTCTTAAAAAAAATGTGGGGGGGGGGGACAGGAGAATTAAATTTTGATAAATAAAAATGTTTGATCCAGTAGGATGATTTTTCAACCAACTAAATCTTCTCTCTGGGATAAGATGAATTTGAGACATACAGGAAGAATTAGCAATCACTAGCAAGGTTTATTATCCAGCAACAATGGTTGAAACAAATCCCAAATACATAGACATATTGTGAAATGTTCAATTATCACTTCACCTGTCTAGAATGGCAGGTGCATTTGGCTCTTTGCCTTTATGGTAAAATTGTTTAAAAGAAATAGGCTGTAACTCTGAGTCAAAAGAGAAAAGGATGGAGATGTGTTTTGGTTTCAACTTTTTAAATTCAATAGGGGTTGCCAATATTTTAAAATCAGGAAGACTGTGTGACTTAGTTTGACAGGACTGTCATAACAAGTATCACAAAATGAGTGGCTTAACAAACAGTATTGTCACCAAAATGGCTAGAAATCCAAAATCAAGGCAGTGGCAGAGTTGGTTTGTTCCGAGGGCTGTGAATGAAGGATTTGTTCCAGGCCTGTCTCCTTGGCTTATCGATGGCCTCTTTGCCCTATGTGTTTTTATACCGTTTTCTCTGTGTGTGCATCTTTGTGCTCAAATTTCCCTTTTTATAATATAGGACACCAGTCATATTGGATTAGGGCCCACCCTAATAACTTCATTTTAACTTGATTTCCCATGTAACGACCCAACTTCCAATAAGGTGACATTCTGAGGTACTGGGGACGAAGACTTCACCAAATGAATTTTGAGGGGGACACAATTGAACCCATAATGCTTTGTAACAATAAATTCTGGATTTTCAGCTTTAAGTGAAAAAGCTCAAATGACTTGGCAATTGTGGGCTGTCATTCTTACAAAATCTCCCTCAGCGTGAGCTAAATTGTGGATGCTCTCTCCTGTTTGCCATGCTCTTCATTGTTCTGTTGTCTTACTCTCTTAACTTTTTAATCTCCGGTTTAACACTTGCCATCCGTGGGCTGGACCGGTGGCACAGTGATTAAGTTCGCATGTTCTGCTTCTCAGTGGCCTGGGGTTCGCCGGTTCGGATCCCGGGTGCAGATATGGCACTGCTTGGCAAGCCATGCTGTGGCAGGAATCCCACATATAAAGTAAAGGAAGATGGGCACGGATGTTAGCTCAGGGCTAGTCTTCCTCAGCAAAACAGGAGGATTGGCAGCAGATGTTAGCTCAGGGCTAACCTTCCTCAAAATACAAATAAACAAAAAACCAAAAAAAAACACCTGAACCAACTAACACTTGCCATCCATAAATTTATAAATATCAACAATTATTTTAGGCCCTTCTGTTCTTTGAATAATATAAGAACATATAACTTCCTGTTCCACTAGTGTCAACTGTACAGTACGGCAGCAGTTAAATCCAGTCTTTCAGTGCTGCCTTGAGTCCAGCCATCTTCCTTTTATGTACAAGTGATTATTGGACCAATCATGTGATATACTTGGACTGACTTATTAAGTGGCCAAATGCCATTTTGAGCAGCTACTCAAAACGATAAAATGGATCCAAAGAAACTGGTTGAATTCACAGTCAGGAATTATGGACCTAACCTCTGTGTTTCCTTTTTGACCAAATGGCAGATATGCAACAACCAAATGGTGATAAAAGAAAAGAATAAATTGTAGGAGAATCTATGTTTGTTTGTCAAGCCCACAAATCCAGACCTAATTTTCCTTGGTGGAAACAATATTCAAATCATAATGTGTCCTTTCAGTTTAAAGTATTGACTATCCTCTTGTTTTAATGACAGTGTTTCAGGTTGTAATCTTTGATTTTGACTGCCTCTAAAAATGAAAAGCCACGCTGGGCCCAGAGGCCGCCTAATGGTTAAGTTTGCAAGCTTCGGTTTGGCAGCCTGGGTTTGGTTCCCAGGCACGGAACTACACAACTTGTCTGTCAGTGGCCATGCTGTGGCGGTGGCTCACATACAAAAAAAGAGGAAGATTGGCAGCAGATGTTAGTTCAGGGTGAATCTTCCTCAGCAGAAAAAAAACAACAAAAAACAAAAAGCCAATTCCACACACATGGTTTGGAGGAGAAGAAATGGGTTTCTCTCAGACCAGACTCCAATTCCTTAGTATCTGGGAAGTATGTCTACCTTTTGATTGATTACTTTAGAGGCCACCAGAGTTATAATTAAACACACACACACATTCAGTAAGAAGAAAGTAAGCAAAATCTCTGTGGAGTGGAAGTTACAAGACTGATCCGAGAATAGAGAGAGGAAGGCAGACTAGAAAGAAGCAGGCAGGACAAGTGGGAAGCAGACAGGAGGTAACCAAATTGTGGCAGAACTCAAATTCCCACTGGGTCACCCGAGCTGTTTACAGATTGCAAGAGCCACTGATTTACCCTCAACAAGGATAAACCAAGTTCCAGCTCTTCCTGACTCCCTTCCTCCCCAAAGTATCCTTACAATAAAGCCACATTAACTGGAAAAACAAATTAAACATGTCCAAGTTCCTTACAACTAGAAACAAGTGACTTATAAATACCTCTTCTGAATGACATTTATATCATAAATAAGGTGATCTTGTGATAAATGTAAATATAGCCATTTTTCCTAGCATCTACCAATTAGACTAACACTACCTTCTCTCTTCATGACAAGAAATGAATATAAGTCATCTGATTTCCATCTAATGATCAGTTGCTCATATGCAATTGCAGTAAAAATGCAATTAAACAATTTACTTAGTTCTTTACCAATCACTTCTACCAAGAAACTATAACACCAAGAGGAATAAAAATTAAGCCCTAGTTATTAAAATTCCTGTGTCCCAATAAAAAATTCTGAACACAGCCAAAAATACGTATATGCACACACACACACACACACACAGCATAATTGGGAGTTACATCGCATATGATTTGGGAATTAATTTTTAAAAAATTATAGTCAGGCTCATTGCACCATGAATTTGATCCTCTCATTTATAATATGTTAAGGAGCATGGGTTTGCAAACTATGGCCTGTGGGCTAAATCCAGCTGCTGCTTGTTTTTATATAACTGGTGGGATTTTAAATGTTTTTTTACATTTTTATACATTTTAAATGATGATATAAGGACCTACACAATATTCTCAGTTTTGACTGCTGGCATACAAAGCCTAAAATGTTTATTATCTGAATAAAGAGTTTGTCCTCGTACTGAGTATTCTGCACCCATTAATAAACTGAAATGTTATAAACTAGTCATTGTCATACTCTGAGCTAGGCTCTAAATATTTCAAAAAGCAATGATTCATTACCAAGTTATCAGGCCTCCCCTCCTTGGGGATTTTTTTAAGCTGTACTCATCTGGCTACATCTTACTCCCTGGCCATCATTCAGAAAGAAGAAATAAGTAAAAACCAACATGATTTTGTAAAATATTATCCACATATTATTTCATTCAACAAAATTTATTAGGTCTCTCCTTTGAAAAAATAAACTAATGAATGTGCTCTAGGTCAATGTCCAAGACATTGACTTGGTCAGCTGTGTGGAGAGCTGTGTACTCATCCAGTAGAAGAATATTGAAAAAGCTGCAAGGTGGGGTTCCAAGATAAACTAAGGTTCTGAGATGCTTCTGAAGCATGAGGTGAAGATACATGAAAGAAGCTGAAAATGTGATCCAGCAACTCAAGAGGAGTATGGGCTGAAGAATATTTCAGAGCCATAAGCATGTATTTGGAAGTTGAAACATATTTTGAATTAACCAAAGAGAGATGTACAGATAGAGAGCAGAAGAGGAATACATGGGGAATACCAACAGTTATGAGATGGCTAAAGAACCACCAAAGTAGGAACAATATTGAGAAAGGTGAAAGAGTCCTGATCTAATTAGAAGAAGGAAGTCATGGTTACCAGTACAGAACAGTTTTAGAGATGCCAATTAATGACAGGTTTTTAAAAAGTGAGTATTCATTAAGAGAAAATTTGTGATCTTAGTGGAAGAAGATAAAAAAGAGTGTTTGAGGAAGAAAATAGATTGTACTATGTCAAAGCAAAAATTGTAGTGGACAAACTTAAACAGGCAAGAAAAACTTTACTCAAGGCTATTATAACAGAGGAGAAAGGCCAGGCTCAGTCTGATATTAACTCCACAGAAACAAAGAGCTAGAGAGTTTTAAGAGCTGGGGTCGGGGGGATGACAGGTCAGCTGTGTTTGCTAACTGGCTTACCCAAAGAAAAAGTAAACTCTCTCCTACCCTCATGGCAGGAGATAGTTTTACAACTTGGAGCAAGGTGTCTGCTAAAGTTGAAACCAGCAAACAGCCATTGATGATTAAGTAGCTAGGTACTAAAGTTTTTTCCTATTTGCAATTACTGATTATAGCTTTTAGCTGTTTAACCCATTCTTTGTTAACTTAGGCAATACGCTATCTGACTCCCACTAGGTTCCTATAGATAACATTTCCCTGGAGCCTGGGTTACCACAGTAATGGGTATGTGAGCTGTTTTGCAGGAATTAGAACTTCTTGTCCATTTCAGGCTAGTTGAGAACACCAAATCATCAACCAGGCCCATGCAGATGTCCCATAGGTTACATTTGGAGGTCAAGAGGCTAAAATCTCCACCTTCAGATGATACTAGCACCACCATTTTGTGAATGTGCATCCTATGAAGAGGCATGGAGCCTGACTATGTTTGCGCAGATCATCAATTACCTCACCTCTCTTCACCTCCAATCACCTATCTCCACATTTCAGACCACCTTGCCCCTATCCCATAAATACCCGAGTCCCTATTTTCAAGGAAGTGGATTTGAGATTCATGCTCTCACTTCCTCGCATGGCTGCCTTGTGAGTAAACTCTCTGCTGCAATCTTGTCACTCGGTGTGTGGCTTTCTGGGCAGCGGGCAAAAACAAACCTGTTGTGGTAACAATTGGCGAGCCAGCCAGGAACTAAGTCCAGATGGACCTTTTTGCCTGAGATTCGTCAGACCCTTGCCAGTGTGGAGAGCCTGTGGACGAGTCCAGCAGCTGCTGGGGAGCTTTTTTCCAGTCTTGGCACTGCCAACTCCTTGGTGCATCTTTTCACTTTGCAGCAGAGAGAGTGTTTCTTGGTTTGGAAGATGCCTTTTTGGTGACTAACTTCGGTACAAGTGACCAGATTCTTATCTCTTCTTCCTTTTACACCCTCCGCGACTTCAGAAAAAGGTAGCCTTAGTTGGGCCTTCAGTGTGAGGGTCTTGGTTTTGGGAATGCTTGATAACAAAGAAGAAGGAGGCATCTACTCACAGAAGTGCTCTTGGCTTGGCTTGGTTGGGTTTTGGTTCTAGCTGCAGCATAAGTATACTTTGACCAGCCGTGTCTAAATTCTGAAACAATGAGTAATGTTAATTTGATTCCCACCTGCAGCCCCCTAGGCTGCATTCTTCAAAATTGGGCGACTTTCAGTTATGTGTCCATCAAAAAGAAAAAGATGGTATTCTTCTGTAACACCACATGGCCACAATCAGAGAGCTCTTACAATGACTAGTCTTAAGAACTTAATCAAATTTGGATCTCAGCTTCCTCACATGGTCTTACAGACGCTAATGAAAGCTCCACAACCCACCCCACCCCACCCCACCACTGGGAGCTTTCCTCTGCCTGGTTTGAGAGAGTCCTCATTCCACCCCTGGGAGCTCTCCTCTGGCTTTCGGGCACCTGGAGTGATTCCAGGTTGGCCCCTTGGTCAGTCATTTGACTGACAATCTGGAACTCTGTTTTGTCTCCTGTCAAGAGCTTGGTGAGTATTTTAGGGGCCTACTCAGTCAGTTATGGGGACAGGAGACCTGTAATTTGTTCTGTAAACTGTCTTGCCCAGGAACTGTTGTTTGTGTGAACTTTATCTTGATAACCCTTGGGAAGAGGCCAGGAGGGAGAGGCCTGATCACCTCTTTTCCTTCTTTGTCTCATTCATCACCTCCTCTGTTGTCACCAAGTTGGGGTTGAGTTCAGGCTGGACCTGAGCAGAACATAGACCTTCTGTAAAATCAAAACTTGAAAAACTTCCTGCCAGGGACTTAACTCTCGACCCCAGTGTTGGAAGCCCCAGTCCGGGCCCTGGCCCCGGCCCCGGCCCCAGCCTGCTCCAGACCTTTGCCTCTTGCCTCCCTCGCTGCCTTGTGCTGGCTCAGGGACGACCTACCTGGGTTGAATGGGACTTGACTAAATTTTACAACTATATTGACACCTGCAACTGGGCTCTGCACCCTTCTCCAGCCCACTATCACTCAGACACCAGCTTTACCGCCATGGGGGATGCCCCAAGCATCCCTGGAAACTCACCCTTCGAGTGCCTTTTAATTAATTGGAAACACTTCCAATTTTCACTGGGTTACGCCCTAGAAACTTCATCTTGGAAAAAACTTGAGGGGTTTCTCTGTGCCTTTATAATGTAGTTGGACGGGTAGATCCACCTATAATATCATTTGAGTTACAACCCAACTTCTGAGAAATCAAGAGCAACTGTCCTTGGAAAATCCTTGTAAGACTGGAATTGCAGTTCTAGAGACAGTTCAGGTTCCACCCATATCCATTATCTCGAAGAGCTTGAAAATCCTCTGGGGACTATTTAGCCCATCACTAATTCCTAAGGCTGAAGAAAAGAATAAAAGGAAAAAGGCCAAAAAATGGCCATAAGAGCACCCTCACCAAAAACCTAGCATCTTGAGTGTCTTCTCCAAAAATATTAGTAAAAAGGCTCAAAACAAAATTTGGATTCACAACAAGGGAGCTTTGTATTACTGTACCTGATTCATGGCAGTAATTTTTAAAACAATAGCTGTGGAGACTCTGTGCATGTGTATCTATATGTACATTAGATGTGCGTAGTATTTTTACCTCTGGATGGTATGGCCAAAAGTTAAGAGCTCTGTTTAATTGGCTAAAAGTAAGTGCTTACATAAATTGTAAATATAATAGAAACTAACCCAAATGTCCTTCAAGTTAACATGATATAAATTAATCTTTTGTAACTGAAAACCTATTTAAGTTTGTTGGTTTGATTAAAACGGACATATCCTCCAGAGTTAGTAGTGGATATGATGCAGACATGCAGCCTTTATTCTACATATTGGTCAAATACACTGATGTTATCTCTATTAGAAAACTGGTTAGCAAAAATGATAACTTAAAATGATGGCTTATTTTGTCTAATGTCTCATGAAGTTTTATAGGCAATCTACATAATTATGGGGAATGAGTAAACTAAATAGATGTGAAAAAGATAAAAATGTTGGATGAACTTTCAAAAATAATTATGTCTTATGACATGTATATTTAAAATAACTTCCAAAATCTTTCTGGTAACTTGAAACTTTGAAGTGTTGCTAGGTAAAATTGAATGATAAAAACTCAGTGCATATCTGGGTCATTTTTCAAATAAGATAAAATACTGAAACGTTAAGGTTAGACATGTCTAGATTTATCTACTTTTGGCTTCTTATTGCAAAGAAACTAAAAAGCGTTTGGGTCTATTAGTAAACATGTCTTGTATTTTATTAAGATTGTACCATGAAGTAGCATGTTTCTGGAAATTATAAAAAGTATTTAGAAATTTGCCAAGCCACAGTATGCTAATGTAAAAGTTTCTAATTGCTTAGTTTTAGTTTTTACTAGGGTCTATAAGGGTTAAAAATTCTAAGTAATATGTGCAATTAAAGCCACTAAAAATAAATAAGGCAAACATCTTTGTACCTAAGGAAAGTAAAATGTATGTTTCAGTAAAGAAGGTATAAAGAATGGAAATATTTTTGTTTGTTGGGTTAAGAAAGCTAAATTTGTCCTAAAGTACTAGAAAAAAAGAAAGCATGGGACAAATTCTGAATGTAAAAAGAAAGTTACAGAAGGTTTGTGAAAGAGAAATCCTGAAAAGAGTTTTATTCCTGGTCAAGTAGGCTAAGACTACAGAAAATCCAATTAAGTAAATAAGTTTTAATGTAAAAAAATGAGCTGGTGCAAAAATTTAAATTTGGTTTTCCTTCTCAAAGGGATAACTTTCTTGAACTTTTGGTCTGCTCTTGATAAAGAGGTTATCAAAGGTGTTTGAGTAAGTCTAACTAAAAGACAGAAAATCTATGCTTTCTTAAAATAATTTCCTATGTTCACAAAGAAAGAGGTCTCTCTATTAAGTTTTTTTGACTGTTTTAACTGCTCTTGACTGTTCCTGTTGTCACTTTGAATAGATAACTGAGGATTGCTTCTTATCTGAACAAGTGTTTTAAAATTTTTTTGACAAGCGCCCTCCCCACCAAAATATTCAAATCCTGAATAAACACTTTCTTTTGACCTGGAAAAAGGAAGAGAATTTCTCTGAGAATTTTCAGAGGGCCCCTGAGACTTCTCAAAGAGATGTGCTCTCCCTCAAAGGAGGAAGACACTAAGCTAATTAGGCTTATTTGGTATGTTAAATTACATGGGAAGCATTGTCAAATAAGTGATGATAAACCTTCTTAGGTGGTATTATCTGGGTAAATGTTATTCATATAAATATTTTAAAAATTATATAACATTCCTAAAGTTGTTTGTCAGCCATAATTCTGGTTATTATTTTAAAGTACTGTATGTCACAAAATTAACCAAGTTTCTCTGTCAGTTGCCATTTTGGGATCTTGTTGTTTATAGACAATTTTTTTTCACTCTGATGCTTTTGCAAAATATGTTTCATCTTCAAAGAAATTCATGGAAAGGACTCTAACACTCTAGAATAGAGGTTTCTGATAAACTTTCAAATCGTAAAACTGAACTGGGTAAGAAATTACGTAACTCTAACAAAGAAACTGATGACTTCATAAAACTGCTAGCAGAAGATTAAGATCAAGAACTGATTACACAGGACTGAATGAACTGATGAGGATGATCTTGACCTACATGACTTTTCATTTGAGATATTGCTGATTTTTTTGGTGTTCTGTTTCCAGATTTAAAGAAGTCTTTTTTCTCTTTTTTCTCTCATGCTAACTATGACTTCTATCAATTTGATAAGTTATACCCTTGTAAGAAGATTTGAAATATTTATTTTTCTCCCTACCTGATCCTTCCAGGATTTGAAAACTCTTAATGAGTGAGTATTGTTTTCATGGCAATATAGTTATTTGCATAAGTTCAATAAGAATCTATTCTCCTCATAACAGGACACAATTGGAACCATTGGTTATATTACCAAGGCTTTCACTGAAACGTCATGTTTGACAGAAACATACAGGCTCAGATATGACCAGACAGCTTTTGAGAAACAAGGATTGGACTTTATGAAATAAAGCCACTTAGAAATATTGGCCTGGTATCTTGTTTCCTAACAACCTTATGGGTAAATGAGGAAAGTCACTTATCTGGCAGGTGCCTAGAATATTGAAAGATTTTGGGGGAAACCAAGAGAGGAATCCACCCAAATCTGTAGGCATTGCAGGCAAAATCTGATGACAAGTCTTTGGCTTGGCTTTCCTGGCCTGGAGAATCATTTAAGTTCAATCTAAGATTCCTCATAAAAAGTTCCAGCAAAGCAGATTTGAAAGAACCTGTATAATCAATTTCTATTCTTGCTGGAGTTATGTAAATGATTGGGCCAAGTTTATTGAAACTAAACTTATTCTGCAAACCAGTTAGTCTTAATTTGGATATCTTATTTAAAAATGAGGGTGATTTGAGAGAAAAAAAATTATGTTTCAATAGCAACCATAGTACACATTCATGGATATTAGGTTCTAGTTCTGATAATTGTCTTTGAGGTTTTGTTTTATATCTGTTAACTGGACTGGATCCTGAATTCTTCTAGTCTCTTGAAATATCTAGCTACAAAAGTCCAAACTAACGTTTTCAATATTTTCCCATCATTTTCATTTGGAATCATTGAGACTTGAACCTGCCCTTTTTCAAGAAGCCTTGCAAACTGAAGCTGGACAACTTGATGTAAACTTAAGAGGGATTCATGTCTGTTGCTGTGTAAAACACTCAGTAAGATACCTGAACACCTGATGACACCATCAGAGAAATCTCAAACTGCAAAAGATGCTTCGACTCTGACACCTAGAAATCTTTTGACTGGCTGCCACCTGGGCTCAGAAATCTTTACAGTTTGCTGGTTTATAATTTTTCCCCACCATTAACCTTGTTTTTCTTTTTGTCTCTCTAGAAATACTTCTTATTAAATACCTGGTTACTTGCTTATGCAATATAGGCTGAAATTTGGGAGGCCACCTGAATCATCATCTTACTAAGAGACTGGTTTAACGAGATGGAACAACCTATGGCCCTCATCAACAGGATAATCCTTCAAGATTGAAGATGAACAAGAAAAGGAGGGATAGATACTGGTCTACACAAGGTTGGCATAAGGGAAGCCATAGTGTGGAAAAGAAACCATATTGTAACTCTGAATGACCTCCGATTAACTAACCCAGACATGTTCTGTAGATTTTATGGACCTTCCTAGCTTCTATAAGTTGATAACTTTGTTCTTTTGAGTTCCTTAGGAATGTGATGACTCCCAGGCAGAGGGTCTGTGCTGATGGCCATCATCAACAACTGAAAGATCAGTGTATAGGCTATTGCTCCAGTCTCTAATGCATATCCAGAAAAACAAAAAACTATCAGGAACGGAGACCAAATGTCTGCCCTCACCTGGAGATCAGATGGAGGCCCCACTGTAATTAAGTGTATTTTTCAGGGACTGTTAAAATTTGGGTTGTCTATACTTCTTTTCCTTCTGGTCAGATACTTGATTGTAAAATGTGTCTTTGGATGTTGTTCCAAAACTGTTACTGTTGAGCAAGATACAAAAATTCTAATAATGCAAAATGTCAACCTGAAGCCAGGAACAGGGAGAATATTTCCAAATGAGTGATAAACAGTTTCATTCCTCTAACCCAGATCTATGCCCCAATTCAGCAGGAAGTAGCTAGATCAGGCATCACCCCAAATCCCTCAAGAATGAAGAATGACCAAAGAATAGGGGGGATTGAAACTGGAAAATAGTCATTGATGATTATCTATGTACTAAAGTTTTTTCCTTTTTGCAATTACTGATTATAGCTTTTAGCTGTTTGATTCACCCTTTGTTAACTGTTAGGCAATATGCTATCTGACTCCCACTAGGTTCCTATAGATAACATCTCCCTGGAGCCTGGGTCACCACAGTAATGGCTGTGTGAGCTGTTTTTCAAGAATTAAAACTCTTTGTCCACTTCAGGCCATTTGAGACCACCAACTCACCAACCGGGCCTGTGCAGATGTCCAACAGGTGACCTTCTGACATCAAGAGGCTAAAAATTCCACCCTCAGATGATACTAACACCACCATTTTATGAATGTGCATCCTATGAAGAGGAATGGAGTCTGACTATGTTTGCACAGATCATCAATTACCTCAGCTTCTATCACCTCTCTCCACATTTCAGACCACCTTGCCCCCTATCCCATAAATATCCCTGAGTCCCTATTTTTGGGGAAGCGGATTTGAGACTCATGCTCTTGCTTCCTCACGTGGCTGCCTTGTGAGTAAACTCTCTCTCTGCTGCAACCTCGTTGTCTCCATGTTTGGCTGTCTGGGCAGCGGGCAAAAACGAACCTGGTTTGGTGACAAAGTTGGGTTCCTACTCTTTCACAGAAACTGGCAGACCTGACCCCTATCTTCCTTGATGATTGTATTTTAAAAGAACGGCTGCCAAGTGTTTGAGAAAGACATTCCTGGGCTGTAAAACTGGCAAGAGGGCTTTAAAAGGATTTACTTCTCAGAGGGGAGAGAAAGAATGGACAATTACAATTTTTATGAAGTGAATGCTCTAAGAAAAGGGAAGCTAGGGGCCTAGAGCCAGGAAGAAGCCTGTCTAAAGTTTAGTCCTGATGAGAGGATCTCTAAGGCTGTCTAGAGACAAAGATAATAAATATTACCTCTTCAAGGAACTCAGATGTGAAGAGATGAAAACAGACTCAATGAGAACTAAAGATAATACAGGATTAGAGAATGAATATAAATTTTTATAACAGAAGAAAAGCATTTTCTAGGCAGTATAAAATATATAAAAATATACAGAAGCTAATTAAAGTTAATTTCCCCCAGAATAGAGGCCTGGTATCAGTGGGAACCTGCTTTTCTTCTTTTCTTTTTTTTTTTTGTTTCTTTGTTTGTTTGTTTGTTTTTTTAACAATTTCATACTAAAGTATTTTAAATTAAAATATTGTTAATATTTTCATCTTGTTGAGAACTCACAACTACATTATTTTCAGGCATTCCAGAAAAAGATCCACAACTTATGGCCTTAGAAATTACATTGCCTAGTAGTGACGCTGCTTTTTTGGCGGAGTGACAAGCTGTTAATGATCAATAGCTGTTTAGAGTGAAAGTAGGATCCTAAACTGAAAGTTAAATGCAATCTTCTTTCCAGCCTACAAGAAAAACTGTTATAATCTTGAGTTTTTATATGGATGACTGAATGCTGGAAAAATTTCATGTGAAAAATAAATATATACCTAAATATAAATGGGCTCTGGTAAGTAAGTAAACCCAAAATCATACACAAAATTCTATATACCATCGAGAGGAGAAACTTTTACATTTTGCGGAGTCATGAAACTCTTAGAAAAGCTCACGAAATCCATGGACTCATAAATTTTCTCTAATGTTGATGGACTTTATTCACTGCCTTGCTCTCAGTTGGAAATGTTATCCTGGAATAAAACAGAGTACTCCATAATATTTGAGGAGGAATAGGAAGAATATTAAAATGGCATATAAACTGGAATGGAGTTTCAGGTAAAAAATGTTACTTCCATTAGTTATCCATATCTCAATATTATATAATTCTATAGATTTACTTTAGTAACACTTCTGTGGGAAAGAGAATACTAAACTTAGACTCTAATCTGAAGAAAATTTTTAATATCTTCATATGTGGATCATATTGTTTACTTTGACACAAAATGAACCCCAATGGAAAATATTTGGTACTTCAAATGTTTCTCAGTAAATTAAAAAATTTATAAATAAACACTCATTACTAATGTTAGGAGACATACATAAGAAACATTTTTTCCGGACAAATCACTAGAGAATTATCAAGATCATAGCATTCAATAAAAGGAGATCCTTTAAAGAAATATGCAATTTATGCTTAAAATTTTATATCTAATATAAAAAAGTTAGTTTGCACAATGTTTAGTACTGCTTTGATCTTTGAACCAATATAATTAGGAAAAGCTATGTCATTTAACTTACCAAAAGTTGTTGTACTCTAGATCTTCAGATATGTGAGACAACAAAAAGTACATAGCATACAGCAGTATGAAAACAAAATAAAATGGAGACCAGGCTTGAAAATGCCCCAAGCAGACAAAAAACTACTTAAGCCACATAAGCAAAACTAAATCTAGCTTATTTCATGAACATAAGGGAAACATAACTTATCTCTTGTAAATGCCTCTGATAATCAGAAACTTGAGTCATATTCCTAAAATGGTACAAGATAATCACTTTTAACCAATTCCTGCTATCTGGAAACCCGCAGTATAATAACCAATCCTTGTAAAGATTAAACAACTTCCTCATTTTCACTTTATAAGCCATCCTGTAACATCATGCCTCTGAGCTTCATACTAATTTGGGGTCTGAAGTATTCCTGCTGTTCTTGAACAGTATGTTTCCCACTCAATAAAATATTCATATCAAGTAAAGCTTTCTGAATTTTCTTTTAACAGTAGAAAGCCACAGTAGAAATCAACAGTTTTCAAGTTGATTAACAAGCATCTGATACTGGAAAGATGTCTAGAAAATAAGATTTTTCTTCTCTTTAGTGAAGTGATTTAAAGGAATATTAAGGGAGGAAAAAGGTATGACACAAAACACAAGATGTATGACATGTTAACGTGCCACAAAAAAGCAGAGTAAATGCTTAGAAGTGGTTCCCTTTATGCAGCGAGGGATAACGAGATTCCAAATCTACCTGTAATTGAGATCAATGGCTTATTACAGAATAGGAACTACTTTCAATTCCAAACCAGCTCTCAACTTCAGTGAAAGAGGAAACAGTACAACAATTTAATATCTATTGCATTAGACCACAGTAGATAAGTCTAGTGATTGATCGCCACAAATGAAATCTGTATCTGTAGAGAAGAGTAGAGCTATAGGAACATTGGAGGGTAATAATTACCAGTGTAGTCTCCAGGCTAATTATTTCAAACCTAAATAGCAATGTTTATGATCTATCTATTAGTTGTCAAGTTATTAATTCACTATTAAAATGTATTTGCAATGGAATATATCCAGTAGATCTATTAGAAATGGAACTCCATTAATTGTTTCATTGAGGTGCACATCATCATCAATATCACAAACAGCTTTTGTGGACAGCTACAATAACGCTGCCTGCTAGTGTTACTGAAGGATAAGTAGACAAGCAGCAATGCCAACAATAAAAATTAATATCTATTGGAGGGGAAATGCCCACTGCAATACAACTTTTTGTTGCACTACTGACAACTTTTTGTTCTTTGTTAATGTAGAACAAAAACATATACCAGCTGAATGTTCAACTAGCTTTAACGTAGTGAAATGAAAAATATCAAGCACACTCAGGAAAGCACGAATAACAGAAAGAGATAAATAATTAGATATGTATATATATATTTAGAAATATAAATTTAAATCCATTTAGATACAAGAATATGTATATATATACAAATGTGTGTGTGTGTGTGTGTGTGTGTGTGTATATATATATATATATATATATATATGGCAGTGTCAAACATCATAGTGCATTTTTAAGCTTTAGATGCTCTGAAAATCAGATCCAAATATTGAAGCAACATTTTAGCCTACTAGGAAACAACAGCAACTGATCACCAAGTTGTATAGCCAGAATCCATCAATCCTTTCTCTCTCTCTCTTCTTTTCTCCTTTCTTTATTGCATTCTTCCAATGCTTATTGTGCACCTTCTCTGTGCTATGCACATTCAAGGTGCTGGAATACAGTAAAAAAGGCTATTAAGTTCTCTACCATCTAACAACTCGCTTCCAGTGGGGAAAGAGGAAAAAAATCCAAAACAAAACCAATACGTAAGATCTAAGAAATATGTATGATGCTAGATAATGCTAAGTGCTATGAGTAAGATAAAGGAGAGTAAGAGGATAGAATAAAGTGGTTGGGCTGTGAGAGGAAAACTTTGACTGAATGGCAAGGGAAGACTTCTCCAAAACAGCGGCATTTTAGTAGATATGTAAATGAGATGAAGGGCAATTCATGTGACAATCTGGCAGAACATTCTAAGATGAGGAAATCCCAACCAAAAACCCTTTCTGAGGTGGGAATGACCTTGCTGTAAACAACTAGAAGGTCAGTATGGTTTACGTGGAGTAGTTAATAGTAGACTGATCGAAAATGAGTGTGGAGAGATGTGCATGGAGCTCATGGGCCACGGTATGAGATTTGTATTGTATCCACTTACAGTGGCCATTATGCAGACAGGTAACTGTTTTTAGTCAAACTAGAAGTTCAGAGGCAGGTTTCAAATGGAGACAAACTCATCATTCCATAAATCACATCTGGATACAGACTTTAAAAAGTATGGTATGCATCCTTAAGTCCTTTCATGGACACATAATACTATTACTTAACATGTAAATGACACCTTTCAGCTTACAAAATATTTTTATTACATTATCTCATTTCACACTCATGGCCTTTTATAGTACACAGAGAAAATATTTCAATCTTCATTTTACATATGAAAGAATGAAGGCTTAAAAGGTTAAAATGAATTGATCACAGTCAAAATACAGGAGTCCTGACCTTTTAATCAAAATCACAAAAATATGAATAATGGAATATGGTATATATAAAATATGGAAAACGACTCCTTTCAACTTTGTCTCAGTTAATATCCATCATGCTCTCTTCTGGTCTATCCACTGGGATATCCACTGGGAAAGCTTTTCTCAGGCAGACCTCCTACTCTTCATCTAAAATCAGTTTCTTTACACCTGGGAATACGTACTGAACCTCGATAGGGCTTTTCCTCATAGCAGTGCCTAATTCCCTTTGGTTAGGCACTAATGTGATGCATTACTGCACTAACTGCTACCTTTTAAAAGAAAACACAACAATCCCAATGACTAACTTAGACATATGATCAATTGCCACATTTTGAAAAGAAAGTAAAGATATTTTATTCCCCCTTGCTTCAGTATTTTACTATGCCTAGGAACCAGTGTAAAGATCTATTAATAATATTAGGGAAATGTTTCAAACAGTATTCTACAAGCTCTGTTTTTAAGACTATCCAGTTTCACAATCCCAACCCACATTAAGGTTAACAACATGTCATAGCCACATTGTATTTATAAACTATTAAAATGCACAAATTAAGAAGAGTATTCAGGCCCAGTTACAACCATAAGTTAGAATGACTTTGAAGTAGTTATATGTGAGTACCATATAGGTACCTTTGGAACACATTCAATTCTTGATCTCATTAGTAAGTATACTCCAGCTTGTGAGATTAAGCAAGTATTTTTTTGGCTCAGTCTCTCTCTCTCTTTCTCTTTTTGGCATGAGGACATCAGGACTCTCACTTTTCATAGAAAGTCTTTCTATTCCATTATAAAAGTTTAATATCCTTTTTCTGGAATATTATAAGAGAACGGACTTTATCATAAATTGATAGGTGTGTAAGTCTAAAGTACTTCTAATATTTTGTTCTAATGTCTAAAAGATTTTTTTAAAGTTTAAACAAACATCACACCTTCAATGACTCAAATTCAACAAACTTCAGAAAAATTAGCTATTTTAGATATTATATTACTTTTCTAGATATTGAATTATTTTCTATTGTATTATTTTTCTATTATTTAAGGTTTCTCCTTAGCTAAAATGAAGAAATGTCAAAAGGCATGACTATCTTTAAAGGTTAGCCATCTAAAAGAAAGTATGGCACAAAAACTACATGATCATCTGCAAATCTCAAGACAAAATCCACTGAGATGGTGTAGATATTTCATTGTTCCTGTGGATCACTATTGTTACATACAAGAGAAAGCTATGGTTCACTGCTTTTGTTTTTATTCCTTTAGAACTCTTGAATTAGGGGCTATGGTTTTTTTTCCCAGCTTTGAGGTATAACTGAAAAATAAAAATAGTATATATTTCAGCTGTACAACATAATTTATATACACATTTTTAAATGATTACCACAAGCAAGCTAATTAACACGTCCATCATCTCACATAGTTACCGTGCACGCACGCATGGTGTGTGTGTGTATGTGGCAAAGACACTAAAGATCTACTGTCTTACCAAATTTCAATTACACAATGCAGTACTACGAACTATAATCACCATGCTGTACATTAGATCCCCAGAACTAATTCATCATATAACTGGAAGTTTGCACCCTTTGACCAACATCTCCCCATTTACTCCCCCAACCCCTGGCAATCAAAATTCTACTTTCTACTTTTGTGAGTTTGACTTTTTTAGATTTCACATATAAGTGAGATCATACAGTATATTTGTCTTTCTGTGTCTGGTTTATTTTACCTAGAATAATGTATTCCAGGTTTACCCATGTTGTTGCAAATAGCAGTATTTTTTCCCCCTACACTTGAATGATAGATTTTCTTTATCCACTGATTTCCTCGAAAAACACTGAGGTTGTTTCCATATCTTGGTTAATGTGAATGATGCTGCAATGAACATGGGGGTGCAGACATCTTTCTGAGATAATGATTTCATTTCCTTTGGATATGTACCCAGAAGTTGGGTTGCTGGATCATATGGTAGTTCTATATTTAATTTTTTGAGGAACCTTATACTGTTTTCCATAATGATTGTACCAATTTACGTTCCCACCAACAGTGCACAAGAGTTCCCTTTTCTCCACACCCTCACCAACACTTGATATCTCTGATATTTTTTATAATAGCCATGCTAACAGATATGATGTGATATCTCACTGTGGTTTTAATTTGCTTTTACATGACAATTAGTGATAATAAACACCTTTTCATATGCCTGTTGGCCATTTGTATGTCTTCTTTGGAAAAATGTCTATTCAGGTTCTTTGACCTTTTTCTTCTTTTTTTGTGAGGAGGATTGGCCCTGAGCTAACACATGTGCCCATCGTCTTCTATTTTGTATGTGGGTTTCCACCACAGTACGGCTTGATGAGTGGTGTAGGTCCATGCTCGGAATCTGAACTTGGGCCATCAAAGCAGATCATGCCGAACTTAACCATTACACCACGAAGCCAGCCCCTTCTTTGACCACTTTTGAATGTGATTATTTGGTTTTTAGCTATTCAGTTGCATGAGTTCTTTATATATTTTGGGTATTAACTCTTTTTCATATATAGGGTTTGCAAATACTGTCGTCTATTCCATGGGTTGCCTCTTCATTTTCTTGTTTCTTTTGCCATGCAGAAGCTTTTTAGTTTGATGTAGTCCCACTTGTTTATTTTTGCTTTTGATGCCTATGGTATCATATCCAAAAAATTGTTGCCAAGACAAATGTCAAGGAGATTTTTTTCCCTATGCTATCTTCTAGAAGTTTTACAGTGTCAGGTCTTATGTTTAAGTCTTTAATCGATTTTGAGTTCATTTTTGTGATGGTGTAAGACAAGGGTCTAATTTCACTCCTTTGCATGTGAATATCCAGTTTTCCCAACACCACTTATTGAAGAAACTATCCTTTCCCCCATTGTGTATTCTTGGTGCACTTGTCAAAGATTGGTTGACCAAACATGCATGGGTTTATTTCTCAGCTTTCCATTCTGTTTCATTGGTCTATACATCTATTTAACTCCAGAACCATACTGCTTTGATTACTATAGCTTTGTAATACAGTTTGAAATCATACAGTGCAATGCCTCCAGCTTTGTTCTTCTTTCTCAAGATTGCTTTGGCAATTTGAGGTCTTTTGTGTTTCCATATGAATTTTAGGACTGATTTTCTATTTCTCTAAATAATGCCATTGGAATTCTGATAGGGATTGCATTGTATCTCTAGATCACTTTGGGAAGTATAGACATTTTAAAAATATTAATTCTTCCAATCCATGAACAAAGGGTATCTGTCCATTTATTTGTGTCTTCTCTAATTTCTTCTATTATATTAAAGTTTTCAGTGTACAGATATTTCACCTCCTTAAATTTATTCCTAAGTATTTTATTCTTTTTGATGCTATTATAAATGGGATTTTGTTTTATTTCTTTTTCAGATAGTTCATTGTTAGTGTATAAAAATGCAACTGATTTTTGTACATTAAATTGTATTCTGCAACTTTACTGAATTCATTTATTAGTTCTAACAGTTTTTTGGTGGAATCTTAGGGTTTTCTATATATAAGATCATGTCATCTGCAAACAGAGACAATTAACTTCTTCCTCTTATATATGGATGCCTTTTCTTTTTCTTTTTCTTGTATAACTGGTCTGGTTAGAACTTCCAGTATTTTGTTGAAAAGAAGTGGTGAGAGTGGGCACTCTTGTCTTGTTCCTGATCTTAGAAGAAAAGTTTTAAGATTTTACTATTGAGTGTGATGTTAGCTGAGGGTTTGTCATATATGATCTTTATTATATTGAGGTACATTCCTTGTATACTTAATTTGTTGAGAGATTTTATGTTAAAAGAACATTAAATTTTGCCAAATGCTTTTTCTGCAGCTATTGAGATAATCACGTGATTTTCATTCTTCATTCTGTGAATGTAGTGTATCACTTTATTAATTTGTGTATGATGAACCATCCTTGCACCCCAGGAATAAATCCCACTTGGTCATGATGTATGATCCTTTTAATGTGCTGTTGAATTCTGTTTGCTAGTAATTTTTTTTTTAAGATTTTTGCATCTGTGTTCATCCGGGATATTGGCTTCTAACTTTTTTTTCTTGTAGCATCCTTGTCTGGCTTTGGTATGAGAGTAATGTTAGACTCAAAATGAGTGTGGAAGTGTTCCCTTCTCTTCAATTTTTCTGGAAGATTTTGAGAAAGATTGACAATTCTTCTTTAAATGTTTGGTAGAATTAACCTGTGAGCTCTCTGGTCCTGGACTTTTGTTTGTTGGGAGGTTTTTGATTATTGATCCAATCTCCTTATTGGTCTGTTTGTTTCCTATTTCTTTATGATTCTAACTTGGCAGGTTTTATGTTAGGTTATCCAATTTGTTGGCATACAACAACAAAGTTGTTCATACTAGTCTTTTATGATCTTTTGTATTGTGGCATCAATCACAACATCTTTCATTTATAGTTTTATTTACTTGCATCCTCTCTCTGTTTCCTTGGTTAGTCTAGCAAAAGATTTGTCATTGTTTTTTATCACTTCAAAAATCCAACTCTTAGTTTTGCTGATTTTTTTTCTATTGTATTTCTAGTATCTATTTTATTTATTTCTGCTCATATCTTTATTTCCTTCTTTCTACTAATTTGGGGCTTCTTTTGTTCTTCTTTTTCTAGTGCCTTGAGGTATAAAATTAGGTTGTTTGAGGTTTTTCTTTTTTCTTAATGTAGGCATTTATCGCTATAATTTTCATTTTCAGAACTGCTTGTGTTTGACATCAGCAAGATGATGGTATAGGAATTTCTAGCACTCATCTCCTCCCAAAAACATCAATTAGAGCAACTATGCATGCACCTTCTCAAGAGTTAAGGATTCCAGGTGAGTGTTTACAGCATCTGGGTAAAGAACATAAATAATAAAAGACACATTGAAGAAGATAGGAAAGACAGTAAATGATCCCAGCATCAGGTCAGCCCTTGTAGATCTAGCCTCTAGATCAGCTCCCATGAACCAGAGCACCAGGTCAGCCCCTATAGACCCAAGCACCAGGCCTACCCACCTGCTGACCAAGGTATTAGACCTGTCTTAAAGCAGCTTAACGTAGACTGTTATATCTACGAGATATGTTATGTAAGCCTCATGGTAACTACCAAGCAAAAATCCACAACAGAAACACAAAAGATAAAGAGAAGGGAATCAAAGCATACCACTGTAAAAAAACTATCAATTCACAGAGGCAGACAGTAAGAGAGGAAGAAAGAAACAAGCGAAGCACAAGACAGCCAGAAATAAATTAATATAAAGGCATTAGTAAGTCTTTACCTATTAATAATGACTTTAAATGTAAATGGATTAAACATTCCAATCAAAAGCAGCTGACTGGATAAAAAAACAAGATCCCAAAATATGCTGCCTACAAGAGACTCATTTTAGCTTTAAAAACAGACATAGGCTAAAAATGAAGGGATAGAAGAAGATTCTCCACACAAACGGAAACCAGAAGAGAGAAGAGGTGATTAGTCTTATACCAGACAAAATAAACTTTAAGTCAAAAACTGTAAGAAGAGACAAGGAAGGTCATTATACAATAATAAAGGGATCAATCCATCAAGAGGATGTAACATTTCAATATATATGCACCTGCATCAGAGCACCTAAATTTATTAAGCAAATACTAATAAGGTCTATTAGGAGAAAGAAGAAAGGAGAAAGAGACAAGAATACGATAATAATAGGGAAGTTCAATATACCACTTCCAACAATGGATAGATAATCGCAACAGAATATCAATAGGAAAACAATAGACTCAAACTATACTTCAGACTAAATGGACCTAAAAGACACATATTAACATCCCATCCAATAGCACCAGAATACACATTCTTCTCAAATGCACATGGAACATTCTCCAGGATAGATCACATGTTAGGCCACAAAACAAGTCTTAGTAAATTTAAGAAGATTAAAGCCGTACCAAACATCTTTTCCAACCACAATGGTACAAAACTAGAAGTCAATAACAGTCAGAAAACAGGAAAATTCAAAAATATGTGGAAATTAATCAATACACTTCTGAGTAACCAAGGGTCAAAGAAGAAATCAAAAGGGAAATTAAAAAGTATCTTGAGACAAATGAAACAGAAAATTGGTGGATGGTGCTGGTGGGAGGACCCAGTCCAAACAAGGCTGTAGTTGAGTCCACCAGGGGACAGGGCTGTGTCCAGGCCAGTAACTGGGACTGCAGTCAGTGAGACTGCCACCTAGGTGTGGGTTTCCCTTCTAAAAATGGCCCTTCTCAATCTTGGGCCCTACCAGGGTTTCACAAGCTCCTACCTGGATCCCAAAGCTCCCACAAAGGTACTTTTGTCCATGGTTGCCTGCTAAATTATTATTGATATGGAGGAATACAAGTGGGGGACCTCCTATTTTGCCATTTTGCTGACATCACGCCCAGGTGCTATGGGTTTCTAAGAAAGGATTCAACTAGCCTATATTAAATTAAGAAGTTTTTCCTTTCTTGAAAATCTAGTAACTCTCTACCTTTCAAAAATTGCTCTGCAACCCCAAGTTTTGTGACAAATAAAGTGGAATCTGATTTTCTAAAGAAACACTGCATATAATCCCTGTCAACTGCTACAGTTAAGCAAACTGATACAGTTTCTACTCCAGATAAAGAACAGACATTGGTCCTATAGAATGGATTGGTTATATGGAAGAGTTTGTCATCAATAAGCCTGCTTCTTGAAACAAATGCACACATAATATAAGTGAAAATATTTTTTAAACTATATTTTACTTTATCATGTTTGTTTTTGAATTACTCCTACCAATACTAGTGTCAGTAGTAATTAATAACGGCATTAGTAATATTTCTTATGATTACTGTGAAGAGCAGGCAACCGTCTGCCATAGTCCAAGGTAAAATAGGGTTAAGCAATACACAGGCAACACCATTTAGCTGTGTATTCTGCCCAAAAATCCTTTTTCTGGTCTTTTCTTTTGGGAATTACCTCCAGCTTGGTGAGTTTCTTGTATTTCTCAGTATTTACTCAGTCCTGGAATTGTGGGTTGTTTCTGAATGGTATTTTCTGCATTTTCAAGCAAGTATGATTTAAATTTAGCATGATTTTGAATAACGGTGGCTCTGCTTGTCCACCATGCAAATCAGATCTTCTTTAGCCTGTGAAGTAATTCCCACATTTACATGTCACTACTGAGACATTTAGTAAAATAATCATGCTAAACTATTTATTTCCCTGGAAATTCTTCTAAAAACTTTCGTCATATTATACAACACACTTCTAAGGGCAATAAGAGAAGAATCATTGTTTTATAGACTGTCATGGTCATGCTTCACAGAAAACAGTACCTGTGCAAACTCTATACTGCACTATTTTGGCAAATAAAATGTTCCACAGGAGAGATGACTTCAGGCAGAGCAGAGAAATGAGGCAGAATGTGTTATAAAAATTTCCTTTGGGAACTACTGGTTCCCTCATATTTTTCCCAATTGGTTCATATACAAAGATTTGAGCTGGGCATCAGGCCAAGGCAAAGACTAATACAGACCATGGAAGCAGAAGTACATTCTGAATGCAGATAAAAATCAATGGAATGACCAAAAATAATTCCAGAAGAAGATAACCTAAACAGATCAAAAAAGGAAAAAAAGAAGGGAGGAAGGACACAGTTATGAAAAAATTAGTTCCAAAAGAATTCCCAGACTAGATATTTGAATTCCCCACATAAAGTCAGTTCTGCTGTAACACTTGTTTTAAACAGTCAATTTGTTCCAACACAATTGGAATAGTAAGAAAAAATTTTAGCATAGCAAGAATTTTGTGTTTGCTTAAATGTGATTTCATCTACAAGAAACACTCAGTGACAGCAGAAAACTGCACCCAGCTGAACAGAGCTGTGTAGGAATATAAAACACACACACACATACACACATACACATGCACCCCTACCAGCGACCTCAGTTCACACTGTCCTATGAGCCACACCCATCCACAGACGGTGTTACAACTTTCTCTCTATTTCAGTTAATCCTCCTTCCAACACTTCAAAATAACTTACAGCTGCAACTCTTCCAAGTCCCACTCCACAAGCAAACTTCAGGTCTATTTAAAAAATGTAAAATGCCGTATTTATTGTAGTATTTATATATGTTTAACCATTTAGCATGTGTACAACTATGCTTCCATCTTTTAATAGGTTCCAATTTTTTTCATGTGTCACTGACTGGTCAAGTTTTTGAGGGCTATGCTCATATCCCCATTTGTCCCATAACCCCCATCAATTTTTATTGCATCATTCCACACAGCAGGCGATTTTTAAGATTGTATCTGTCATGTTATAGTAGAACTAACTGTACTGAAAAAAATGTGTAATTTCAATGCTACATAAACCATTCATGGAAAATGCATTCACCCATAAGATATTTATTTACTATGTAAGAAACATAGTAAGTTAGGCAATCATTTTACTTAGCAAATACTATCAATATGACTAGTTAATACAATTTTGATACAAAAACTATCTATGCAGCATGAGATTTTTATTATTTTTACCTACAGATATCTGTTTTTGGTAATGACAAATGTGGTTTGCTTTTTTTTTAAAGCTTGGTTTTTCTCAATACACTTTTAAAAGTTTTTAAATTATTTCATGCCTGGTTGAGTTTTGTTTTGCCTTGTTTTTTTTGTGCTGAAGAAGATTCACCTGGAGGTAACATCTGCTGCCAATCTTCCTCTTTTTTTTGTATGTGAGCCACCACCACAGCATGGCCACCAACAGATGAGTGGTGTAGGTTCATGCCCAGGAACCAAACCTAGACTGCCAAAGCAGACCATGCCAAACTTAACCACTTGGCCACCAGATTTTTAAGAAACTCATTTTCAACTTGTAATAGAAGTTTACAACTTGATCTTTTTCAAAATAGTCAAACTGCAAGAGCCTGTTAAAAAGGTAATAAAACCACATAAAATAATAAAACCACAGATCAAACCACTGACCACAGAATCTGATCTTCATAACACTAAAGAAAATACTAGCAAATGAAAGGTATTCAAATGTATACTACAATAGCTATTTATCATAGTCATGTTGAATTATTCTAGTAATACACTACTATTTTAGCATTAGGTTTCAGAATCATGTTATAGATACAATTATGTGAACAAGAAAAGGAAGATTAAGAGTATGATATAACTCAAATGCTTTTGATAAAATTCAATACCCATTCCTTATTTAAAAAAAAAAACTTTTAAAGAACTATTGTTCAAATCAATCTTACATTTAATAATAAAATACTAGAAATTCCCTGCTAAAGGTGAGAACATAACAACATTTCATAGTATCAATTATAATTTCATTCTGCAAGTCTGAAAATACAAAAGTGATGAAAAAAATAACAGCCATCACTTTTAGAAATTCAATACACTTCAAAAGCATTCACTTAAAAAATAAAAGTAGAAGAGAACCAACTGAAAAATATTTATACAATTAATAATTTTGCTAAATGACTGCCTGTTTTCAGGTACCAAAGGAATGGATTATTTAATGGAGAATAGAACCACTAACCAAACCATAAACAATAGCAACCAAAGAAAATAAAAGCAAATAATAGCTAGGTTGGAATATGCTTTTAAATAGATAAGAAACTGTACACTTTTATGGAAATGCATGTAGAATACTTAAATAAACAGAGACAAAAAGCACCCTATTACTGAATGGGAACAAATTATTTGCAAAAACTTTTATTCTTCCCAAAATAACACTCCAGTGGGGATTGAAAATAAATTTAATCAAATTATAGAGAAGTTCAACTAAAATATTAACAGATATAAATAGCCAAATAAATGTTATAAGAAGTCATGAGAAAGAATTTGCATTATCACATTTAAATAATTAAAAAGCTGCATAATTATAATAATATAGTGGCATGCAAGCATATCATCATAAATAGAAGGCAAGATATAACTTAGAAATAGAAGTGACTTTAAATATAACATTTAATATGTAATAAATAAACCACCAAGTCAATAAAGAAAATATGTTGTTTAGTAAACACTAATAGGGAAGTAAAGAGTTACTAGGAAAAGAATCAAGTATCCTAGAATAAATTCCAGATAGACTAAAGTGCTGAACAACCTTTTAAATTCACAGAAATACTAGCAGAAGAAAATACTAGAAGAAAGTATCCAAGGAACAGTTATGCATCTGTTCCTCGAATAAGAGACATGTTTCTAAGCATAAAAGTAAACAAATCACACAAAATTCCTATGTTAAAAAAATAGCAAAATAGATGACAAAATGAGAAATAATTGAATACTCAAATATGAAGGGCCATTCAAAGAGATTTTTATAAACAATAACACTAGGATCATAAAAGAAAAATGGAACAGGCATTGATCAGTCTATAAAAGGATAAATATAATGCACAAATAAGTACAAGAAACATAAAACCTTACTATAAATCAATGTAAACAGAAAGCAAAACAATCAAAAACAGCTTTTTCATTTACTAAGTTAGCAAATACATTAAAATGTTTAGTAATAAATACTGGTGATGCTGCAGTAAGACAAGTCCTCTCATATTCTACTACTGGGGTATTATATTAGCTTACTACAGCTGCCAAAACAAAGTACCACAGCCTGGGTGGTTTAAAACAAAGAAATTTATTTTCTCACAGTTCTGGAGACAAGAAATCTGAAAGCAAGGTGTGCGCAAGGATGGTTTCTTCTATGGCCTGTCTCCTGGGACTGTTAACAGCCATCTTTTCTCTGTATCTTCCCTCTGTGTGTCTGTGCCCTCATCTTCTCTTATAAATGAACATCAGTCATATAGTACCAGGGCCCACCAGTATGACTTAAGTTTACCCTACTTACCTCTTTAAAGGGCCTATCTATAAATACAGTCAGATTCTAAGATGTTTGGTGTTGAGACTTCAACATATGAATTTCAGAGGTAGAGGCACAATTCAGCCTATAACAGATATCAAAGTAAAACTTACACTGGCCAAGGAAGACTGTATTCAAGGCTATCACAATAGAAGAAAGAGGCCAGATTTCAGTCTGAACTCCACTCCACCAAAAAAAAGGGCTGGAGAATTTCAAGAGCTGGGATGAGGGGGATTCTTAAGCCATCTGTATTTGCTAATTGGCTTTACCCAAAGGAAATGTGTCTTCACTTATCTGGAATGACAGGAGATAGAGGCCTATCTTCTTTGATGATTACATTTCAAAGGGATGGCTCCCAGGTCTTTGAAAGAGATGTTCCTGGGTAGTAAAATTGGTAAGAGGAGTTTAAAAAGATTTACATCTCAAAGGACAGAGAAAGAATGGACAATTACAAGTTTTCTAAAGTAAATGCTCTAAGAAAAGGGAAGTCAGGGGCCTAAAGTCAGGAAGATGCCTGTCTAAAGTTTAATTAATCTGAGGGAAATGTTGAGGCCATCTTAGTCAAGGGGGTTTACTTTTTCCTATTCATTTTCAAAGCATTATTTATAATAGTAAATAAATGTAAACTTCTTAAATTTCCAAAACATAGAATTAAGTGATTCTGATATATATTTACCACAAAATATGATCTGACTACTACCAATAGGGTTTACTAGAAATTTCTATCATATACAAAATGCCCATGAGGAAGATCAAGATGGCAGAGTAGGAAGGTCCTTAGCTCATTTTTGCTCACAGACACACCAAAACTACATGTATAGAACAACCATCACTGAGAACGATCTGAAGACTAGCAGAACAGATTTTCCACAACTAAAGATATACGGAAAAGCACATCAAGATGGGTAGGAGGGGCAGAGATGGGTCTAGTTAGGACATACAAGTGGGAGGGATATCAGAACTGTGGAGGTCCTCCCAGATGAGTCAAGGGCCCAAGGGCCACATCAGGCTCCCCACCCCAGGAAACCTGCACTGGGAAGATGAGTCCCCATAATATCTGGCTTTGAAAACCCACAGAGCTTACGTCCAGGAGAGCCAGAGGGCTTTAGGAACCAAGACTCCACTCCACCTTGCTACCACTGTTTGCCTTGCCCCGAGACCCACCCTATGGACTGATCCTGGGCAACGTCCTTCCAAAGCGGCTCCCACCCTGCCTCACATGACAGGCACCAATGGCACCCCTAAAAAGTAGCTCCCAATGAGGGGACCAACCCCACATACCAGCATGCCCACAGAAATCATGATCCAGGCAAAACAGTGACACAAGTGACATACCTGGAACATCTGGCTTTAGTGAACAGGGGATTGTGCTCCTATACCCCACAGGACATCTTCTACATAAGGCCAACCCTTCAAGACCAGGAGACATAGCTAATCTACCTAGTACACAGAAACAAACACAGAGTTAGACAAAATGAGGAGACAGAGGAATATGTTCCAAATGAAAAGCCAAAACAAAATCTCAGAAAAACAACAAAACAAAATGGAGATAAGCAGTCTCCCAGATAAAGATGATCACTGAACATGGGAGAAAACTGGAGAAACAGTGAGAACTTCAATGAAAAGATAGAAAATATAAAAAAGAACCAATCAGAGATGAAGAATACAGTAACTGAAATAAAAAATACACAAAAGGGAATGAACAGCAGATTAGATGATGCAGAAGAATGGATCAGCGATCTGGAAGACAGGGCAGTGGAAATTGCCCAACTGAAACAGCAAAAAGAAAAAACAATTTAAAAATATGAAGATAGCTTAAGGCACATCTGAAACAACATCAAGCAGACTAACATCATGGGGTCACAGAAGAAGAGAGAGGGAAAGGGACAGAAAACCTATTTGAAGGAATAATGATTGAAATTTCTCCAATCTGGAGAAGGAAACAGATATCCAAGTCCAGGAATCACAGAGAGTCCCAAATAAGATGAACCCAAAGAGACCCACACCAAGACATTATAATTAAAACATCAAAAGTTAAAGTGTGAATCTTAAAAGCAGCAAGAGAAGAACAACTAATTACATACAAGGGAACCCCTATAAGTCTATGAGTTGATTTTTCAGCAGAAATTTTACAGGCCAGAAGGGAGTGGCATGATATATTCAAAGTGCTGAAATGAGAAAACTTAGAATGAAGAATACTCTACCCAGCAAGTTTATACAGAATTGAAGGAGACATAAAGAATTTCCAAGACAAGTGAAAGTTAAAGTTGATCATCACTAAACCAGCCTTACAAGAAATGTTAAAGGGACTTCTTTAAACAAAAAAAGAAAAGGTCATAACTAGGAACAAGAAAAGCATAAAAAAAAATCTCATTAGTAATGTCAAGCATATTGTAAAGGTAGTGGATCAACCACATATATGGCTAGTTTGAAGGTTAAAAGACAAAAGTTGTAAAGTCATCTATATCTATGATATTTAGTTAAGGGATACATGAAAGAAAAAGATGTACAATCTGACATCAAAAATATAAAGTGCAGGGGGAGGAGTAAATACGTAGTGTTTAAGAACAGACTCAAACTCAAGCGACCATCAAATTAAAATAGACTGCTATACATCTAGGTTGCTAGATATGAACCTCATGGTAACCACAAATCAGAAACCTATAATAGATAAACAAAAAATACAGAGAAGGGAATAAAAACAACACTAAAGAAAGTCATCAAATCACAAGAGAAGACACCAAGAGAAGAAAAAAGGAACAGAGAAGAACTACAAAAACAACTAGCAAACAACTTAAGTGGCAATAAGTACATACCTATCAATAATTATTTAAATGTAAAGAAACTAAATGCTCCAATGAAAAGATATAGGGTGGCTGAATGTATAAAAATACCCATATATATGCTGCTTACAAAAGACTCACTTCAGATACAAAGACAGGCAGAGACTGAAAGTGTAGGGATGGAAAAACATATTCCATGCAAATGGAAACAAAAAGGAAGCTGGAATAGCAATACTTATATCAGACAAAACAGACTTTAAAACAAAGACTCTAACAAGAGACAAGGGCATTACATAATGATAAAGGAATCAACCCAACAAGAGAATATAACATTTATAAATATCTATGCACTGAACACAGGAACACCTAAATACATAAAGCAAACATTAACAAACAAAAAGGAAGAAAGTGACAATAATATAATAATAGTAGGAGACTTTAACATCATACTTACATCAATGTATAGATCATCCAGACAGAAATTCAACAAGGAAATACTGCCCTTAAATAACACATTAGACCACATGAACTTTATACAGGACATTTCATCCAAAACAGCAAAATACACATTCTTTTCAAGTGTATGTAGAAAACTCTCCAGGACACGTCACATGTTAGGCCACAAAACAAGGCTCAATAAATTTAAAAAGACTGAAATCATATCAAGCATCTTTTCTGACCACAAAAATAAGAAACAAGAAGTCAGTTACCAGAAGAAAATGGGAAAAAGCACAATCATGTGGAAACTAAAGAACATGCTATGGAAGGACCAATGGGTCAATGAAAAAATCAAAGAGGAAATTTAAAAAAAATACCTTGAGACAAATGAAAATGGAAAGAAAACATTCCAAAACCTATGGGACACAGCAAGAGCAGTTCTAAGAGGGAAGATCATAATGATACAGGTCAACTTCAAGGAAGAAGAAAAATCTCAACCCATCTAACCTTATACCTTAAAGGAACTAGAAAGAAAAGAACAAACAAAGCTCCAAGTTAATAGAAGGAAGGAAATAAAGATAGCAGTAGAAATAAATGAAATGAAGGTTAAAAACAATAGAAAATATCAATGAAACTAACAGCTGAATCTTCAAAAAGATAAAAAAAATTGATAAACCTTTACCCAGACCCATCAAGAAAAAGAGAGAGGACCCAAATAAATAAAATCTGAAATAAAGGAAAAGATGTTACAACTGACACTACAGAAATACAAAGGATCATCATAAGAGTTACCACACACAACTATACACCAACAAATTGGACAACCTAGAAGGAATGGATAAATTCCTAGAAACATACAATCTTCTAAGAACGAATCAGAAAGAAATAGAAAATCTGAACAGACTGATTACTAGTAATGAAATTGAATCAGTAATCAAAAAACTCTCAACAAACAAAAGTCCAGGACCAGATGGTTTAACAGATGAATTCTACCCAACACTTACTGTAGAGTTAATACCAATCTTCTCAAACCGTTCCAAAAAAATTGAAGAGGAAGGAACACTTGTAAACATATTCTATGAGGCAAACATTACCCTGATACCAAAACCAGACAATGACACTACAAAAAAGAAAATCACAGGCCAATATCCTTGATGAACATAGATGCAAAAATCCTCAACAAAATATTAGTAAATTGAATTCAACAATATATTAAAAGGATAATATAGGAGCTGGCCCCATGGCCAAGTGGTTAAGTTCGCACACTCCACTGCAGATGGCCCAGTGTTTCGTTGGTTCGAATCCTGGGCGCGGACATGGCACTGCTCCTCAAACCACACTGAGGCAGCATCCCACATGCCACAACCAGAAGGACACACAACAAAGAATATACAACTATGTACTGGGGGGCTTTGAGGAGAAAAAGGAAACAAACAAATTCTTAAAAAAAAAAAAGGATAATACACCATGATCAAGTGGAAGTCATCTCAGGGATGCAAGGATAATTCAATATCCACAAATCAATTAACGTGATACACCATATTAACACAACAAAAAATAAAAATCATATGATCATCTCAATAGACACAGAAAAAGCATTTGACAAAATTCAACATCCATTTATGATAAAAACTCTCTGCCACAACTAGAAGGACCCACAACTAAAAATATACAACTACGTACCAGGGGGCTTTGGGGAGAAAAAGGAAAAAATAAAATCTTTAAAAAAAGAAACTCAACAAAGTGGGTACGTGAAAAGTGAAAAGGTGAAAGAAATTCCTCTAGGGTCAGAAACAAGACAAGGATGCCAACTCTCATCACTTTTATGCCCATCTCATCAACATAGTATTGGAAGTCCTAACCATAGCAATCACACAAGAAAAAGAAATAAAAGGCATCCAAAATGGAAAGGAAGAAGTAAAACTGTCACTATTTGCAGATGGCATACTATATATACAAGCAAAACCTGAAGACTCCAACAAAAATTTAGAATAAATGAATTCAGTAAAGCTGCAGGATACAATATCAATATACCGAACTCTATTGCATTTCTATACTCTAATAACAATCAGAAAGATAAATTGAGAAAACATTCTGATTTATAATAGTATCAAAAAGAATAAAATACCTGGGAGTAAATTTAATTAAGGAGATGAAAGACCTGTACCCTGAAAGCTATAAGACATTGATGAAGGAAACTGAAGATGACACAGATAAATGGAAAGCTATCCCATGCTCAAGGAGTGAAGAATTAATATTGTTAAAATGTCCATGTTACCCAAAGCAATCTACAAATTCAATGCAATCCTTATCAAAATACCAATGGGATTTTTCACAGAACTAGAACAAATAATCTTAAGATTTGTCTGAAACCACAAAAGACCCAGAAAAGCCAAAACAATCTTAAGACGTGGAGTCTAAAAGTGAAGATATCACATTCCCTGATTTAAAACTGCACTACTAAGCTATAATAATCAAAACTGCATGGTACTGGCACAAAACAAATGCACTGATCAATGGAACAAAATAGAGAACCCAAAAATAAACCCACACTATATGGTCAATTAAGCTACAACAAAGGAAGCAAGAACACACAAAGGGGAAAAGACAGTCTCTTTGCTAAATGGTGCTGAGAAAACTGGACAGCTATATGCAAAGAATGAAACTGGACCACTTCCTCTTACCATGTATATAAAAATAAACTCAAAATGGATTAAAGGTACAAGACCTGAAATATGTGAAACCATAAAATTCCTAGAAGAAAATCTAGGCAGTAAGCTGCTTAATATCAGTCATAGCAATATATTTTTGGATCTGGCTCCTCAGGTAAAAGCAGCAAAAGCCAAAATTAAAAAATGAGACTATATCAACTAAAAAGCTTTTGCACATTGAAGGAAAATATCAACAAAAAATAAAGGCAATTTACTAAATAGGAGAAGATATTTACAAATGATATATCCAATAAGGGGTTAATATTCCAAAATACGTAAAGAACTCATACAACTCAATATCAAAAATTAAAACCAGACAATCTGATTAAAAATGGGCAGAGGACCTGAATAGACATTTTCCCAAATAAGACATACAGATGGCAAACAGACACATGAAAAGATGCTCTCCATCACTAAATCATCAAGGAAATGCAAATCCAAACCACAGTAAGATCTTACCTCACACCTGTCAGAATGACTATTATCAAAAAACAAATGACAGGAGTTCTTGTCAAGATGGCGTTGTGAGCAGACGTTGAACTCGCCTCCTCCCACAAACACAACCAGGTTACAACAATTTTAGGAAGAATCACCCTGGATTGAAAACGGAAAACTGGATAAAAAGAACCCCCACAACAAGGGACAGTCCTGATGAAAGCAGAAGAGGCAGTAACTCCAGCCAGAGAGGAAAAAAGCCACCTTTGGGAGCAGCAGACCTTCTCAGCTGGCCAGGTGGGAGCCAACCTAAGGTACGCAGTCCTCCCTGGAGGAGTGAGGTCCGGAGCGGGACAATACTGCTATAACCATCCTTCGGACTTAGCCCAACTGAGCGGGGGGTCTTACTGTCTGGCTTTGCTGGCTATTAACTGCAGCGAGGACACCCCAGAAAAGCTATAGGGCAAAAGCCCAAAAGATCCGGGTCTTAAAGGGCCCACACACAAACTCACTCATTGCAGCAACCTAAAATCACCAGAGAGAAGGCTGACTGTCCTTTGGTGAAAGGAGACTCACCTAGTGGGATCTGGGGGCATCTTGGTGAGAGGAGGATCCTCTCCGGAGACTGAGACATTGGTGGGGGCCATTGTTCTGAGCTGATCCAGGCATGTTGATATGGACACAGATGGGGGCCACTGAGGTGCGTCCCTTGGGCTGTTAGCCGAGGAGTCTGCCACAGCCACTAGAGCACAGATTTAATCCAGTTCAGCCAGGGCAGGCAACCCGCCCTAGGGACTGGCCCCACTTAACAGCAAGCCCTCAGGCTACTTTTCAGCCTGCATTGACTGAATGCCTTGATCCTCTACAGGCAGGCAAAGGTGTCTGCCTCTGTGGGGTAGGGCTTGTGTGACGACCTGGTGAACTGTGGGGGGCATTGGGGCAGAGGTGGGGGCCTCTGAAGTGTGGCGGTGGGGTACACTCCAGGGGGTTGAGAAGTGTGCACGGACCAGGAGTGTGCTGACAGTGTATGTGGTCCAGAGGGGGGTGAAGCTTATTAACAGCAAAAGACTTGTATTTCACAAATAGCCATAAAAAGGATCAGCCCCACCTTCCAAAGCCTGAAACAACTGAGTGCCTCCATGCCAAGGGCTAGCCCTCCTCAGCTGCACTCCTAAGAGAACTGACATCAGCCTTGTTGGCCTCAGGCCTATCACAACTGTACGCCCCTGAGCCTAGCAACCAGCTACACTGGGTACCAACCCAATTAAGAGGACAATTGCAATAAGAGTGTGATAACAGGCGGGACCAAGATGGCAGAGTGAGTGGTCTTCTTTGTCTCTCCCCCGTCGAATCTACAACTAATTGGACAGTCACCGATTAACAAAGGATATCCAGATAGCATCTCAAGATGCCTAAGAGTCTCATACTGCTATACATCGGAAGGCGGACGGTCTTCCCCCCGGGAGGAGGTGGAAATAGGTGAAAACTCTCCGACCCCCGACCCCCGACCCTCAGACAGCCTAGTTCCTGCAGGAGGCTCTCTTCCAGCAGACTCCCCCACAGCATCACCACACACCAAGGGTGGGAGTGTGCACTCACCAGCAGAGCGTCGGTGGAAACAGGTGACAACAGCCCTACTCAAGCCCCCCGTGATTACACATAAGCCCAGGGGGAATCCCCAGGGTCCTGCACCCACCAGCAGGGAAGGCCTCCCCTCGCCACTAGCAGGGAGGCCTGCCCAGAATCCAGGACAAAATGAAGCTCGAAGTGGGCAGATTCCCCAGCATGGCACCAGACTGCAAGCTACTGCTGGGCCCACGGTCTCCTGAGCAAGGGTCAGTGCAGGGGGTGCCCGGACTTCCCGTGGATGTGCTTGGGGACAGGGTTGGAGCTCCAGCGCCCAGCTCTGCGGCCCGGGGGGAGGCTCCAGGGTCCTGCACCTTGCCGGCAGGAAAAGCCTCTGCTCGCCATTAGCTGGGAGGCCCCGCCAAGAATCCAGAACAAAAGGAAGCTCCCAGTGGGCGGATTCTCTGGCACTGCACCACATCGCCAGCTGCTGCTGGCCTACGGTCTCTGGTGCACGGGTCAGTGCAAGGGGTGCCCAGACTTCCCATGGACGTGCTTGGGGACACAGTTGGAGCTCCAGCACCTGCCTCTGCGGTCCGGGGGAAGGCTCCAGGGTCCCGCACCTCGCTGGCAGGAAAAGCCTCTGCTCACCATTAGCAGGGAGGCCACACACAGAATTCAGGACAAAGGGAAGCTCCTGGCAGGCAGGTTCCCTAGCACGGCACCAGACCGCAAGCTGCTGCTGGGCCCACGGTCTCCGGCACATGGGTCAGTGCAGGGGGCACCCGGACTTCTCGTAGACGTGCTTGGGGACAGGGTTGGAGCTCCAGCGTCCAGCTCTGTGGCTTGGGGGCAGGCTCTGGGGTACCGCACCCCCCTGGCAGGGAAAGCCTCTGCTCGCCATTGGCAGGGAGGCCCTGCCCAGCATTTGGAACACCAGGAAGCTCCCTAGAGCAGAATTCCCCACAAGGCAGCAGCTTACAAGTCACTGGCAGGCCCACAGACTCTGGTCGTGTCCAAGACGAGGCAAGGGGCTCCCAGAGATCCCGTGAGAGTGGAGTAGGGCAGAGTGGAGCTCTGGAGAAACGGCAACATAGCCCAGGGGGGATCTCCAGGTTCCTACAGCAGCCTCAGCGAAAGCCTCTGCACAGCACTAGTGGAGAGGTCCCGACTGGCAATCGCAAGGCAGGAAGGCCCTGGGGCAAAAGTAGCACAGCTAGGTGAGCTAACGACAGACTGCAGAAGATACCCATAGCTCTGCTGGGACTTATAGTGGACAAGTGTGATCTTGTGGACTCTGTTAGGGACAAAGCGGCAATTGTAGGTGATCCTGCTCCTGGCTGCTGGGAAAGCCCACAACACTGCTGCAGACCACAAGGAGGGAGCACGTCTAAGTGGGCTGCAACAGTAGGCACCAGCAGCCTGAGGCCCCCTTGTGATTGCCCCCACAACTGACGAGGGACCCCACAGGACCACTGTGACTACAAGGAGGGGTCCAGGTCCAGTCAGTAACAGCTGACAGGGTTCCTGGTTGGTGCAGTCTAAACAGCTGCCACCCCCCCCACCCGACACCAGTCACAACAAGTGGAAGCAGCGACTAAAACTCCATCTCTATGCGGAGGAACAAATCCACATCATCAAGCAGTATGAAAAAATATATTAAATCTCCAGAACAGAAGGAAAATGATAAGCAACCAGAAAACAATCCCAAAGACAATGAAATCTATAACCTAAATGACGATGATTTCAAAACTGCCATTATGAAAAAACTCAACCAGTTAAAAGAGAATTCAGATAGACAACTCAATGAGTTCAGGAGCTATGTCACAAAAGAGCTTGACACTATAAAGAAGAACCAATTAGAAATACTGGAGATGAAGAACACAATGCAGGAGATTAAGAAATATCTGCACTCTCTGAACAGTAGGGTCGATAATATGGAGGACAGAATTAGCAGTTTGGAGGATAGGAATATAGAAATGCTGCAGACAGAGGAGGAGAGAGAACTAAGACTAAAAAGGAATGAAGAAACTCTCCGAGAATTATCCGACTCAATTAGGAGATGCAACATAAGGATTATAGGTATACCAGAGGGAGAAGAGAAGAAGAAGGGGGCAGAAGGCCTGTTCAAAGAAATAATAGCTGAGAACTTTCCAAACTTGGGAAGAGAGATGGAACTTCAAGTGACAGAAGCCAATAGATCTCCAAACTTTATTAACGCAAGAAGACCAACCCCAAGGCATATAGTAGTGAAACTAGCAAAAGTCAACGACAAAGAGAAAATTCTAAGGGCAGCCAGGCAGAAGAAAATAACTTACAAAGGAAACCCCATAACGCTATCAGCAGATTTCTCAGGAGAGACCTTATAGGCTAGAAGAGATTGGAATGAAATATTCAAAACTCTGAAGGACAAAAACCTGCAGCCAAGAATACTCTACCCACCGAAAATATCCTTCAAATGCGATGGAGAAATAAAAACTTTCCCAGATAAACAAAAGTTAAGGTAGTTCATCGCCACAAAACCTCCTCTTCAAGAAATGCTCAAGAAGAACCTCATTCCTGAAAAATCAAAAGGAGGAAAGGGGTTACAAAATCCAGAACAAAGGAGATAAGCAGAAGGACAATAACACACAGTAACAGCTCTCCATCAGGACACAATGCAAAAGAACTGGAAAACAAGTGATAAAATGGCAACAGTAGGCCCCCACGTTTCAATAATCACTCTAAACGTGAATGGATTGAACTCTCCAGTCAGAAGGCACAGAGTGGCAGGATGGATCAAAGAACAAGATCCAACAATATGCTGCCTCCAGGAAACACACCACAGCCCCAAAGACAAACACAGACTCAAAGTGAAGGGATGGAAGACAATACTCCAAGCTAATAATGAACAAAAGAAAGCAGGTGTTGCCATACTTATATCAGACCAAGTAGACTTCAAAGCAAAACAGATAAAGAAAGACAAAGAGGGGCAGTATATAATGACAAAAGGGATGCTCCAAAAAGATGATGTAACACTTATAAATATATACGCAACTAACACAGGAGCACCAAAATTCGTAAAGAAACTATTAACAAAACTGAAAGGAGACATCAACAGCAATACAATAATAGTAGGGGACCTCAACACCCCATTAACACCAATGGACAGATCATCCAGACAGAAAATCAACAGGGAAATTATAGAATTAAATGAAAAATTTGATCAGATGGACCTAATAGATATATATAGGACACTTCATCCAAAAACAGCAGGTTACACATTCTTCTCAAGCATGCATGGAACATTCTCAAGGATAGAGGATATCTTGGGAAACAAAGCAAGCATCAATAAATTAAAGAGGGTTGAAATAATATCAAGCATCTTTTCTGATCACAATGCTATGAAACTAGAAATCAAATTAGAAATCAATTATCTGGAGACAAATGAAAATGAAAACACACTGTACTAAATTATTTGGGATGCAGCAAACGCAGTGCTAAGAGTGAAATTCATTGCAATACAGGCTCACCTCAATAAGCAAGAAAAATCTTACATAAACAACCTCAAACAATACCTAACGGAATTAGAAAAAGAAGAACAAACAAAGCCCAAAGTCAGTAGAAGGAGGGAAATAATAAAAATTAAAGCAGAAATAAATGACATTGAAACAAAAAAGACAGTAGAAAGGATCAATGAAACAGAGTTGGTTCTTCGAAAAAATTAACAAAATCGACAAACCCTTAGCCAGACTCACTAAAAAAAAGAGAGAGAAGTCTCAAACAAATAAAATGAGAAACGAGAGAGGAGAAATCACAACAGATACCGAAGAAATACAAAGGATCATAAGAGAATACTATGAAAAACTATATGCCAACAAATTGAACAACCTAGAAGAAATGGATAAATTCCTAGTCTCATACAACCTACACAAACTGAATCAGGAAGAAATAGAGAATCTGAATAGACCAATCACAAGTAAAGAAATTGAAACAGTAATCAAAAACCTCCCCAAAACTAAGAGTCCAGGACCAGACGGCTTCTCTGGAGAATTCTACCAAACATTCAAAGAAGACTTAATACCTATCCTTCTCAAACTATTCCAGAAAATAGAGGAAGATGGAGCACTCCCTAATACATTCTATGAAGCCAACATCACCCTGATCTCAAAACCGGGCAAGGACAACACAAAGAAGGAAAACTACAGGCCAATATCACTGATGAACATAGATGCAAAAATCCTCAACAAAACGTTGGCAAACTGAATACAGCAATATATCAAAAAGATTATACACCATGATCAAGTGGGATTTATACCAGGGACACAGGGATGGTTCAACATCCGCAAGTCAACCAACGTGATTCACTACATTAACAAAATAAGAAACAAAACCCCATGATCACCTCAATAGATGCAGAGAAAGCATTCAACAAGATCCAACATCCATTTATGATAAAAACTCTCAATAAAATGGGTATAGAAGGAAAGTACCTCAACATAATAAAGGCCATATATGACAAACCCACAGCCAACATCATACTCAATGGGCAAAAACTGAAAGCCATCCCTCTGAGAACAGGAACAAGACAAGGGTGTCCACTCTCACCACTCTTATTCAGCATAGTACTGGAGGTTTTGGCCAGAGCAATTCGGCAGGAAAAAGAAATAAAAGGAATCCAAATAGGCAATGAAGAAGTAAAACTCTCGCTGTTTACAGACGACATGATCTTATATATAGAAAACCCCAAAGAATCCATAGAAAAACTATTAGAAATAATCAACAACTACAGCAAAGTTGCAGGGTGTAAAATCAACATACATAAATCAGTAGCATTTCTATATGCTAACAATGAACTAACAGAAAAAGATCTCAAGAACTCAATCCCATTCACGATCACAACAAAAAGAATAAAATACCTTGGGATAAATTTAACCAAGGAAGTGAAAGATCTATACAACAAAAACTACAAGACCTTCTTGAAAGAAATCAATGACGACATAAAGAGATGGAAAGACATTCCATGCACATGGATTGGAAGAATAAACATAGTTAAAATGTCCATACTACCTAAAGCAATCTACAGATTCAACGCTATCCCAATCAGAATCCCAATGTCATTCCTTACAGAAATTGAACAAAGAATCCAAAAATTCACATGCGGCAACAAAAGACCCCGAATTGTTAAAGCAATCCTGAGAAAAAAGAAGAAAGCTGGAGGCATCACAATCCCTGACTTCAAAACATACTACAAAGCCACAGTAATCAAAACAGCATGGTAGTGGTACAAAAACAGATGCACAGATCAATGGAACAGAATTGAAAGCCCAGAAATAAAACCACACATCTATGGACAGATAATCTTTGATAAAGGAGCTGAGGGCCTACAATGGAGGAAAGAAAGTCTCTTCAACAAATGGTGCTGGGAAAACTGGACAGTCACACGTAAAAGAATGAAAATAAACCATTCTTTTTCACCACTTACTAAAATAAACTCAAAATGGATCAAAGACCTAAAGATTAGGCCTGAAACAATAAGTCTTCTAGAAGAGAATATTGGCAGTACACTCTTTGACATCAGCTTCAAAAGAATCTTTTCGGACACCATAACCCCTCACATAAGGGAAACAATAGAAAGAATAAACAAATGGGACTTCATCAGATTAAAGAGCTTCTTCAAGGCAAGGGAAAACAGGATTGAAACAAAAAAAACAGCCCACTAAATGGGAAAAAATATTCACAAGTTATTTATCCGACAAAGGGTTAATCTCCATAATATACAAAGAACTCACACAACTCAACAATAAAAAATCAAACAACCCAATTACAAAATGGGCAGGGGACATGAACAGACATTTCTCCAAGAAGATATATGGAGGGCCAATAGACACATGAAAAGATGCTCATCATCACTAATCATCAGGGAAATGCAAATCAAAACTACACTAAGATATCACCTTACACCTGTTAGAATGGCAAAAATACCAAAACCAAGAGTGACAAATGTTGGAGAGGCTGTGGAGAAAAGGGAACCCTCATACACTGTTGGTGGGAATGCAAACTGGTGCAGCCACTATGGAAAACAGTATGGAGATTTCTCAAAAAGTTAAGAATAGAAATACCTTATGACCCAGCCATCCCTCTACTGGGTATCTATCCTAAGAACCTGAAATCAGCAATTCCAAAAGTTCCATGCATCCCTATGTTCATCGCAGCATTATTCACAATAGCCAAGTCATGGAACCAACCTAAGTGCCCAGCAACTGATGTGGTATATATATACAATGGAATACTACTCAGCCATAAAAAAGGACAAAGTCGTCCCATTCACAAGTACATGGATAGACCTTGAGGGTATCATGTGGAGTGAAATAAGCCAGATAGAGAAAGAGGAACTCTGTATGACTCCACTCATAGGTGGCAGTTAACATATGGACAAAGAGGACTGATCGGTGGTTGCCAGGGGAAAGGGGGGTGGGGGGAGGGCACTAGGGGTGAAGTGGTGTACCTACAACATGACTAATAATGATGTACAACTGTAATTTCACAAGGATGTTAACTTTCATAACCTTAATAAAAAAAAAAAACAAATCACCAGCGTTGGTGAGGATATAGAGATAAGGGAACCCTTGTATACTGTTGGTGGGAATATAAATTGGTATAGCCACTATGGAAATCAGTATGGCAGTTCTTCAAAAAATTAAAAATAAAACTACCATACAATCCAGCAATCCACTTCTGGGTATTTATCTGAAGAAAATGAAAATGGTAATTTGAAAAAATATATGCACCCCTATGTTTCTTGCAGCATCATTTATAACAGTCAAGATATGGACGCAAACTAAGTGTCCATCAATAGATGAATGGGATATAAAGGATGTGGTATGTGTATATATACATATACACAAAGGAATATTACTCAGCTATTAAAAAAAAAGAAATCTTGACATTTGCAACAACACAGATGGACCTAAAGGATATTATGCTAGGTGAAGTAAGTCAGACAGAGAAAGATAAACACTGTACAATTTCACTTATATGTGGAATCTAAGAAACAAAACAAACTAACAAAATAAAATAGAAACAAGCTCAGATATAAAGAACACACTGGTGGGTGCCAGAGGGGAGGATGATGGTGGGATGGCTGAACTAGATGAAGGAGAGTAAGAGGTACAAACTTCCAGTTATTAAAAAAAAAAAAAAAGAGTAAGTCACAGGGATGTAATGTATAGCATAGGGAGTAGAGTCAATAATACTGTAATAACCTTGTATGGAAACAGACAGTTACTAGATTTGTCATGGTGATCATGTCGTAATGTAGATAAATGTCAAATCACTATGTTGTACACCTGAAACTAATATAATATTGTAGATAAACTATACTTCAATTAATAATAAAAAATAAAGCTTAAATTAAGCCTAAAAAGAAACAAACTGCTTCCAAGTGCAGTCATGTGCTACAGAATGACGTTTCAGTCAACGATAAACTACCTATACAACGATGATCTCATAAGAATATAATGGAGCTGAAAAATTCCTATCACCTAGTGACGTCATAGCCATCATAACATCATAGTGCAACACATTACTCAGGGTTTTGTGGTGATGCTGATGTAAACCAAACTACTGTACTGTCAGCTGCATAAAAGTATAGCACGTACAATTATGTACAGTACATAATACTTGATAATGATAACAAACAATTAAGTTACTGGTTTATGTAGTTATTTACTATACTATATATTTTCTCATTATTTTAGAGTATACTCTTTCTATATACAAAAAAACGTTTACTGTGAAACAGCATGCCATGTTACACTGGCAGCAGCCTCATACATCTCATGCTTAATGCATCTCTTGACAGTATCATTTTCCCTTGTGCTTGATTTAATCTCGTCCTGTGTTCATTACAGCCCCTAAGCAAACAAATCCCACTGCTAATGTTGCCAGTAAGAGGCCATGTTGAGTGACTGACCTGGAAAGGAAATTAAAAACAAAAAAGACTACAAAAATGGAAAATCAGTGATGGTTATTGCTAGCCAGTCAGGCATGTCCCATTCCACCATAGCTATGATTTTGAAGAACAAAAACAAAGTGATGGAAGCTGTTAAAAAAAATCTCCCTCATTGAAGGCAATGAGACTAAAAGAAGGGCCTATATCAGACATGGGGAAATTTCTAATGACCTGGATTGAAGACCAGACATAGCAGCATATCCCTCTCAGCATCATGATGATCATAACCTATGCAAAAGGTTTGTTTGTGATGTTGTAAGAAAAGGGTAGACCAGACTATGATGTTGAACTTACTGCTAGCTCTGGATGGTTTAAGTGATTCAAGAACTGTTATTTACTACATAATGTGAAAGTGAGTGGTGAGTCTGCAAATGCTGATGTGAAGGCAGCTGAATAATTTTTGGAAACTCTAAGTAAGCTGATTATGGAGGAAAATTACTTGTCAGAACAAATATTCAATATTGATGAAACCCCTCTGTTCTGGAAACGGATGCCTGAAAGGATTGTCATCCATAAGGAGGCCAAGTCAAGGCCAGGTTGTAAAGGCTTTAAGGACAGGATAACTGTCTTGCTTGGAGACAATGTTACAGGCTACAAATTGGAACCCTTTGTGATCTGTCACAGAGAGAACCCCAGGGTCTTGAAGTATACCAATAAGCAAATGCTGCCAGTGTACTACAGAAGCAGTAAGAAGTCATGGATGACCCAGCTCCTCTTCCAAAATGCTCCCCTGAATTACTAAGCCAGCGAAATGCAGAAGTACTGTTTGGAGAATAACATACTTTTCAAGATTTTATTTATTGTTGATAATGCTCCTGGTCATTCTCTTTTTATTGGTGATCTTCATCGCAATATAAAAAATGGTGTTTCTCCTTCCAAACACCAACTCTTTGATCCAACCAATGGATCAAGGAGTTATAGCAGCTTTTAAGGCCTACCGCCTGACGAGGACTTAGGCTATTGCTGCAACTGAAGAAGACACTGAGAAAACAGTGATGTAATTCTGGAAGGATTACAACATCTGTGACTGCCTCAAGAACCTTGCTTGGGCTTAGGGTGATATCACTAAGGAGTATATGATTGACATCTGGAAAAAGACACCCATGAAGTTTGTCCAAGGCTTCAAGAGATTTGCCATGGATGAGGAGGTTGCAAAAGTCAACAAAGCTGTGGTTGAGAGAGCAAACAACTTTACCTTGGGTGGAGATGAGGATGACATTGAGGAGTTTCTAAAGGTGGTTCCTGAGAAATTAACGAGAAGTTGTTGGAGCTGGAACTGGAACGGGAACACATAGCTGAAGAACAGGCAAGAGAAAAGGAAACTGTGGAAGAAGAAAAACCTCCAAGAAAATTCACAATGAAGGGTTTAGCTGAAGCTTTTTCAGACCTCAACAAGTTCCTTAAAAAGTTTAAAAACATAAATCTCAACACTGAAAGGTTTTTATTAATAGAGAGGGATGTTCATGGTGCATTATCTACTTACAAGTAAATCTATGATGAAAAAAAGAACAAATCAAGCAAACCACCATGGACATATTTCTGAAATGAGTGATACCTCCTTGAGAAGAGCCACAGGCAGGTCCTTAAGGAAGTAATCCAGAAGAAGACATTGTTATTATAGGAGATGACAGCTCCATGCAAGTTATTGCCCCTGAAAACATTACAGTGGGACAAGATGTGGAAGTGAAAGACAGAGATATTGATAATCCTGACCCTGTGTAGGCCTAGGCTAATGTGAGTGCTTGTGTCTTAGTTTTTAATAAAAAAGGTCAAAAGTTAAAAAAAATTAAAAAGCATATAGAATAAAGATACATATAAAAATATTTTTGTATAGCTGTATAATATGTTTGTGTTTTAAGCTAAGTGTTATAACAAAAGGGTCAAAAAGTTAAAAAAATTTTAAAGTTTATAAAGGTACAGTTATCTAAGGTCAATTTATTACTGAAGAAATTTTTTTATGAATTTTGCATAGCCTAAGGGTACAGTGTTTATAAAGTCTACAGTAGTATATACACTAATGACCTACGCCTGCACATTCACTCACTGCTGACTCACTGACTCACCCAGAGTAACTGCAAGCTTCATTCACAGTAGTTGCTCTATAGAGGTATACCATTTTTTAACTTTTATAACATATTTTTACTGTATCTTTTCTATGTTTAGATATGTTTAGATACACAAATACTTAACACTGTCACAGTTGCCTAGAGTAGTCAGTATAGTAACATGCTGTACAGATTTGTAGCCTGGGAGCAACAGCTTATACCATATAGACTGGGTGTGTAGTAGGTTATTCCCCCTAGGTTTATGTAAGTACACTCTAAGATGTTCGCACAATGACGAAATCACCTAACGATGTGTTTTGTACAACACATCCCTGTCATTAAGTGATGCATGACTGTAATATAGCTGTATCCCTGAACAAGCATCAAGAATATTTATAGGAATATAAAAATAACCAGCACCAAATAAGGTAAAATTCACAATGTCTGGCATCCCATCCAAAATTACCAGGCATGCAAAGAAGCAGGAAAATACAACCCACGACAAAGCAAAAAACATTCAGTACAAACAGACCAAGAAATGACAAGAGATACTAGAATTAGGAGACCAGGACATTAAAACAGTTATTATAATTATATTTCCTATGTTCAAGAAAGTGGAGAAAAATTATGTTAAAGAGAGATATGAAATATATAAAAACGAAATATTAAATATTTAATCTAAATATTAAAACTATAATGTCTGAAATGAAAAATACACTGGATATGATTAATAGTGGATTAGACATTAAATAAAATAGGATTAGTGAACTTGAAGACACAGCAATAGAAACCATCCATAATGAAACCCCTAGAGAAAAAAAATCTGAAGAAACAAACGAGCATCAGAGAACTTCATCAGAGAACATCAACTGGCCTAACATACATGTAATTAGAGTACCGGAGTCCCTGATGGAAAGTGAGAGGGACATAAAAAATATCTGAAGAAATAATGGCTTAAATTTGTTTCAGTTTCATGAAAACTATAAACCCATAGATCCAAGAAGCTCAAGCTAATAACAAACATAAGAAACAAGAAGAAAACTTCATTATTATGGCACAATGTAATCAAATTGCTTAGAACCAGTAATAAAGACAAAATGTTCAAAGCAACTAGAAGGAAAATACCATAAAGTTGTGGTGTCTCCCCTAGATTGTGAAATGTCTGATTCCATACATTCTGGCCTTGGGATACCACAGGAGGTACAGCATCAAGACCCCTGCAGCTAGAGAGCATAAGCTTTACTTCTCAAGTAGAGTTCAGAACACAGTTTATAATATGTGCTATGAATTTTCTCCTTATGTATTAACGTTTCTCACAAGTCTGGCAGGAACTAGGCTAAGGCAAGTGAGGCACTCACTTCAGGTGCAAATTTTAATGGGATGCCAGAAAACTCAATAACTAAGGTGAATAATATTTTACTGTAATATCTTTAAGAATCAAAGTGAATGTAAGCAAATCCATAATAAAGAAAATATCAAGTTTGAATAAACATGCTCTGACCCAGTAAAAAAAAGAAAGAAAACGAGGCAGAAGAGGCAGGAGTAGCTTCTGGAGAGAAAAAAGCCACCTTTGTGAGTGGCAGGACTTCACAGCCAGCTTGGCAGGAGCCAGCCTAAGGTACACAGCTCCCCCTGGGAGAAGTGGGTACCTTAGAAGGGGCATATTACCACTATAAGCATCCTTTAGACTCAGCACAACTAAGACCGACTGTCCTACTATCTGGCTTTGTGGGCTATTAACTGCAACAGGGGAATAGCCCCAGAGAAGCTAACAGACAAAAGCCAATAAAACCTGGCTCCTACAGGACCCACACATAAACTCACCGGTCTCAGAGAGCAGCCTAAAATCACCAAAAAGAAAGCAGCATAGTCCTTTGGTGAAAAGAGACTCACCTAGTAGGCTCTGGGTGCATCTCAGTGAGAGGTGAGACCTCTCCAGAGAATGAGACATTGGTGGCGGCCATTGTGGCGACCTAGTACAGGCATGCTGACACAGATCCTGGTAGATGCCATTGAAGTTCTTCCCCTGGCCTGATAGCCCAGGGGTCTGCCCCACCCACTAGAGTGTAGATTTAATCCAGTTCAGTCAGCCCACCCTAGGAACCAGCCCCACTCAATAGCAAGGCCTCAGGCTACTTGTTAGCCTGGATAGGCTGGGTGCCTTGATCCTCTACAGGCAGGCAAGTGTGCCCATGTCTGTGGGGCAGGTCCTGTGTGAGGACCAGGTGAACTGTGGGGGGCGTTGGTGGACAGGGGGCCTCTACAATGAGGCAACTGGGTATGCTCCAGGGGGTCAGGAAGTGTGCATGGACCAGGGCTGTGTTGATTGTGTGTGTGGATCTGTAGGGGTGGGGCTTATCAGTGGCAGAAGACCTGTGCTTCACAAAGAGCCACAAAGAGGATTGTCCCCACCTTCCAAAGCCTGAAACAATTGGATGCTCCAATGCCTAGGGCCAGGTCCACTCAGCTGCAATCCTAAGAGAGCCAACAACAGCCTTATAGCCCTCAGGCCTACAGCAACTGTAAGCCCCTAAGCCTAGAAACCAGCTACAGTAGTAATTGGGTACCTACTCAATTAACAGGGAAACTGCAACAGAAGTGTACTATTAGACCTTGTAGCCAACGGTGGTGGGGCTCCCCAAAACCGATTTACAAACAGCTGGCCAGGGAGGGAAAGACTAGACTCCCTAGGTACTTGCAGTAAGAGCAACCCTGCCACAGCAGGACACATGCAGCCCACACAGGGGTCATTCTTGGATCATTTGCACTGGTGACAATAGGGAAGCACATTGCTGGACCTCAAAAGGCATCTCTTACATAAGGCCACTTCTGCAAGATCAGGAGACATAGCTGACTCACCTAATACATAGATATAAGCACAGAGAAAGAGGACTAGTGAGTAGGCAAAGGAATACATTCCAAGCAAGGGAACAGGACAAAACCCCAGAAAAAGAACTAAATGAAACAGAAATAAGCAATCTACCTTAGAAAGAGCTCAAACAAAAACCCTTAAGGATGCTCACTGATATTGGGAGAAGACTGGATGAAGACAGTGAGATCATCAACAAGGAATTAGAAAATATGAAAAAGAACCAATCAGAAATGAAGAATACTGGAAATGAAAAATTCACTAGAGGTACTCAATAGCAGAGTAGATGGTACAGAAGAACAGATCAGCAAGCTGGACAAAAGACTAGAGGAAATCACCAAAGCTGAACAGATAAAAGAAAAAAGAATTAGACAAAATGAGAACAGTCTTAGGGAACTCTGGGACAATATCAAGCACACTAACATTCATATTATAGGTGTCCCAGAAGGAGAAGACAAAGACAGAGGGGCAGAGAATATATTTGAAGAAATAATAACTGAAAACTTTCCTAAGGAAGGAAACAGACATCCAAGTACAGGAAGCACAGAAAGCACCCAACAAGATGAACTCCAAGAGACCCACTCCAAGACACATTATAATTAAAATGTCCAAAATTAATGATAAGGAGAGAATCCTTAAAGGGGCAAGAGAAAGGCAACAAGTGGCATATAAATGAAAGCCCATAAGGCTATTGGTGGACTTATCAGCCCAAACCCTACAAGCTAGAAGAGAGTGGCATGCCATATTTAAAGTGCTGAAAGGAAAAAACCTACAGCCAAGAAACTCTATCCAGCAAGGTTATCATTCAGAATGGAAGGAGAGATAAGGAGCTTCCCAGACAAGCAAAAAGTAAAGGAGTTTACTACCAAGAAACCCGTTCTACAAGATATGCTGAAGGGACCTATTTAAGTGGGAAATAGAAGACCACAAATAGGGATAAGAAAATTATCAAAAAAAAAAGGAAATAAACTCACTGATAAAGGCAAAAATACAGTAAAGGTAGCAGATCAACCACTTATGAAGATAATATGTAGGTTAAAAGACAAAAGTACTAACATTAAATATTTCAGTGATAAGAGGGTAATGGATAGACACACACAAGAGATTAGATATGATTTCAAAAACATAAAACGTGGGAAGAGAGGAGTAAAAGAGTAGACCTTTTAGCAAGAAGTCAAGCTAAAGAGACTATCAACTCAATATAGATTGCTATATATGTAGACTAATATATAGGAACCTCATGGTAATCAAAAACCAGAAACCTATAAGTAAACAAATAACTAAGAGGAAAGAAATCAAACATATTACTAAAGACAGCCATCAAATCATAAGGGAAGAGAGCAAGAGAAGAAGAAAGAACAGAGAAGAACTACTAAAACAACCAGGAAAAAAGTTTAAAAATGGCAATAAATACATTTTTGTCAACAGCCACTTTAAACATCAATGGACTAAATGTTCTAATCAAAAGACAGAGGGTGGCCAATTGGATAAAAAAAAGATCCATATACATGCTGCATACAAGAGACACACTTCAGACCTAAAGACACTCACAAACTGAAAGTGAAAGGATGGAAAAAGATACTCCATGCAAGTCTCAATGAAAAGAAAGCAGGGGCAGCAATACTTAGACCACACAAAACAGACTTTAAAACAAAAACTGTAACAAGAGACAAAGACGGGCACTACATAATGATAAAGGGAACAATCCAACAAAAAAATAACACTTATAAATATCTATGCACCCAACATAGGAACACCTAAATATATAAATCAATTACTAACAGACATAAAAGGAGAAACAGACAGCAACACAATAATAGTAGGGGGCTTTAACACTCCACTTACACCAATGGATAGATCATCCAATCAGAAGATCAATAAGGAAACACTGGCCTTAAGTGACAAATTAGATCAGATGGACTTAGTAGATATATATAGAAGATTCCATCCAAAAACAGCAGAATACATATTCTTTTCAAATGCACATGGAACATTTCCCAGGATTGATCACATATTAGGCCACAAAACAAGTATCAATAAATTTAAGAAGATCAAAATAATACGAAACATCTTTTCTGACCACAAAGGTATGAAGCTAGAAATCAACTACAGGAAGAAAATCAGAAAAGCCACCAATATGTGGAGACTAAACAAGATGTTACTGAACAATGATTAGGTCAATGAAGAAATCAAACGACAAATAAAAAAATACCTGGAGACAAATGAAAATGAAAATACGACATACCAAAATCTACAGGATATAGCAAAAGTGGTTGTAAGAGGGAAGTTCATAGCAATTCAGGCCTATCTTAACAAACAAGAAAAATCTAGAATAAACAATCTAACAGTGAACCTAAAGGAACTAGAAAAAGAAGAACAAAGACCAAAATCAGCAGAAGGAATGAAATAATAAAAATCAGAGCAGAAATAAACAAAATAGAGACTAAAAAAATAGAAAAAAATAATGAAATTAAGAGCTGGTTCTTTGAAAAGATAAAAAAAAAATTGATAAACCTTTAGATATACTTACCAAGAAACAGAGAAAAGTCTCAAATAAATAAAATCAGAAATGAAAGAGGAGAAATTACAACAGACACCTCAGAAATACAAAAACTTATAAGAGAATACTATGAAAAGCTATATGCCAACAAATTGGATAATCTAGAAGAAATGGATAAAGTCTTAGAATCATACAACCTTCCAAAACTGGAACAAGAAGAAGTAGAGAATTTGAATAGACCAATCACCAGTAAGGAGATTGAAACAGTAATCAAAAACCTCCCAAAAAATAAAAGTCCAGGACCAAATGGGTTCCCTGGTGAATTCTACCAAACATTGAAAGAAGACTTAATACCTATCCTTCTCAAAATCTTCCAAAAAATTTAGGAGGAGGGGAGGCTTCCTAACTCATTCTACGAAGCCAACATTATCCTGATACCAAAACTAGACAGGGACAACACAATAAAAGAAAATTACAGGCCAATATCACTGATGAACATCAATGCAAAACTCCTCAACAAAATACTAGCAAATAGAATACAACAATACATTAAAAAGATCAAACACCATGATCCAGTGGGTTTTATTTCAGGGATGCAGGGATGGTTCAACATCCACAAATCAATCAATGTGATACACCACGTTAACAAAATGAAGAATAAAAATCACAAGATCATCTCAATACATGCAGAGAAAACATTGGACAAGATATAGCATCTATTTATGATAAAAACTCTAAATAAAATGGGAATAGAAGGAAAATACCTCAACATAATAAAGGCCATATATGACAAACCCATGGCTATTATCACTCTCAATGGAGAAAAACTGAAAGCTGTCCCTCTAAGAACAGGAACCAGACAAGGATGCCCACTGTCACCACTCTTATTTAACATAGTATTGGAAGCCCTAGACAGAGCAATCAGGCAAGAAAAAGAAATAAAAGGGATCCAAATTGGAAAAGAACATATGAAACTCTCACTATTTACAGACAACATAATTTTATACACAGAAAACCCTAAAGAATCCACTAAAAAACTTTTAGAAATGATAAATGAATACAGTCAAGTCGCAGGATAAAAAATCCACTTACAAAAATCAGTTGCACTTCTATAACCTAATCACGAAGTAGCAGAAAGAGAAATTAAGAATACAATCCCATTTACAATTGCAATAAAAAGATTAAAATATCTAGGAATAAACTTAACCAAAGAGGTGAAAGCTCTGTATACCAAAAACTATAAAACATTGTTGAAAGAAACTGAAGAAGACACAAAGAAATGGAAAGATATTCTGTGCTCTTGGATTGGAAGAATTAACATAGTTAAAATGTCCATACTTCCTAAAGCAATCTATAGATTCAATGTAATCCTTATCAAAGTTCCAACAACATTTTTCACAGAAATAGAACAAAAAAATCCTAAAATTTATATGCAACAACAAAAAACCCAAATAGCCAAAGGATTCCTGAGGAAAAAGAACAAAGCTGGAAGTATCACACTCCCTGATTTCAAAATATACTACAAATCTACAGTAAAAAAACAGCATGGTACTGGCACAAAAACAGACACACAGATTAATGGAACAGAATCGAGAGCCCAGAAATAAACCCACACATATATGGACAGCTAATTTTCAACAAGGGAGCCAAGAGCATACAATGACGAAAGGAGAGTCCCCTCAATAAATGGTGTTGGGAAAACTGGACAGTCACACATAAAAGAATGAAAGTAGACATGCACACAACTCAAAATGGATTAAAGACTTGAAGGTAAGACCCGAAATCATGAAACTTCTACAAGAAAACATAGACAGCACACTCTTTGACACCAGTCTTAGCAGCATATTTTCAAGTACCATGTCTGAGGGGGCAAGAGAAACAAGAGAAAAAATAAACAAATGGGACTACATCAAACTAAAAAGCTTCTGCACAGCAAAGGAAACCATCAACAAAACAAAAAGACAGCCTAACAATTGGAAGAAGATATTTGCAAACTATATACCAGATAAGGGGTTAATATGCAAAATATACAAAGAACTTATATGTCTCAACAACAAAAACCCAACAACCCAATTAACAAATAGGCAAAAGATCTGAACAGAGATTTCTCCAAAGAAGATATATGGAAGGCTAACAGCCACATGACAACATGTTCAACATCATTAATTATCAGGAAAATGAAAATCAAAACTACAATGAGATATCACCTCGCTCCTGTCAGAATGGCTATAATTAACAAGACAGGAAACAAGTGTTGGAGAGGAAGTGGAGAGAAGGGAACCCTCAGACACTGCTGGTGGAGTGCAAACTGGTGCAGCCACTATGGAAAACAGTATGGAGTTTCCTCAGAAAACTAAGAATAGATCTACCATATGATCCAGCTATTCCACTGCTGGGTATTTATCCAAAGAATTTGAAAACACAAATGCATAAAGATACATGCACCCCTATGTTCATCTCAGCCTTAATAGCCAAGACTTTGTAGCAACCTAGGTGCCCATCAAGGGATGAATGAATAAAGAAGATGTGGTATGTATACACAATGGAATACTACTCAGCCATGAGAAATGATGAAATCCAGCCATTTGTGACAACATGGACAGACCCTGAGGGTATTGTGCTAAGTGAAATAAGTCAGAGGGAGAAAGTCAAATACCATATGATCTCACTCATAAGTAGAGGATAAAAACAACAACAAACAAACATATAGCTAGAGAGATTGGATTGGTGGTTACCAGAAGGGAAAGGGGGAAGGTGGAGGGCGAAAGGGGTGATTAGGCATACATATGTGGTGATGGGTCATAATTAGTCTTTGGGCGGTGAACATGATGTAATCTACACAGAATTCGAAATAGTTACAATGTACATCTGAAAGTTATATAATGTTATAATCCAATGTTACTGCAATAAAAAATATAAAAAATAAATAAACAAAAGTATTTGCAATAAAAAAGTGGAAATGTCTATGATTTATTAAGGAAAAATGAAGAATGTATTTTCTGATCTGCAAAAATATTTTACATATTTTTGTATGTACACACACTCAGAGAATCAGAGACCAGATAGATTCTTGAACGAAACTCATTGAAATATTTACAGTAAGCATCTCTGTTTTAGGATTAGGGGATTTTTATATTTATTTTTATAAATTTCTAATTTTACAATATAACAATTAAGTCAGGAACAAGTAGAAGAAACATGATACATAGATATATGAGACTAATTTAAAGAGCTGGTAAAAGGGCAGAACAGATTACGTTAGTGAAGGTGAGCAGAATTTGTCACTCCAAAATATGCCTCTTTGGCATAAGGATTATTTTAGGCTGATTATTTTCTTTCTTCATTATTTTGAGATCATAATGATTTATAACATTTTATAATTTCAAGTGTACATTATTATTTATCAGTTTCCGTATAGACTGCATCATGCTCACCACCAATAGTCTAATTTTCATCTGTGACTATACATATGTTCCCCTTTACTCCTTTTGCCCACCCCCCAACTCCCTTCCCCTCTGCTAACTATTATGTGGTATATATATGTGTGTATATATATACACACACACACAATGGACTACTATTCAGCCATAATAAAAGACAAAATTGTCCCATGTCCAACAACATGGATGGACCTTGAGGGTATGGTGTTAACAAAATAAGCCAGACAAAGAAAGACAAATACTGCATGATTTCACTTATATGTGGAAGATAAACACATCGATAAAGAGAATGGATTAGTGGTTAGGCTGATTATTTTTAAGAAACAGCAGAATAGGAAAAGCTCTGAAAACTAAATAGAAGCTACCATTTTGAAAAGAAACTTACATTTATAAGGGAAATCTTCATTTGTAAGGGTCTCTCCCTTGTGTACCAGGAAGGAGGATGACCAAATTTCTAGAAACTGTTAGCAATGGAGAAGGCAGAGACTTAAAACTGCATGACAACCACATCTTGTTTACTGTGCTTTGCCTGATAACCTCCCATAACTGGGCTTCGTTCCTACCCCACAACGTTTTCTTTTGTCTTTAGCTGAAGATGGTATTTAAGGTGGTAGCTTTGGTCATTTCAAGGAGTTACTCAGTTTTCCTAGGTATCTCCCATATATACAGGAGGTATATATTTTATTAAACTTGTGTTTGTCTTCCTCCTGTTTGTTCTGTCTTTTATTATGGGAGGTGGGAGAAGGTCTCAGCCAGAACCTAGAAGTTTAGAGGAAAAATTAGCATTTTAAAAAGATTTCTCTGATGGTCATTTACAGGCTAGATTTCAAACCTGAAAGCAGGTTAATAAAGCAGGTTAAAAGACAAAGAGTCCACTACTATTTTATTCTCAGCTTCTAAACCCAGGATTGAATGAACATTGCTAACATTCTAAAACTGGAAGAGAATTTTTTCAAGTCCATTTTCTTTTGAGTCATTTTACTTTGCTTCATTTGATTCATCTGAGGCATGATGGGGTTTCAGAGTTCTCTGTCCTCTACACTTTTTTTGTCTCTCTTATTTGGCTCCTGTCCTGGGGAGGGAATGTTTCAGTAGTGTGCTGGAGCTGGCTGGCACCAACTGTCAAGAGCCAACTGTGTGTTTCTCCTTCCCGACACTACACGCAATGATGTCAAGTTGGTAGTGGGAAATCTGCAATGCTGGAATTATTTACACCACAGACAGTGGCTACAAATCAGGGCATTTTTTAATTTTTTCCTTAAGAGCCAGTAGTTAAACATTTATCAATACACCCTACTTTTAGTATGATAATATATCAAAGTAATGTAATGAAAGGCAATCAGTAATATTTAGGAAGAAATGTTAACGCACAAACTTAGGGTTCTCTTACTCAATGCACTTTTTAAAACAGCCAACTACTGTGGCATCAGCTTTTGGGAAAAGAAAACGTCTTTATTGGTAGATCAGTCTGCAAGAGACAGGGGGTGTATGCCCTCAGATCTGTCTCCATGATCCAGGACGTGGGGCACAATTTATGGGATGAAGGGCAGGGCAATCTGAAGTGTGGAGACAGATGATAGGAGGTAAGGAGAAGAGTGGTAATTGACCTGTGCAAGCATGATCAAGCTTCACAGCTCTTCAAAAGATGCATGTTCACAAAAGGTGGTGTTAGTATGATCTGAGGGAGGAGCTTTAGCTCCTTGGTTGCTTATCAAACAGTTGTGCAGGCCCAGTTAACAGGTTGGTGATCTCAACTGGCCTGAAGTGACCAGCCTGAACTGGACAAAGGGGTACTCTCAGTTCCTAAAGCCAACACTTACTTACTCTGTTGGTAAGATGGGGTCAGTTGAACTGGTCCTGGAGGGCCTGTGGTCACAGAAATATATTTGTCTTTTGTTGTTGTTGTTGGTGAGGAAGATTGGTCCTGAGGTAGCATCTGTTGCCAATCTTCCTCTTTTTGCTGTAGGAAGATGGTCCCTGAGCTAACACATGTGCCAATCTTCCTCTACTTTGTATATGAGATGCTGCCACAGCATGGCTTGATGAGCGGTATGTAGGTCCATGCCTGGGATCCGAACCTGCGAACCCCCCCGCCAAAGCAGAGTGTGCTAACTTAACCACTACACCACCAGGCCGGCCCCAGAAATACATTTGTCTTTGGGATGCTATTAAGACTGAAGATTCAAGACAACTGGGACTTATAGACGTAAATTCAAAAAACAGCTGCATGAAACTGCATTTTCTTGGAGAAACCCAGGGTTGCCATTAGATTAAAGGCTGGTAGGAGAAAGAGAAAAGAAAGGAGAGAGGGAGACCAAGAGTGATTTCGAGGCACCTGCGTAAGGAGATTCAGCACTGGTTGAAGGAACTAGAAGGAAACAGTCAACAAATGATTGCACAACTCTATAAATCAGGAAAATAGGGGGATTACTGGTCTTCCTCAGAAGTGTATCACTCCCAGAACTGGAACAGTCCTGGTGTGGTCTCAACAAGTCTTACTATATTTCTAGAACCTAGCCAATTGCAATATGCCTAATAGGCACACAATACGTAATTATCAAACAGAAATGAACAAGACCAAATTTCTCCCTTTTCTACTGCAGTAACTGATAAGCTGTTATTGACACAGAGCTATATCAAGGTTTAGAGGAAATAAATCCTGACTGAAAGAATCCTAATTGGCAAATCAGTTTAAACAATGATTGTTCTAAAATGCAAATTGGTTCACTCACTTCTCTCCCCATTGAAACCATTTTATGGTTTTCCATTGTCAACGGGATGAATTTCACAATTCTTAGCATAGTTCATTAGGCAATTCATAATCTGATTCTGCCAACTCTCCACGCTTTGTAAATTGCAGCCACTTATCCCTCCCTTGACTCCTACATATCCTGAAGCCCCAACCCCAGACTAGATCCACTGGCTCTACATAGTGTTCATAGAACATACTAAAAGTTCCCATCCCATAGCCCAAATCACCTTGATTTGTAAATCAGTATCCCGTAAAGAATCATAAACTGTGAGAGACAAGCCTGTGCTCATCCCACCCAACACTTGCCCCATCGACTGTGCATAGAGGTGCAGGAAATATTTCAAATGAATGGATGAATATTTAAGGAGTACTTACAGTTTTCAGGGAAAGAAAAACTAGTACTTATTTACAGAATAAGTATAATTTCTATAGTATTTATTCTTTATAGATTATGAAGGAAATTATGTCACTAAGAAAATGCCCAAAGACCCTCAGATAGCTAATGTAATTTAAATCTAGCCCTTTGCTTTTTATCTTACATCCTCTGCCAATTCAAATAAAAATTCCTTTATGCTTTGCTCAGAATCAGTTACCATTTCAGATTAACCCTTCTAAACATTCTCTTTTCCTTATTCAAAGAAAATCTGGACAAAGGATTGGCTAAGTTTAGTAAAAGGTTTTCTAAATTAGACACAATGTAAATTATTGCTTAGCTCTGAGGAAAATGTTTATGTGTGTCTGTGGGTAAATACATAGACGGATATGAATACATAGGCGTACCTTCACAATCCAAATGGAAAGCAACATGAAGCAAATAAGAAAAAACTCTAAAAATTGAAAACAAAACAGACAATGACTTAAGTCAATGTTTTGAATAGACTGATTAACTCAATCAGTTCCCTTCACCAGCTACCTCTTCCCCTCAAATCCAAACCACATCCTTCTGCCTAGCTGGACCAAGTGATGTTATCTGTTGATTAAAAATGAAAACTGTGGCTAAATCTATGCACTTCAATCAAGGTTCATTTTTCTTGAGAATGATCCAACATTTAGTTCTGCATAGATTTGCCTAGCAGGCGGTTCCATATACAGTTCTTAATAGTGAATGTCTACTGCCAGACATCTGTTTTAAACCTGTCTTCTTCATTGTACTTACTCCAGCTAACTGCATTATTTTTGTAAACAGAAGAAAGAAATTTAAAATGACGTCTATCTGAATCATTCCCAAACTAATTAGCTTTTTTCCTCCCCAAAAGATATAAAAACAGATGTTTCTGTTACTCTGCCCTAATACTGCATATCTTTTATTACGGAACCAATTTGTTTAATCTTTTCCATTTTCTGCTTTTAACTGATGTTACTACTTGCAGTCTCATACAGAAGTAGGCTTAAAACATTTACTCTTGAAATTTTTATGTTTTAACCAGTATTAACTTTCAAATCTGTTATCCTTTGATATGAAAGTAAGAAGACGCAGAAACGCCTCCCACTGAATTGGCCCAGCATTTGCAATGGAAGGACATCAGGCTAGGTAGCGGAATCCATGAACAAATACAATCTCTGACAAAATTAACCTGTGGTATCAAATAACTACTCAAAATTTGTTTCCTCATCTATAAGATGAAGTCAGATTAGGTGGCATCTCAGTTCTCCAAGGTCAAGACAGGACCCTAGCTTTTACCATTTTGTGTGTGTGGGTATTAAAAGAAAATGGTACCAGCAAAACAAAAAAAAGGAGCAGTTAGAAAAGCTGGAGAAAAGCTAAAATAGATCACTGCCGCAGAGCCAGAAAGGAAAGAGTTGAGTAAAGGATGAGGTTGTTAATAGGGCTGAGTGATAATGGTAATAATTCTTCACACTTACATAGTATTGTATAGTTCTCAAATATTTTTTCAGACATTAAAATTTGTTACCAATGACAGACAAGTCTGTGATGAAAGCAGAACAGATAATTGTTTTCCTCTTTTGTGGATTAAAAAAAAAAATCAAAGTTAAGGTAGATTAGGTCAGAGAGATAAACATGAATACAGGAAAATCTACATCATAAAATATTTTTGCTCCACAGCCATGACTTGTTACCAGCATAGCTTCTGATCTGGACTGCCTGGGTTCAAATCTCAGACCACTGGGTATTTATGGACCCTTTGACCACCCTGGGCCTCAGGATGCTCATCTGTAAAATACAGATTCTGAAAAGACTTGCAGTAAGGAGTAAAAGGCTGGATGTACATAAAGCACCAAGACAACTGCCTGGCATTCAACAAATGTTAGCTGCTAATATTACAGTCAATAACGTGACCAGCAGATGTAAAACACAGCCACAGCATCGCTGCTTCACTTTACCTTCCCTTTATGGGGCTCCGGAGGAGTTGAGGAGACAAAGGAAATGTGTTACGGGTATCTTCAATGGGTAGTGGCCAAGCAGCCACTTAAGGAAGCAGGATGACAAGGTCTAAGGCCTACTCCCTGCTACAAATGCTGGGAGTGGTTAACCCTGGCCTGGACAGTCTCCTCAAAGGATAGTGTACGAGTAGACGCAAGAATTTTCCCCTTTACATCACTCTAATAAGGGCTTTTGTTTAAAGACAGTGCTACATAAAGTCATAACATGAATTTAATTCCAATCTAAGAAATTGTACAAATGTAAGCAGTAAGTTAATTACTTTTAATGTTGAAGACAGAATTAATTCATGTAGCAACATCTGGTGGGCCTATTTGCTTTTTCAAATTGAGATAATAGAACTGACAAAGTACCTTCATTCCAATTTCTCTTTCTCATCACCCCTTAGATTATTTGCCAGTTTATTTTTGATTGTGGCAGTCTTTTCTTTCATTTTACTCAACATCACTCAATTTATTTAACACTAAACTATCGCAGCTGTAATCATTACCATTCCACCGTTCATAATACAAATTCATATTAGGCCGAAAAAGTCCTACTATGAAAGAAGTAGACAAAATTTAAATGGTCAGCACTCACCATCATTATCATCATTATATAGTATTCACAAAACTATACAAGTTGAAAGACAATTTTCTAAAAGACTTGCTAAGACATGCACTCTAGTATTCCTAGCTCTTAGAACAGAGCCAGACATACAGTAGGCATTCAATAAATATTTGCACCACGAAAGAATGAATGAATGAACCAGTCAATCAACTACGTACAATTTTATACTGCTGTATATTAATCAGAACAAGTATTTTGCCTTCTAATTTTAGAAGTCATTTTTATTGCCATTTTAATTTATGAAACTTTGTTATATTGATTCAAATGTGTATTTATCTCCCTTTGATTGTGTTCCTTTCATCTTGTGCATCAGAAACATTATTTCATTGCTAAGCAAATTGCTTGCACATATAAAACTCTATGATCTCACGCTTTATTACAAGTATAAAGATCACTCATTTTACAATTTTATGATTTTTTGACCAATCTTTTATAACCGATATAATAAGAAAAGGCACTAATATTTTGAACAATTGAGTACTCATTCCAGCCCTTAAAAAATTCACTTAATCTCTCTGTGCCTAAATCTCTTTATCTCTACAGTGTCAGTAATCTTATACTTATTTTCCTTAGCTCAGATGGTTGTAAAGATCAAATTATTTCTTAATAAAAAGCTAAATTAAATGATTAAATTGGAATGTGCCCTAACGTGTTTCAGGATTTTATTCTATTTATTTTTAGGGAAAAACGAGAAAATATTTCAAATACAATACTTTAAAAATCTTTATTAGGACAAAATTTTTTCTCTAATGTATTAGAAGATTTATGTGGCAAAAATATGGTATTGTACTTGAGTAAAATAAAATAAAAATTAGAGAATATGCCTTAAAATTCTATTTTTAAGGTCATCTGAATCTATAAATACAAACTTGCTAGTACAATAAAGCAATTAAATTTTCATTAACACATAACCTAAATCAATCAATTTTGGTAATAAATGTTCTATAACACCTTTCATTTTTTCCATCTTTGTTCAGAACTGAGGTTATATTTTCATTAGAATACTTGTGAATATGTCTGAAATCACTACATGGAGATTGTAATGTTTCTAAATACTAACCTAAGTGCTGTGGCAAATACTAAAAGAGAAAGCTTCAATCAAGCTATATGACACCTAAACATATTTATCACATGATGGTAATAAAATTGCACAAGCTCACTCTCAATCACACTGTGAAATTTAAGTTTGAATACAAGTAGAAAGTCAAATCTTCTGATCTCCTAATTTCTCTTAAATATTTCTTCTTGTATTTGTTCTTAGATATGCTAATGTTGAAAATTCCTATAAGCAATTTTTTAATCTGCAATGTATATTGATCCCAAAAGGTCTAGCATATAGTATACACTAAAACAATCATTAAAACTAATACAACTAAAAGCTTCTAAAGCGAGACAACAGTTTCCATAATATTCTAAGGATGGATAAGTATATCACAGATCCTTGTTCAAGGAAGATAGAATCTACCAAGTATAAATGCACAAAGAACTATAAATGGTAGCATTTCAGTGAGAATTTTATTGAGAGTATTTAAAGTTAGAATTTACTCTGCCTCAGGCAACCTAACAACTGCGGCATATAACAAACATCCTAATTTCCAAAGCATTAATGAAGCAATTAGCAAGGAGATGAATGCAAATTGCAAGCAGTTATGGGGAAATGGGAAATTAAAAGGAGGAAAATTCAAGCCATTGAATACATGACAGTTTTCCCTATTCAGTACCTTAGAGGATAACCTGGCTAGCCCATTAAAAGTGAGTGTCTGTCAAAACTGTTGTATATAAGATGCTTTCCTGTTTTAAACATGTGTACCAGATGGTAGAACTCACCATAGTCATTTATTTCCAGAGTGTAGTCAATTCTTACACAAAAGCCTTCAGCATTTGCAAAATATCTTTTATTCAAGGACCCTAAGGGATGTTTCAGGAAAAAAAAAACAAGAGAAGGGAATTTATTCCTCCTTAGTGTCTTTCAGTCCCACAGAGCAAATCAAGAGTCACATTAACTATGTATGAGATTAGAAATTACAGAATACATTGAAAGGTAATCTCAAGTTACAAAGAATTGATGCATTTCACTTCCTTTGGCACCTTACCTATTGTCAAAGAGAAGTTGCACTGAAATTTGTGGTTGGGTTTATTCTCACTGACCTTTAATGTTAGCTAGGAAAAAAACTCAAGTCATTCTACAAGGGAATTAAGGCCTACCATACAAATGTATAATGATTTAAACGGACTAAATAAGGAAGTTAATTCAATTACAAAAATATTGTTTATTCAACGACCTTTTTTTTGGTGAGGGAGATCAGCCCTGAGCTAACATCTGCTGCCAATCTTCCTCTTTTTGCTTGAGGAAGACTGTCACTGAGCTAACATCTGAGCTAGTCTTCCTCCATTTGTATGTGGGATGCTGCCACAGCATGGCTTGATGAGCAGTGTGTAGGTCTGCACCCTAGGATCTGAACCTGCAAACCCTGGGCCGCCGAAGTAGTGCTCATGAACTTAACCACTGGGCCTGCCCCTCAATGACTTTTTTAAAATAACCAGAAAAAAAAATCAAACAAACAAAACAAGCTATTTGGAATCCTACTTCTGTCAAGTACTGTGCAACTCTGGGGAAGTCCTTAACTTTTTGTGCTTAAATTTCCATATTTATAAAATAGGGAAATAATATAACTTGCCTTATATACTTGTTGTGAGGTTTAAGTTAGTTAAAACAAGCGAAGAACTTAGAAAAGTGTCAATTCCTGTAAGAACTCGAAACATATTAGCTATCAGTATCACAAATTAAATAATCCAAAAAGGTATAAAGAAAAATAGTTTCTTTTCCCTGTCACATTGAAAACCTTACCTCTTTGAGGAAATCAGTTTTCATGTGTCATTCTATACTACTATTTATAGTCATAGAAATACACAAAGAATTTTGCTTTATTAACAAAAACTGATCATATTGGATACATTACATTCTAACTTTTGAAACCAGCAAACAGCCATTGACGATGGCTACTTAAGCTAGGAACTAAAGATTTTTTCCTTTTTGCAATTACTGATTATAGCTTTTAGCTGTTTAACCCACCCATTGTTAACTGTGCTGTTTAGGCAATATGCCATCTGACTCCCACTAAGTTCCTGTAGATAACATCTCCCTGGAGCCTGGGTCACCAGGGTAATGAGTATGTGAGCTGTTTTTCAGGAATTAGAACCCCTTGCCCACTTCAGGCAGGTTGAGACCAACTCATCAAATAGGCTTCACAGATGTCGATAAGCGACCTTTTGACATCAAGAGGCTAAAAACTCCACCCTCAGATCATGCTAAGGCCACCATTTTGTGAACATGTGTCTTATGAAGAGGCATGGAGTCTGACTATGCTTGTGCAGATCATCAATTTCCTCACCTCTTCTCACTTCCAATCACCTCTCTCCACATTTCAGACCACCTTGCCCCATACCCCATAAATATTCCTGAGTCCCCATTTTTGGGGAAGTGGATTTAAAACTCATGATCTCGCTTCCTTGCATGGCTGCCCTGTGATTAAAACTCTGTCTCTGCTGCAATCTCGTCATCTCAGTGTTTGGCTTTCTGGGAAGTGGGCAAAAACAAACCTGTTGGGTCTAACACTTGCCTTTTCACTTAGTAGCACAGCAGATAATTTAAAAATGAAACACAATTTTTGAAGTATTTATGTTCCTTACTATATTTCTTCAACAAAGAATACAAAGGAATGAAACATGTCCTTGGCTAGTCTAACAAAAAAAGAAAGATCCTTAAAAGCAAATTCCAAAGCACAGTGTGAGGTATGTAGAGGTAAATACATTTTATGAGAACTTAGCCTGGAGTGACTGTCTTAGGAAGTTGGAGGGAAACAGAATTATCTTTATATAATTTGTCTTAACTTTTAATAAAAACAAACAAATGTTGAATGTGAGGAGGGAATCAGAATTATCTTTATATAATTTGTCTTAACTTTTAATAAAAACAAACAAATGTTGAATGTGATGCAGAGAATGAGACATTAAATCTCGAAAGCATTCTGGAGATAACTTAACCCAAAAGTGTCATTCATCAAATAAGAACAAGAGATCTGAGATGGCATACTTTCTAGTGCACCATTCAAATTATTAAGATTGATACTACAAGATTTACCACACTAAATTTGACTAAAAATACAGAAACACTTGGATTCTGCATCTAGTTATGGTAGATTAAGTAATTCTGACAATCCTATTCAAAACATTTTTAAAATCTAGGAAACATATAGAAATCATCTGCTTGAAGGAAACAGAGAGATAATAAAATATTGAAAAATTACCAGACCAGGATCTGGGGAAGGACAAAGGCCTACAGATGTGAGCTCAGTTTCCCTGTAGATTTCAGAAAGGGAAGCTGAGAGACTGAGAAGTGTTTTTGATAGTCTTGTCAAGCCTGGGAGCAGAAATTGGAGTCCAGTGCCCACCTAAGGGTCCCTGCTGAAACCCATTGCTTTGATTGGAACAACAACAACTAAAAGAACACAATCCACCTTTGAATAATTTCAACCCCTGAAATTGGAATAATTTGATTTTGAGACGGCAAAAATAGACACCTGGCACACTCTTCTTTGGGGAAAGATAATCTTATCCAGGGACTTAAGACATTTGTACAAAAAATGCACAAAGACAACATGGATGACTAAAAAAATCCCCAAAAAACAGGCACATAAGGCAATAACATAAACAAAACAGATGGTAGGCACTCCAGATAATATATACAAGCTTAAATATAGCTATAATTACTATTTCTATACACTTAAAGAATAATTTTGGGAACTTAGGCAGAGAACTGGAAAAAATGTTAACTAAAAATTGAATAAGAGGGAAGTATTTCTGAAATGATAGTGCGTGTGTCTCAAAAAATTTAAAAGTCACTCATCCATAGGACCAACAAGTGCACTGACAAAAAATGTCAAAATTGAGTTTTTGTAAACTCTGGAAATTAATCTAATTTTTCCAGTTGTAGATAAGTAAGTACTAGGGATGTAATGTACAACATGATGACTATAGTTAACACTGCTGTACGATATAAAGGAAAGCTGTTAAGAGAGTAAATCTGAGAGATCGCGTCACAAGGAGAAAATTTTTTTTCTTTTTCCTTTCTTCTTTTCTTTACATTGTATCTATGTGAGATAACAGCTGTTAGCTGAACCTATTGTGATAGTTATTTCACAACATATATAAATCAAACCATCATGCTGTATGCCTTAAACTTATAAGTGATATATGTCAATTATTTCTCAATAAAATTGGAAAAAATAAAAAGAAACTCACAAGGAAAGAGTCAATCCATCAGGAAGACATAAAAATTACAAATATATTATACATATACAGACATGTTAACAGTCTCAAAATATATGAAACAAAAATTGACAGCATTAAAAGGAGAAATAATTCAACAGTAACAGAAATTTCAATATCTTCTTTTCAATATTAGAACAACTAGGCAGGAGATCAACACATCAAAATTGACCAACACTATAAACTAACACTAATAGATATCTATAAAACACCCCATCCAAATAAAGCAGAATACAGATAGAACCATGTCATATCGTTAAAAAAAAAAGCCTCAGAAAAGGAGAATGAATGAATAATGGAAGAAAAATTAATAATTAATTATGCCTGCATTCCAATTTGTAGTTTTCAAATTTGGATTTAAAATCTAATCTCCAATTTCACGCTTTTTGTGTTATGTTATACACATTCAATAGTTTGATAAAAATAATGAAACTTTTATTGTATTCTGACAAAAAAGAAACCCCACCAAATTTTAAAGGATTTAAGTCATATAAAGTCTATGAACTGAATTGAGTCCCTCTAAACTCATATGTTGAAGCCCTAACCCCCAATATCTCAGAATGTGACTGTGTTTGGAGATAGGGCCTTTGAAGAGGTGCTTAAATTAAAATAAGGCCATTAGAGTGGGCCTTAATCCAATATGACTGGGGTCCTTAAAGAAGAGATTAGGACATAAGGAGAGACACCAGGGGCATGCATTTACAGAGTGATGACCACATAAGGAGGCAGCAAGAAGGTAACCATCTACAAACCAAGGAGAGAGGCCTCAGGGGGAACCAATTCTGTTGGCACCTTTATCTTAGACTTCTAGCCTCTGGAACTGTGACAAAACAAATTTCTGTTGTGTAAGCCACCCAATGTGTGGTATTTTATTATGGCAGCCCTAGCAAACTAATATGGAAAGTATGATCTCTGACCGCAAGGAAATGGAATTAGAAATTAAGACCAAAAAGAATATGAGAAGTCCACAAATATATGGAAATTAAACAACACACTCATAAGTAACTAATAGGTCAAAGAAGAAATCAAAAGGGCAATTAGAAAATACTTTGAGATGAATGAACATGAAGACACAACATACCAAAACTTGCGTGATGTAGCTAACGCAGTGTTTAAAAGGAAATTTATATTTGTAAATGCCTATATTAAAAAAGAAGAAACATCTCAAATCAACAACTTAACCCTTCCCCTTAGTAAACTAGAAAACAAGAGAAAATTAAACCTACTACAAGCAGAAGAAAGGAAATGATCACAGTAGAAATACTTGAAAAAGAGAATAGGAAACACTAGAGAAAACTAACAAAAACAAAAGGTGGTTCTTCGAAAAGATTAACAAAATTCCATATACCATAGCGACACAAAAAGAATAAAAAATGTAGGAACAAACAATCTCTCTTCTCTTCAGAGACAATTCGGCCTACTTTATCAAAACTGTTTAATTTCACTCAAAGAATTTGTCCAACTCAAGCCACAAAGAATGACTTACCTCTATTACAAGAAATGATAGTTACCCACCCAACACTATATGCTCCACTAGGACACTACTTCTTATACGCAGATCAAGCTTATACCTGTGTACCACACCCTCACTTACCTCCGGTGTTTGCAGTAACTGTTGGATATTTCCAGATATTGAAAACTAGCATCCTATCAGTAAGCTAAAATTCCTTCAAAATAATATGCAGAAACCTCTCAAATAAAATAAACACAAGTATTTAAAAAAATTCAGAGGAGATAATTGAATGCCTTTTCATTCATACTCTTCAAGCTACAATTTCCATATGCAAAAGAGAACAACTAGAGAAGATGGTTCAAAACTTATCTCTAACCTTAGCAAAAAGTAATAAATGGTCACTTCTGCTCCGAAAGCCCCCAAACCTAGTCTAAATACATTTACTAGAGTTGTCACTGACAACTGTATATTACTTAATTTCCTCTTCATCAGCCAAAAGGGCTTTTACGCTATAGTGAATACTTCTTCTTACACCTATATAAACACTACAGGACACATAGACTCATCTCTGACTGAGTTAAAGTGAAGCTACCTGAGTAACTAAAGCAGAACCAACTGGATCGTAGGACATATTACCAGTACTTGAGTTTCATAATCTAGGTACTTGACTTCAAAACCTATTTAAAGGACTAAAAGTCATTTTGTCTCTAATAATTACCCAGAGTCTACTTGGTCAATATGTCCTGTCCAGAGTCTTAAATGCTTCTATGCAGCCATCATCATTTCAGATCATTCAACAACTCATTCTACAACAACAAAAAGATTAACCCTAGCATAACGGAAGACTATATTCAATAGACATTCTTCTTACACATTTTAACAGCAACCTATCTAGAGCAAGCACTCTGCTTCCTTAGACTGTCCTTGCAAATCATACAACCAAAGCCCAAATCCTATAATAGGTTCTAATACCTTCTTACTGAAACACCCTACAGTTACCTGAGATGTATATTCTCCATTCTTGCAATAAGTAATAAGCTTAATTTGTTTAACTACACATAGGTTCCTGGTGTTCTCAGGCTGCAAGGCACCGACAAGTTGAATATCCACATGGGTACAGGAACTATGGAGTTGGCTTGGCCTGGATTCTAATCCTGGGTCTGCTACTTACTGAATCAATTCATTACCACACACAAAGCCTCAGTTTTCCCATATGCAAAATGGGAACATTGTATCTCAATGGACTTGGTGTAAAGAACAACTAAAATGAGGCCAAAGAAATAAATGCTGGCTGTTCCAAAAAAACAAAACCTTCCCCCAAAGTACTGAATGCATGAGTTTAATTGTAATTAGACAGAGTAGAAGAGAGAATTAATTAACTGGCAGATAGTCAGAGACAAAAAGATAAAAAATAAAAAGAGACTGTTAGAAACATAGGGGATATAGTGATAAGATCTAACATATGTATAATTAGAGTCCCAGAACGAGAGGGGAGAAAGAAAGGGATGAAGAAAATGTTATATTATGGCTTAGAATTTTTCAAAACTTATTATAGCCATCAAGACATAGATTTAAAGCAGCACTACACACCCGAGAAAAATAAGCAAAAATCTACCCTGATAAATATGATATTAAATTATTAAATACCAAAGCAGAAAATCTTAAAAGAACTAGAAAAATACACATTACATTTAAAGGAGTAGCAACTAGTCTAATAGGTAAATTCTCAAACAGAACAACAGAAAATAGAAGAAAATAAACTACTTAAAATGTTAAAAAAGTAACTGACAACCTTAGAAATGCAGAACCTATAATGATAAATATATGGGTAAATATACTTGAATGTTGGCTGTATACAGCAATAATAGTAATGTCTTGTTTGAATATATAATATGTATAGAATTAAATTCACAATGGCTTTATATGTATAGAATTAAATTCACAATGGCTTTCAGGTTGTAAAGGGGTAAATGGAGTTACATTATTCTTAGGCACTTGCTTTGCACAAAAGATTTTAATGGTGACAATATTTGATTTTGATAAATCAAGAGTGCTTATTTTCACATCAAGGGAATCCACTAAATAAATTATGTAACTTCTAACTAGATATATGGAGGAAAAGCTAATAAGATGAGAAAAAAGAATATAGAATAAGTAGGATATATATAATGCACTTAGATAAGTAGAAAGATGGTTGACTAAAACCAAATCATTACCCACATTAAATATGAGAGAACCAAATGCTCCAATCAACAGAAAAAAATTGCTACACTATATTCAAAAGCAAAACAAGAACAATTCTATGCATTATAAAAAATTCTAGAGACAAGGAAACCTATTTCATAATGATAAAAGGGTCAATCCACAATAAATATATAGAAATTCTTAATCTGTGTTCCTCCAATGTTATAACCACAATATTGATCAAACAAACATTGAAAGAAATACATGGAGAAATGAACAAATCCATACCTATAGTAAAAGATTTTAGCACACCTCTCTCAGGCACTGATAAAACTATAAGAGAGAAAGGAATAAATATCCAGAAGATTGAATTATACTTTTAACAATCTTAGCCTAGTTGAAAATAAGTAAATATATATACACACACATGTACACATACATATGTACACACATATAAACATGTATGTAACTATATGCACGACAACTGCAAAATAGTCAAGTGCACCTTATTTTCAAGGTATATGGAAAGTTTATAGATATTCACCATATGTTAACATAAAACAAGACTCAATGAATTTGAATATATTGGAATCATACAGAATCTGATTCCTGATCACAAAGAAGTAAAACTAGATATTGGTAACAAAATGAATACCTTCAATTAGCATAGATTTGGAAATTAAGAAATATACTTGTAAATAAACCACTGAATAAAGGAGACATCACAAAAGAAAAATTTAAAATATACATTTTCAAAATCCAAATAAAAATATATATATGAATAGGTATTTTTTAAATAATGAAAAATCTACATTCCAAAATCTTTTAATGATGGTAGAGCTATACTTAAAAGGAAATGTACACGTTTAAGTTGCATATATTACACAAAAATCCGAAAATGTGAGCCTAAATATTGTATGCACGCTTGAATGAGAAATTTAAATTGAACCTAAAGAAAGTAGACATAACAAAATAATAATGTTGAGACCAGGAAAAACCAAAGAAAATAACAAGCATGAAACTATTAACAAAGCCAGATTAGTTCCTGGAAAATAACTAATAAAATTAATTAACCCAGACAAGACTTATCAAGAAAACAAAAGGAGATATAGCACAAATAAAGAGTCAGAAACGTAAGAGATACATTTAAGGATTTTAACATCAAAATGATTTTAGAGTATATTACAAATAATTGTATTTCAATATATTTCTGAAAATGTATATAAAAATAAAGGACCAAAGATATCCAAGGAAATTGTGGAGCAAATGGCACCTGTTGTCTATCACCAGGAGTAGAAGTCTGAACACTTTTTCCCACTGAGTCTTGGTGTTGGAGTTGACAAGGAAAACACAATGCAGTCAAGCGCTGGATGGAACACTTTACTCACATAGAGAAGAGACCAGACCAAGCAAGATCACCTTCATTAGCAGGCTTTGGTCCCACTATGGCCAGTCCATCCTGCTACGGCCAGCTGGTCCCTCTCAGCAGCTGACACAAGGCCATTGGCCTGCATACACACTTCCTGTGCCACAGATTGAAGGACCTGTCCTTTCCTCACAGGGAATAGATATAGTAGTGTGGATGGCTAGGTACCATATGACACACATTCTTAAGCAGAACTAAGGAGTACACATTGAGTTTGAAACAGGAAAAATGGTTTCCACACAAAGCAATAAGCCTAGCATGAGCTGTGAGGGCTCTTTATCTTTTGCAGAGGAAGTGTTCCTGGCACCAGGCCCATTCTTATTTGGCCATGTAGGGGTTGAAAGACTGCATGCAGGAGATGAGACTGTCAATTGATATCTTGAAAAATAGTATCAAAAAGGAAAATTTCTTCTACCTTTATAATGTTATAATTATTCACATAAAACAATATTGATTCAAAGATAAACAAACTGACCAATGCAGAAATAGATTTGAGAAAAAGATCCATTCATACAGATACTTGATTTATGACAAAGGTGGAACTGCAGAGCAGCAGGCAAAGGGCAGTCTTGAATAATTGGTGAGACAACTGAATATACACACGGAAAAAACACAAAACTTGACTTTCCACCATTCACAGAAAAATCTTTTCCATTTGGATTGTAAATCTCAATGTGGAAAGCAAAGCAATTAAGTTTGAGAACATCTTTATGGTTTCAGAACTGGGAAAACTTAAATAGAAAAAAAAAAAAAAAACACAGACCATAAAGAAACAAACTGATAATTTGGACTACCTGACATTAAAGAAGTCTGTTCATCCAAAGACATTGCTAACAAGTAAAAAGTTAAGAAGAGTGGGGAAGATATTTGATATGTATAACATATAGTACCAGTAAAGTGCTCAATGAGGAAAAAACCCCAAAAAGTGAAGAGATGAAATGTTTGAAAGGCACTTCACAAGAGGATGTCCAAATGCCAAGAAACATATGGATAGGGTTTCTACTTAGTACTCAATAGAAAATGAAAGTTAAAACCATAATGAAATATAACTATAAACCCACCAAGGTGGCTCAGTGTGAATTGCTGAAATATCAAGGTTCTAAAACCTGAAAAATGTACCCGAGATTTTATGATCATACAGATCCATAAAAACCAGGTCCACTTGATTAAAGTGTATGGAGAATCACTAATTTACTTGCAGCCAATGGATGAACACACAGTACACTGTGGTAATGATCTCACACCTTAATGTCAGGGAAACAAAAGCAGGATTGTAGGGAGGGTAGCAGCAGCATGCTATGCGTGTGCCTCTTTTCCCTTCCTTGCTATTATAGACAAATGTTTGTCTCTCCCCAAAATTCAAATGTTGAAGCCCCAATCTTCAATGTGATGGTATTAGGACGTGGGGCCTTTGGAAAGTAATCAGGCAGGCCCCTCATGAACCAATTAGTGCCCTTATAAGAAGTGAGACCAGGGGCTGGCCCCATGGCCGAGTGGTTAAGTTCGTGCTCTGCTGCAGGCGGCCCAGTGTTTCATTGGTTTGAATCCTGGGCGTGGACATGGCACTGCTCACCAAACCACGCTGAGGCAGCGTCCCACATGCCACAACTAGAAGGATCCACAACAAAGAATATACAACTATGTACCGGGGGGCTTTGGGGAGAAAAAGGAAAAAATAAAATCTTTAAAAACAAAAAAAGAAGAAGAAGTGCCAGAGTGCTCTGTGAGGACACAGCAAGACAGCAAGCCATCTGCAATCCAGGAAGCAGGCCCTCATCAAGCAGGCAATCTGCAAGCACCTTGATCTTGAACTTCCCAGTCTGCAAAATCGTGAGAAATAAATATCAGTTGTTTAAGAGACTCAGTCTACGGTATTTTATTATAGCAGCCCAAGCTGAAATTGTGTTGGCATGTTAAAATTCGCCACACTGGGAATGTTTACACTATGAAAGTTAGCCAACACTACAAATAGGGCTGTTTTTTCCTTCTGGAGATCTTGTTCTTAAATACCTACCAGCATACCACTGCAGGATCATAACCCTGGCTTCCACAGCCTTATAAAAATAGGAAGGCTGATTCAATGAGAGGTGAGAAGCTCTCACATCTAATCTGTGAGCCAAATTTCGCCATTGACTGGAGAAGGCTTCAGAGTATTGAGAATATTTAACTAGCATTGGAAATTCCCTTCCCCTAGGATAATAGGTTATTCTGGACACAAATTTAAATTTTATCATGGCATATTTTATACACCAAGATCATTATACTTCAAAATTCCTAGTTGTTTTTTTAAAATAACAATACAAGTTAAATAACTTCATTGTTCACTTCCAAAAATGTAATCTTCCAAATTGGACAAATGTGAACTGCCATGAAAGAGACATAAGTTTTTAAGTATTCATGGTGTTCATCCTCATTACACATTTCCATCTTGTTAAAGCTGTTCCTCAGGTAAACTGCGTTATTGCTCATTTTGAATAAACAGATGACTGATGAACGGATTATTTTATTTTCCTTGTTTCTAATTATACAGCATAGAAAGCAAACACCTTTTAATTTAATAGTATGACAGAAATACACATTTATTTTGTTGAACAAAGATGGGGGGATCATTGGATCTCTGCTTTTCTGCCTATTTGTCCAACTGGGATGATTCTGTTGCCGGCACATTGGGTTCTTCTTGTCCCCCATGATAGAAATCAAGAGAGACAACAAATGGGAGTAGAAAAGTATAAGTTTACTAGCTTGTGCACAGGGGAAGCACACACAAGGGAGCTAGTGGGGAAAGGAAAGGGGCAGGTGACAGGCTTGTTAGGGAGCGAGATTATGGGACTTTTTATTAGGCAAAGGCTGGAGTGCCCTGTCATGGCTGTAGAGGCAGGGCTGTGCTTGCACTTGCTCTGTTGTTCAACATGTCACCACATGTGAAGCATGTATCATTAGCATGCTAGCTCTCCACCCTGGGTGTGATTTTTACTATGCTAATGGAGCTAGGGTCACCTTCAGTGGACTCCTGGGTGCTAGGGCACATGTGTAAGCCCAGGAAAGTCCTGAAATTGCAGAATGTGGATCTTGGTGGTCTCTATCTGATTCTCCTAGCTTGTCAATTGGTTAGGGGTTTTATCTTGTTAGGCCAGGGGCCTTGCAGATGACCCTGTCTCAATTCCAGTTTGTTTTACTCAAATAACTACACTTTCCCTTGGATTGTATCTTTTCCTCTTGCATGTAAAGTCATAAATACTACTTATAGGTACTGTTAATATAAGATTATCAACTTTTTTATGTTTGCTTTTAGTTATAACAAGGTCAAATATTTTTTGTTTAATCTAAATGTCTTATATATTCAAGGGCTAATTGATAGAAACAGTAATTCCAGGTTCTACCTATCTGACTTGACTATTTAATACAGGCTATGGGAAAAAAAAACAATCAAAAATAAAATGTGATTTGTGTCGTTTAGACAGGTAGTCTCAATTTCAAGATCCTCTTTTTCTCCCAACTTTGTGAGTAAATGACTAAGAATTATGTAATATTTTGAATAACACTGAAACCATCAAAAGTGCTCATTCATAGGGTATCTCAGGCCTATACATGAGCATCTAAAGGATAGTTTTCTCACTTACATAGCCAATAAATCTGAGGTTCAGAAAGTGAGTAAGCAAGGGAATCAGGAGAATTGAGACTTTCTAATATTTAGTGAACTACATTTCCCATTTTGTGCAATGAAACAAAAGGCACCACTGGCTATTGATGGATTACCCCAAGAATCTCTCACGTTAACCTCTTAGTCACTTGTGTGACTCTAGGCCTACATTGTCTAAAACAACAGCCACATGTAGCTGCTGAGCACATGAATTGTGGCTACTCTGAAATAAGATGTGCTGTTAACTGCAAAATAAACACTGGATTTTGAAGACCTATAATGGATAAATAATGTAAAATATCTCATTTGTAATTTTTGTGTTGGTTACAAGTTTAAATAATATTTGGGGTATACTGGTGAAATAAAATGTTTATTAAAATTGATTTCACCTGTTTCTTTTTACTTTTTAAATTAGCTACCAGAAAATTAAAAATTATGTATGTGGCTCAGATTTGAGGCTTGTATTCTATTTCACATTGACAGTGCTGCTCTAGATTCTTCTCTCTCATGTTCCTGTCCTTGGTTTACACTATATATTTATGCAAGCTGTGACTTTTCCTGCCTGCAACACTGGCTTCTTAACACAATGATGATGGTTCTCTTCTTTGTCCACCTTTGGGTATTTCCATCCTGTATTTCCCCAACTGCCCTCTGACCACAGTGTTATACCCATGGCATTCTCTGTGCTTCAGCTAAGCCTGAAACCTCACTAAAATTGGGAACAGAGTTGTGCCTGTTCCCTTACATCCCTGCAAAATGCAGCACACTCACAGCATGCAAGGACATTCAAGATGCCATCTGTTGGTTATTGTCACCTTCACTTAAAAAGCCAAATCCTCCACAGCATCAATGTCTTTTCTGTTACAGTTAAAATAATCAGCTTTGTGCTAGAACAAAATCTACTTAGTAAACAGTTTTAAAAAGAAAAATCACAAGAGGTGATATTTTTTATTTTACCTTATCCAAAGTTAAAATTTAATCTAGAAATTTACACACTTATGAGGACATAGGCAGCAAACAAAAACTAGTTTTCTGGACCATTTTAGGAACTGATCATTTTCAAAACTCATCAAAAGCTGATAACAATGTACTTCCAGTTTTCTTGTTGAAAGCTATCTAGAATGTTTTATTTAGAAGCATTGAGTATAAATAACACAGAATTTGTCACACTGATATGATAAATATTTTTTAAAAGTTTTCTAACCCTTTTGACTTACAACTGGCTCTTAGGATAACAAGAACCAGCTATACAAAATCTCAAGGAACAATCACCACCAAAAAAAGACATTTAAAAGACCTGCAGGGTCCTAACAAAATGATTCTGTCCTGTGGCAAAATAAAATTTTCTTTTTAAAACTCCAATCGAATACGATTGGAGTCTTTTATGACACCACTTACAATAGAAGGTCTGCAAGTGCAATGCTATTTCTATGATGACAGTGCTGTGCCACACACTCTACATGGCCACATGGAGTTGCAGCACAAATGAAATGTTTAGTCTTTATCTTTCAAATAGTGATAAAAACAACTATCATATACGTTCATTTAATTTTCTCCTTTTGTGTCACATAATCTCAAATTTTTCAACTGAGTTGTTTTGTGCTACAATAACATCTACTTAGTGAATGACTTCAAGAAAAAAAGGAAAAATCAAGAAGAAATTAAATTTTTCATAATTTCACTTTATCCAAGGAAATTCCTAACAAACAAAAAGAATTTTGTGGACACAGACAGGCTACTATCTTGTAATGACTATTGCATAATAATTGGGCCATATCTTGCAATTCATTCAAGAATCAATCACAATTTGTTACAAATGCATTGTAAATAATATCAATGAGATTAAGTTGTTTCTCTTCTGTTTTGGTATTCTCAAATTTTCAAAAATATATAAGCCATAATATCACTAACACTGTTTTAAACGAAAATTGTGATTTGCATGTGACAATAAAAGTGCCCAAACGAGAAATGGTCAACATAACTCTTCAACGAAAAAAGGACAAAGTAAATCTCAGCAGAAGCTGACATACCATGTAGCCAATACAGCAAAAGTTTCAGCATCCCTCATTTCCATGTCTCTTTCAAGATCCTGAATGTAATACGATATTAGTAATTTTGCATACTTTTTCTCAAAGATGGTCTTGAAATTATTTTAGCCTCAGGCCCTAAGAAATCTAGAACCACTTCAGATTCCAAGCTAACTCATTAAATTTTTTTTTTCAGAAAACATACAGCAATCCAATGCCTATATTTAACTACAGACTAATTTATTTATCAAATTCCTTTGATAGCAATGAAAAAGAAAACCTTGGAAATCAGTGGTTTGTAACATTTTCACCATCAAGAACCCCTTGGGTTATATTTTCCTTCATGACTTGGATGTTCAACATATTTTCTATGATAAACAGGATTTTACAGAGAAAAATGAGATTGAGGTTAAAAATAACTGACTCAAATCATTATTCTGTCTTACACAGCCTGTGTAATTTGCCGCAAGTTGAGTTTCTCCCTTTTTGTCTGTTTTTTAATAAGTCTACATAATCATTCTAACATTCATGTTAACATACAACGGGAATTTTTGATTATAAACATGAGATCGTATCATACATACTATTGTAAAAATAATTTTTCATGTAAGATGTCATGGAGAACCCTCCAGGCTGATGATCAGTATGATGGAAAAGATGAACAATTTTGCCATAAACACCTCTATATAGACAAAAGGAGACAGAGGCAGAGAAAGATTTATATTAAGTGCAGAAAACAATATAATTAATATTACCACTATCATGATCTTCAGTCATAAATAATGCATTCCTTGACGATCTTGTTATTTTAGTTGTCACTTGTCTCCTTAAGTGTTCAATATGTGGTTTCCATCTATTCTGTTGTTTTAATATCTCACATTTAATTTAATGCTTACATAATACTTTTTTTTTTGAGGAAGACTAGCCCTGAGCTAACATCTGCTGCCAATCCTCCTGTTATTGCTGAGGAATACTGACCCTGAGCTAACATCCATGCCCATCTTCCTCTACTTTATATGTGGGATGCCTACCACAGCATGGCTTGCCGAGTGGTGCCATGTCCGCACCCAGAACCTGAAGCGTCAAACCCCTGGTCGCTGAAGTGGAACGTGCACACTTGACCGCTGCGCCACCAGACTGGCCCCAATGCTTATATAATACTTTCTCATAGCCAGAAGTACTTTTAGAAAATTTTATTCTATTTGGGGAGTTAAGTTTCTAGGTTTGTGTTTCTGGTTATTCACAGCTATTCACATCGTCAGTTTGTTGCCTTACGTTATGTGGTTTTTGCTGTCTTTTGTTTGCATGAGTGACATGCCATTTCTTCTGACCTTAGCCCTGACTAGACAGCTCTTTCATTTTCACTGAAAGAGTATGAATGACTTCCTGATTTCCTCTCTACCACGTCTGAAGCAAGAATACTTCCGCACTAATGTGTGGTTTCAGACTAAGGAACTTGGTATCTATTTTTTCCACTTATTTTTCTGTGGTTTGAGAGAATGAGTAGTGAGGCTGAGGACAAAGGAAAATCACAAATGTAGTGTAAAATCTTTGTAATATGTTTGAAATCAGTTCTCCATTCAAAAGCTTTCTTTTATTTTTTACTTTTTATTAAGATTATGATAGTTTACAACCTTGTGAAGTTTCAGTTGTACATTATTGTCAGTCATGTTGTAGGTGTACCACTTCACCCTTTGTGCCCACGCCCACCCCACCCCACCCCCTTTCCCCTGGTAACCACTAATCAGTTCTCTTTGTCTACATGTTTAACTTCCACCTATGAGTGGAGTCATACAGAGATTGTCTTTCTCTATCTGGCTTATTTCACTTAACATAATACCCTCAAGGTCCATCCATGTTGTTGTGAATGGCATGATTTTATCCTTCTTTATGGCTGAGTAGTATTCCATTGTATATACAGACCATATCTTGTTTATCCAATCATCAGTTGATGGGCACTTAGGTTGCTTCCACGTCTTGGCTATTGTAAATAATGCTGCAATGAACATAGGGGTGTGCATGGGACTTTCGGAATTGCTGATTTCAAGTTCTCTGGATAGATACCCAGTAGTGGGATGGCTGGGTCACGCGGTATTTCTAATTTTTTTAGAAATTTCCATGCTGTTTTCCATAGTGGCTGCACCAGTTTGCATTCCCACCAACAGTGTATGAGGGTTCCTTTTCCTCCACAACCTCTCCAACATTTGTCACTTTTTGTTTGGTTATTTTTGCCATTCTAACAGGTGTAAGGTGATATCTTAGTGTAGTTTTGATTTGCATTTCCCTGATGATTAGTGATGATGAGCATCTTTTCATGTGTCTGTTGGCCATCTGTATATCTTCTTTGGAGAAATGTCTGTTCACATCCCCTGCCCATTTTTTCATCAGATTGTTTGAGTTTTTGTTGTTGAGCTGTGTGAGTTCTTTATATATTATGGAGATTAACCCTTTGTCGCATATATAAATTGTAAATATTTTTTCCCAATTAGTGGGTTGTTTTTTTGTTTCAATCCTGTTTCTCCTTGCCTTGAAGAAGCTCTTTAGTCTGATGAAGTCTCATTTGTTTATTCTTTCTATTGTTACCCTTGTCTGAGAAGACATGGTGTCCAAAATGATCCTTTTGATACTGATGTCAAAGAGTGTATTGCCTATATTTTCTTCTAGAAGACTTATGGTTTCAGGTCTAATCTTTAGGTCTTTGATCCATTTTCAGTTTATTTTTGTGAACGGTGAAAAAGAATGGTCAATTTTCATTCTTTTATACATTGCTTTCCAGTTTTCCCAGCACCATTTGTTGAAGAGACTTTCTTTTCTCCATTGTAGGCCCTCAGCTCCCTTGTTGAAGATTAGCTGTCCATAGATGTGTGGTTTTATTTCTGGGGTTTCAATTCGTTCCATTGATCTGTGCACCTGTTTTTGTACCAGTACCATGCTGTTTTGATTATTGTAGCTTTGTAGTATGTTTTGAAGTCAGGGATTGTGATGCCTCCCGTTTTGTTCTTTTTTCTCAGGATTGCTTTAGCAATTTGGGATCTTTTGTTGCCATATTTGAATTTTAGGATTCTTTATTCTATTTCTGTAAAGAATGTCATTGGGATTCTGATTGGGATAGCACTGAATCTGTAGATTGCTTTAGGGAGTATGGACATTTTAACTATGTTTATTCTTCTAATCCATGTGCATGGAATGTGTTTCCATCTCTTTACATCGTCATCAATTTCCTTCAGGAAAGTCTTGTAGTTTTCGTTGTATAGGTCTTTAACTTCCTTGGTTAAATTTACCCCAAGGTATTTTATTCTTTTTGTTGGAATTGTGAATGGGATTGCGTTCTTGAGTTCTTTTTCTGTTAGTTCGTTGTTAGAGTATAGAAATGCTACTGATTTATGTATGTTGATTTTACACACTGCAACTTTACTGTAGTTGTTGATTATTTCTAATAGTTTTCCACTGGATTCTTTGGGGTTTTCTATACATAAGATCATGTCATCTGCAAACAGCGAGAGTTTCACTTCTTCATTGCCTATTTGGATTCTTTTTATTTCTTTTTCCTGCCAAATTGCACTGGCCAAAACCTCCAGTACTATGCTGAATAAGAGTGGTGAGAGTGGACACCCTTGTCTTGTTCCTGTTCTCAGAGGGATGGCTTTCAGTTTTTGCCCATTGAGTATGATGTTGGCTGTGGGTTTGTCATATATGGCCTTTATTATGTTAAGGTACTTTCCTTCTATACCCATTTTATTGAGAGTTTTTATCATAAATGGATGTTGGATCTTGCCGATGCTTTCTCTGCATCTATTGAGATGATCATGTGGTTTTTGTTTCTCATTTTGTTAATGTAGTGTTTCACGTTGATTGACTTGAACCATCCTGTGTCCCTGGTATAAATCTCACTTTATCATAGTGTATAATCTTTTTAATGTATTGCTGTATTCAGTTTGCCAAAATTTTGTTGAGGACTTTTGCATCTATGTTCATCAGTGATATTGGCCTGTAGTTTTCCTTCTTTGTGTTGTCCTTGCCCGGTTTTGGGATCAGGGTGATGTTGGCTTCATAGAATGTGTTAGGGAGTGCTCCATCTTCCTCCATTTTCTGGAATAGTTTGAGAAGGATAGGTATTAAATCTTCTTTGAATGTTTGGTAGAATTCTCCAGAGAAGTCGTCTCGTCCTGGACTTTTATTTTTGGAGAGGTTTTTGATTACTGTTTCAATTTCTTTACTTGTGATTGGTCTATTCAGATTCTCTATTTCTTCCTGAATTAGTTTGGGGAGGTTATAAGAGTCTAAGAATTTATCCATTTCTTCTAGGTTGTCCAGTTTGTTGGCATATAGTTTTTCATAGTATTCTCTTATGATCCTTTGTATTTCTGTGGTACCCGTTGTGATTTCTCCTCTCATTTCTAATTTTATTTATTTGAGTCTTCTCTCTTTTTTTCTTAGTGAGCCTGGCTAAGGGTTTGTCGATTTTATTTTTTCAAAGAACCAACTCTTTGTTTCATTGATCCTTTCTACTATCTTTTTTGTTTCAATTTCATTTATTTCTGCTCTAATTTTTATTATTTCCCTCCTCCTACTCTTTGGGTTTTGTTTGTTCTTCTTTTCCTAATTCTGTTAGGTGTCTTTTGAGATTGTTTATGTGAGATTTTTCTTGCTTATTGAGGTGAGCCTGTATTGCAATGAATTTCCCTCTTAGGACTGCCTTTGCTGCATCCCAAATGAGTTGGTATGGTTTGCTTTCCTTTTCATTTCTCTCCAAATAATATTTGATTTTCTTCTTTAATTTCTTCAATGATCCATTGTTTGTTCAGTAGCATGTTGTTTAGTCTCCACATTTTTGCCCCTTTCCCAGCTTTATTCTTGTAGTTGATTTCTAGTTTCATAGTATTATGGTCAGAAAAGATGCTTGATATTATTTCAACCCTCTTGAATTTGTTCAGGCTTGCTTTGTTTCCCAAGATATGTTCTATCCTTGAGAATGTTCCATGTACACTTGAGAAGAATGTGTAACCTGTTGTTTTTGGATGGAGTGTTCTATATATATCTATTAAGTCCTTCTGGTCTAGTTTTTCATTTAATTCTATAATTTCCTTGTTGACTTTCTGTCTGGATGATCTATCCATTGGTGTTAGTGGGGTGTTGACGTCCCCTACTATTATTGTATTGTTGCTGATATCTCCTTTTAGTTTTGTTAATAGTTGCTTTACATACTTTGGTGCTCCTGTGTTGGGTGCATATATATTTATAAGTGTTATGTCTTCTTGGTGGAGTGGCCCCTTTATCATTATAAACTGCCCCTCTTTGTCTCTGTTTATCTGTTTTGCTTTGAAGTCTACTTTGTCTGATATAAGTATGGTGACACCTGCTTTCTTATGTTCATTATTAGAGTATCATTTTCCATCCCTTCACTCTGAGTCTGTGTTTGCCTTTGGGGCTGTGGTGTGTTTTCTGGAGACAGCATATTGTTGGGTCTTGTTCTTTAATCCATCCTGACACACTGTGTCTTTTGATTGGAGAGTTCAATCCATTTACATTTAGAGCGATTATTGAAATGTGGGGGCCTAATGCTGCCATTTTATCACTTGTTTTCCGGTTCTCTTGCATTTCTTTTGTTTCTCATCCCATGATTTTTGTACTACCAATTCCGGTAGGTAGTTTTCTATATTGGCTTTCTTCTTATTTGTAATTTGTGTCTTTATTCTTGTTATTTGTTTAGTGGTTACCATGTGGTTTGTATAAAACATCTCACAGATGAGATAGTCCATTTTTTGATAGCCTCTTATTTCCTTAGATTAAGCCGTTACATCCCTTTTCTCTTCCACTTCTGTTGTTATTGTCAGATTTTTTTTTCTTTTTTTGTTTGTTCTTGTGTTGTGAGTTTGTGGTTTAAATGACAAGATCATATTTATTCTTAGTGTTTCCCTTCCTTTTATCTTTAATGTTATACTTAGCCTTTGCTACCTGCTCTGATAGAGAGCTGCAACTTTCTGATTTTGTCTTTCTACTTATCTCCTTTGCTCTGGGTTTTGTAACTTTTTTTGCTTTTTCAGGTATGAGGGTCTTCCTGAGCATTTCTTGTAGGGGAGGTCTTGTGGCGATGAATTCCCTTAACTTTTATCTGGGAAAGTTTTTATTTCTACATCATATTTGAAGGATATTTTCGCTGCATAGAGTATTCTTGGCTGCAAGTTTTTGTCATTCAGAGTTTTGAATATATCACTCCACTCTCTTCTAGACTGTAAGGTATCTGCTGAGAAACCTGCTGACAGCCTTATGGGGATTCCTTTGTAGGTTATTTTCTTCTGCCTTGCTGCCCTTAGTATTTTCTCTTTGTCATTGACTTTTGCAAGCTTCACTACTATATGCCTTGGGGTTGTTCTTCTTACATTGATAAAGTTTGGAGATCTATTAGCTTCTGTCACATGAAGTTCCATCTCTCTCCCCAGGTTTGGGAAGTTCTCAGCTATTATTTCTTTGAACAGGCTTTCTGCCCCCTTCTCCTTCTCTTCTTCCTCTGGGATACCTATAATCCTTATGTTGCATTTCCTAATTGAGTTGGATATTTCTCAGAGAGTTTCTTCATTTCTTTTTAGTTTTAGTTCTTTCTCCTCCTCTATCTGCAGCATTTCTATACTCCTACCCTCCAAATTGCTAATTCTGTCTTCCATATTATTGACCCTACTCTTCAGAGAGTCCAGATTTTTCTTAATCTCTTCCATTGTGTTCTTCATCTCCAAGATTTCTGATTGGTTCTTCTTTATAGTATCAAGCTCTTTTGTGACATAGCTCCTGAATTCGTTGAGTTGTCTCTCTGTATTCTCTTTTAACTCATTGAGTTTTTTAATGATGGCTATTTTGAATTCATTGTCACTTAGGTTATAGATTTCAGTGTCTCTGGGATTGTTTTCTGGGAACTTGTCATTTTCCTTCTAAATATTTAATGTATTTTTTCACACTGCTCTATGGCGTGGATTTGTGCCTCTGCATAGAGAGGGAGTTTAGTTACTGCTTCCACTTGCTTCTACTGGAGGGGGGAGGGCAGCAGCTGTGTAATCTGCATCAACCAGGATCCCTGTCAGCTGTTGCTGACCAGACCTGGGCCCTTCCTCGTGATCACAGTCGCCCTGTGGGGTCTCTTGTCAGCTGTAGGGACAATAGCAAGGGGGCCTCAGGTTGCTGGTGCCTACTGTCACAGACCACCTAGACATGATCCTTCCTTAGAGTCTACAGTGGTGCTATGGGCTTTCACAGTGGCTGAGAGCAGGTTCACCTAGACTTGCAGCTCTGACCTTGTCAGGGCCCACAAGATCTCACTTGTCCACTATGGGCCACAGCAGAGCTATGGGTATGTACTGCAGTCTGTGGTTAGCTCACCCAGCTGTGCTACTTCTGGCCCATGGACTTTCAGCCTTGTGGTTGCCAGGCAGGGCCTCTCCACTGAGGCTGCACAGAGGCTTTCCCTGAGGCTGCTGTGGGACCATGGATTTTCCCCTGGTCTGCGGTGCAGTCCCGCTGGGACTCCAACCTGCCACCACCCACTCACACGGTCCCTCTGAGTTTTCCTTGCCCCCTCGGGGCCACAGCAGGACTTTGTGTATTAGAGGCAGCTGGCGGGTTGCTGCGCTGGCTGGGCTTCTTTTGCCGCAGAGCCTCCCAGTGTTGTGAATGCTGAACAGGGCCTCTCCACTAATGCTGAGTAGGAGCTTTCCCTGCAGCTGCTGTGGGACCATGGATTTTCCCACTGGGCTAAGGAGCAATCATGGGGGGCTTAGGTAGGGCTGTAGTCCCATTTCTACCATCGCGCCACTAATGCATGCACACGCCTGCCCTTGGTGCCATGGTGATGCTATGAGCGTGTCAGCCAGTAGAAAGTCGCTTGTAGGTACTAGGCTGTCCGGGGGTCAGAGAGTTTTCACCTATCTCCACCTCCTCCCAGTGGGAAGTCTGTCCACCTTCCAATGTATAGCAGCATGAGTCTCTCAGGCATCCTGAGATGCTGTGTGGATATCCTTTGTTCACTGACGAATGTCCAGTTAGTTGTAGTTTGAAGGGGGAGAGACAAAGAGAATTGCTCACTCCACCATGTTGCTGACTGGACATGTACCATCCAGTACATTGTACATGCCGTATTATTTTAAAAGGAAGCCAGGGGTACTACTGATACTTAATCTTTTTATAGCCTATATTGTCTCTGTCATCCAGGGTCTAAAGCATCCTCAAAAATGTCATCAGGTTTTAGACCTTTCCTTCTACACTGTTCTTCTTAATGCCCTATTATATTTTAGACCCTAGTACAATGTTTTTTATTATAAAAATGTATTTCCAAATAGTTGCAGAATAATATATATAACAGGAAAAATAAATTATTTGTAAAAGTAATGAAGCATTGCAAGCTCAAATTTTTATATGATTCGAAATAAAATAATCAGAATAAACATCACACAGGATAAGAGAAGATTTTAAGAAAAAAGGTTAATATTTATTGAAATGTACATATGGGTGATTAATGTAGAAAATCACTATGACTCTTGCAACTTTTCTTTTTGTTTGGCATTCATAACTTAAAAAGCTATGAGCAAGATAGTAATTCCCCATACTAAATACCTATATACACAATTTGAATTAACACCATGTATAAGAATATTTAAACTTTTTATGTGACAACCTTACTTCTTGTCAATTTTTCTAACTATTTTGGATTGATGACAGTGCTATATGTAGGTAATAATGATTATCTAAAGTATTTCTATGTTTATTAAGTAAAACTCATAATAGAGAACATTCTCACACAGGTATACTGACAGGAGAGGATGAACAGCTCTTAAAGTAATTTCACCAGATTTAAGATATTTTTAATTTTCATCCAAAATAAATATGATGTTTTCAAAATTAATCTTCAATACTTTATGGGTAGCCAGTTTCAACAACTTATGCTGCATTTGTAATTACATTTTTATCTTTAAATAAAAGAAGAAGATTCCAAATTTTGTACAATACTGGGTTTCAGTTGTCACTAATTATACTGACTGGAACACAATTTGCACCTTTTGCAACTCAGGGCTCAAGTTCCGCAATACCCTAAATGGTTTATACCCTGTTCAATTGGACCAGTCACTGGTCACATGTTTAAACATCATGACAATGCCAAATTGCTATAAAAGTTTCTAACCACTTACTCTCAATGTCTGTATTTATCTCACTGTGAACAGGTAACAGTTTACTGTCAATCACCAGCCCATGGATCAACCTTTCTTAGTGTACCCTTCCCAGTATCCAGCATCTACACCAAGAAAAATCTTATACTAAGTTGATGTTCACGTACTAAGTAGGAACAGACTAAGTCAATAGCAAAGGAGCCTAGCAAATGCAGAATGTGAAGGAAAGTATCCTAAAGCCTTATCTGGAGATAGAGAAAAGCTATTGTGAAAACTCTAGTAACTAAGCTTTGAGAGACTGTCAGATCCCTGGGTGGGAAAGGCAATTTTAACAGTGTTCAGCCTGCCTTTACAGTTTGCTCTGATTCTGTTAAATATTAGACATTCATATGGTTATATCAGTATCTGCAATTTTAATATCTGATAATCCTCATAAACCCAGCAGACCACCTGACCACATTGCACTCAGTCTTCTTTTACTTCTTTGTTCTTTGGGAGCCAGAGCCCATGTTTCTCCTTAATAACCACCATTGTTACAGTTTTCTTCTGATACCTCTGATTCTCTTAAAGTTATAAATGCAAAGTAGAATGGAACATGGAAGGAATGTTTAGAAGCAACATAAGTGTTTCTAAACAGAGATATTAAACGGTTTGTCCACATAGAAGTATTCATCTACTCTAAGTCTCTCAGGGACACCTCAGTCCATCAAGATAGCCCTGAGGCACCTCAGGGAAAGAAAGAAAAATCCCAGGCTTCAGGGGGTTGCTGATAACCAGCTGCCACAGGTACAATAACACAAATGAAGAAGATACCATTTAATTAGAGTTTAAATGAGACTTGTACTGTGGATATTAATTTAAAAGGAATACAAGATCTGGAGGTAGTAACACATACTTTGGGACCCAAATTATTAATTTCATATTAATTCATATGGCATCATATTATCTTCAGAACAAAACAATAACAGAGCGTATTACAACTCTCAAGAAAATCCTTTAAGAGATCTGGTGCTAAGAATTAATGTACAATTTGATGTTCTATTGATTCATACTATTGAAATACAAGCTTTAGTATATTAAAAATAATCTGTGCATCAGAATTACTAACGCTCTAATTTTTATATGTGCTGGAACAGAAAAAAATAATCCTTTGTAAAGCTAGTTCTCTAAGAGAAACCATTGCCTTAAATTATTCTCACTTGGGCTGTTGGTACCTGTAGATGCTTGGGCCATACAATGAGTAGGATATTGCTCTCAGAATCAGTTCCAAACCTGCGTTCATTTGCATGCTTTTTGTGTCTTTCTCTTCTACCTGTACTAGCTTAACCTACTGAGCAATGAAATCCTTTAAAATGTTATTTATGATTAGTATTTAATATTATAAATTAGATATTTTACTGGTTTTAAAAAGAAATATGTGCACATTGTAGAAACTTGAAAAACAAAAAACATATAAAAACTAAATCTCAATTTAATGTCTCAGACACTGTCTGCATTTTAGTATACTTTCCTACATAGTTGAAATCAATATAAAATTTTCTGCTTTCATCTCCAATTCCAACTTCTATTTCCCTTTCCAACATAAGCAGATTGTAACATACTTTTTGCATTGTACATAACATTAAGCATTTTGCTAGGTTATTATATATGCTCTATAAATTTCCCCAACAAAACTACAAATCTCCCCTCCCATATTCTTGGAACATAAAAGCAATAAACTTGACAGGATGTATCTAGGTATATATCTCCTTTTATTGATATTACTTTATTAATTTATTTGAATGTGGTAGGCTCTTTAGAGCTAAATAATTAGCACTCAATTTTTTTTCCCTGCTAATGTCATTTATTATTGCTTCTGCTCTGGTTAGTCCAGGAATTCTATGTCCAACATATCTATTCTTAGATTTCTCATTGTTTTCCTCTTCATTGTAGAAGGACTCTTCTTAACCTAACTGATCATCAAAATTACAAATCAAATTATAGTATAACTAATTTGGGTTTTAATGATATTATAGGCTTTTCCTATTTAGTTGTTAGTATGCCTCAGATTATTCATTTCTTTTTTGAGGTTTTTTTGTTTTGAATTTCAGAAGCAGATAGTTGAATGAATCATACTCTTCAATTTGTATCATGCCATATCACTAGTTGGTATGAATTCCCTCACATTTATTCCCTCAAAGTTCCAATTCTAGGTCTCATTCCCCTCTCACCATTTACCATAAGCAGTCACTCTAGTTTTTTTTGTGTGTATTTTGACAGGTATATGTCTTTGAAAAATATATAATGTTACTTGATGCATACAAGCATTTTTTTATTCATAAAATAATGGGATTGTGCCATAGGTTTTCTTTTTTTTCTTCCACTCAAGACTAGGTTTTCAAAATCAATTGATAAAACCAGGTTACATCTAGTTCTTCACAATTGCCTTCAGCACAGTTATTTCTATCACTTTTTACTTATCCATGCTCTTAATGATGGACAATTATTTTGTCTTACTGTTCCTGATAGCACAAGCCGTGCTATAAATGAATGAATCATATAAGCTCCCTAAAGGGTCTATTGAGAAGTTCTCTGCCTGCTAAACACCAAGAATAAAATTGCTGGGTTATAGGATTTTGGCCTGCTTAATTTCATGAACTCCTATCAGATTACTTTCCAAAGAGCCTATATTAGTTTGCACAGTAATCAGAAGCACATAAGGACTTTCATGTTCCCTACTTCCTAAATAATAATTCAATGTTCTCATGTTTAAAAATCTATTCAGCATAAAGTACTATTATCACAGCTATTTTAATTTGCAATTCTTTCATTACTGATTAGTTGGCACTAGTCTATCTTCATATATTTGTTAGCCATTTTCTATCTGCGTATGATCTATTTATATACTTTGCTCATTGTTCTTTTGGGTTTCCTGTTTTTTCCTGTTTATGTAAATTACTCCCCTCAATACTTTTGGACATTTATATCTATCTTACTCAGCTTTAGCTGCCATAACAAAATACCATAGACTTAGTGGCTTTAAGAATAGACATTTATATCTTACAGTTCTGGAGGCTGGGAAGTCCAAGATCAGGGTGCCAGCGTGGTCAGGGTCTGGTGAGGGCCTTCTGACTGTGTGCTCACATGGTAGAGAGAACCAGCGAGCTCTGGCCTCTCTTCCTCTTCTTCTAAGGACACTAATCCCATCATGAGGGCCGCTCCTTCATGACCTCATCTAAACCTAATTACCTCCCAAATACTATCACATTGGGAGTTAGGGCTTCAACATATGAATTTGGGGGGGAATATTCAATTCATAATAATCTCTTATTGGTTTGGACGCTGCAGATAACCTTCTCCCAATTTAACCTTTCGTGTGTACTTGAACAAAAACCTTAACTTTGATATAGTCAAACGTATTGATTTTTTTTTTCTCGTTACAGTTCTTGCTTCTACAGTTCTTGTTGGGATGTCCTTCCCCACTCCAAAGTCACAAAGGCAATCTTCTATACTTCTTCAGACTTTTTGGCTTATTCCTCAGAACCCAGTTGAAGAATAGTTTGCTATTTCTTGGCTTCTTTCAAAACCAGTATTTTTGGTGCATTGTTAGAGAACATTGAAAGAAGGAAACAAAGTGATGAATTTCAGACAGCAGTCACAAGAGAGGGCCTTCTGGTGGGATTAGATTGCGTGGACCTTTAAGCATGTTGCCAAGGTAATTTTGCTTTGGTGACTTTTAGCGACTCATATTATCCAGGAAGGGTTTTAGTGTTCTCTGGTGGGTTTTTAACTATAACTGGTCACACAGTATTCTGAACTTGGTGAGTGAATAGAGCCTATGGGGGCTTTGTCTACAGCTGATTTATATTTCTTTAGGTCCCCCTCAGTCCTTGGCAAAGACATGTGGGTGGCTTCATCAAACACCCGCAGCCCAATCCTTTGGCTGTTAACAGGCTGGGACAGCCCAAGGGTCGCACTGCTGCAGCTTCCCTTAGAGCTTTTCCTCAGCAGGGTGGTCGGAGGCCAAGTGCTCTTGTAAGGTAAAAAGTCGTTACAGGTCTATTGGACATTACGGGGCAGAAAAATATAGGTTATTTCACTGGGTTTTTCCTTTTTTTCAGTCAGATTTGCAAGTGGGGACTTAAAAATGTAATATAGCTGAATTCTGCATGTTTTACTGAAAAGGCTTTACTTCAGCAGCTGATATTTAGCTTGGGAACTTGAAGTAAAAGTCTTACATACAAGAAAACTCACATATATTATTAGCTTAGTGATCATTTACAGGACAGGAAGAAAACGACATTGGAGGCTAAAAAGAGGGAGGTGCAAGTTATGCAGGAAAAACTAACAAACCACCGTCAGTTAAAATGCTGCGTGGGATAACCTGGAAGGACGCTGCCTGCCTCCTGAGCCTGTAGCTCTAGGGAAGAGGTGAGAAAGAACGTGAAGGGACAGTGATGTTGGCTTGTCCTTCCAGCTCGTGGCAAGGTAAGACAAGAAAGAGAGAATCTCAGGAAAGGAACAACGAGGGTGAGGCAGAAATAAAAGGTAACAAACAGAATCCAGAGAGCTGGACCTTCACAGGGTTTGATAGGCCAACTGCTGCTGCTTTCTAAAAAGTAAGAAATAAGACTAAGCTAAATAAGCTTTTAATCGTAAAGTCACAGACCTGGGGTACAGAGGAGCCTGGCTCCATTTTCCTGCATCTATATGCTCCCAAAACAAACTGGCTCAAGAGATATCCTGAAGTTACTCAGCAGGTATTGGTGTGGCGATGCAGCAGTCCCTTACAGCAGTAACAGAAGGGATAAAATCCCTTTCTGTTTAAGGTGGGAGAGAAAATGAATCACAGTTAACCACCCTCCTCCCCAGCATATTCCCAGACTACACGGGGGTAACAGCATGGCCATGGTCCACTCTTGGCTGCCATTCTCTATCAGGTGCAGAAAGTTATCTCCCTGTAGGTTTCTCAGATTTTATATTTTCTGTGATACATAAACTCCTCATTCATTTCTCTGGCTTCAGGATAGGGCAGCTGAGGAAGGGAAGGGCATTGTTAGTGTGCCCTTTTGACAAGCTCATCAGGAAATGACTATCTCTTTTGTCTTTTAATCCTACGATATTTGATTTTTATGTCTTTTGGTTTCAAAGAGGCTTCTGTCTACTTGAATGCTATTAAGAAAATCAAAACATTTCTAAAATTTTTAATTCCTATGGAAAACAATTTTCAAAAGTTTGTTCTCCCTCTGAACTTTCAAGCTGTCAAAAGCTGTCCTATAGTTGAAGTTTTCTACTCATTCTTCATCAAATGAGGAGAGATCTACTGATGCCCGATCATTACCAATAAGTAGGTGGTGCGGATTGCCCTTGGTCCTACTTTTTTCCACTTTGAATATTGGATCCACTTTCCTGGACCAAATCTCAGTGTCCAGAGATCTTGGAGGACGTCTTTGTTGGCCTCAGATGAGACTGTCACAAGCTTACTTGGTTATCCATTTGCTTGTTAATAACATATGAGATATATGAAGAACTAAAACTCCTAACATGAACTGCTACTGTTTTTCTTCTCTCTACTCATACTTTATCTATGAATATGATAGACCAGTATAAGTTTCAGCCCATTCCTCGCCTACTCGCAATTGTTTTCTGGAACATTCACTACAAATGAATATAAAAGATGGTATGGAGGCAGCGGCAGAATGACAAGAGCAGCACTCCAGCTGTTCAAAAAAGCAGCACAAATGAAGTAGAGAGACGGAGCCCATCATTCTCTTCAGCCAGAACTTTGATTTCCAAACTGGGGGATAGAGGATAGAGACAGTCCATGTGATCCTCCTTCATACCAAGAGGTATGTTCTGTTTCTAGCAGTGTAGTATGAGTAGACTTGGATTATGTTCTAAATTCAGTTACAATAGACTTTTGACTAGTGGAAATTTCTTCTAGATTCTATTAATAGCTATTTATTTTTCATTCCTCTCTTCCTGTTTTTATATTTTTGCGTTGTCTTTTCGTATGAAACTGGAGAAGCTAAGAAATGATTGATAGTCATAGCCCCACTTTAATTTCAATATCTAACATTTTATGCTTTATTCATTCTTCTTCAACTAGGCTACAAATTTCTTAGACCAAAACCTAGCAGAAAATAATGTGTACCCCCCAAAGCAATTACTCCACAGTTATGTATACTACATGCATCCACAAATTAGGTGAATGCATGAAAATTTATATCTAAAAATATAAAAAAAAAACAGAAACAAAATAAATTCAGAGTACAGTTGAAGTTATTGAGCTTGCTTTAAACTTGTCAGGCTCTTATAGGCACTGCTGTTTTATTAGACTGAACCAATGTGGTTTATAAATGGGGCTATGATTTTTATGCCTGTTCTCTTGAGAGTCAGAAAGCCATTATTTTAATCAAATATTTATATAATACCTCTTCGAGCAGCTTGGGGTCTAAATGAACAGTTGCCTACGATGATGAAATGAAATTGATTTTCCTCCACTAGAAAATGTATAACTCACCAAAATACTAAAGGACAAAAATTGCAAGATGATGGGGGAAAAAAGTGTCATTGATAAACTAAATAGCAACACTAAAAGCTCCCATGCTGTGGTCTCAGAAAAGTTTTATTTCCTAAAGAGTTTTTAACTCTGAAATGAAGATATAATTTTATATACTTTGGATTTTTGAAATGTACACTAAGACTTTTTGTTGCTAGAAAACACTTCAAGGGCATAGATCACTGGGCAATAGCTCCTGTTTTTTTTTTGAAAACTCTAGACTAGCTCAGCTTAAAGGCAGATCCCTTAAGAAACAAGGTGCAAGAGCAGAGCAAGAAATCATAGCAAACTGAAATCGAAAAATAATTGTGTTCTTTATTGAATCTGAGAAAACTACTATAGATGCAACTTAAATGGGGTAATCACGTTGTCGCTATGAAAGACTCAGTGTTCTGTCACTGCTTATCACAGCCATGCTTAGTTACATGAAACATAAGGACCAATGACAGTTTTTCTTTTATCACTATGTAAAATTTCTCTTTACACTTAGTCTTTTACAAGAGAATGTAAGAATTTAGTTTTTCATGGCTTTCCTAAATATTCAGCACACAATAATTTTTTTTAAGTTGCAACATATATAATAAATAGCATTTATTAGTTTCAGCCTAATTTGCTTCACTGGTGAACTTTAAAAAAGACAACTAAAGAAAATATGTATAAAACTTAGGTACAAAATGAATGAATGGCATGCCCAGCTAAAATAACTATGGTATAGTAAATAAAAAGGAACGCGAGGGTGAAGGAAGGGAGCTGACATCAGTAAAAAGAACTTACTATATGCAAAGCATCGTGCAAGGTGTTTTACTGTATATATTACTAATAATAATTCTATAAGTTAAATTTTATTGCTCTCATTTTAGAAATACCTATAAAGAGGTTCAAAAAGGTTAAGGGAATTGCTTAAGGTCACACATATTGCCTAGAGTTGTCCGCGTTGGAATTTATATAATTTATTATTGAGAATGCCTCAATCTTGATGTGGAAAGGGAAGCAACTTGTTTACTCAATACAGGCCAATCTTAGGGGGCCTTAAAAATTTAACAATAAAAACGGTATTGATCATCTAAAAGAAAGGAGAGAACAAGCAATTTAAGGAAAATAATACAATGAATCAGTATTTTTTAAAAAAAGAAATACAAAACATTAAATTACCATGGTAAGAGACCACAGGGAAACAAGTCAGGAAGCTATTTTAGTAATTAGATGGTATGTAATAAGGATTAGAATGAGAATGAAGGGGAGAATGCTATATTTATGATAAAACAAAGCCTATAAAGATGTGTTCCTTATTTGCTTGCATAATCATCATCATTGCCCCAATCATTTTGATAAGAAAAGAGGTGTTCCGCCCAATGTTGGTCTCTGGAAGAACTAAAGCCAAGTCTTTATCTCCCTTTCCCACCACTGATGCTGGCAAGAGAAGCAGTTAAAGAGGAGCTGGGCCTCTGCCAGCGGAGACATACAAATTTCTCTCAGAGTAACTGGAAGATTGCACTCAGGATTATTTTATTTCTTGGAACAACAGTCTTAGAGTTGGGAGGGACTTTAAAAACAACAAACATACAAATTCCTTCTGCAAAACCTCTGATAGATGCTCACCCAGCCTGTTTGAGCACTTGCAGCTGTGATTCTCATTCTGTAACAAGGCAACTCTCATTGTTGAAAAGCCCTCTCACAGCTAATACTCAAATAAGTGGCAAGGGAAAAAGGGAAGGTCATACCAATCAAATGCACTGTTTGGACCTTGTTTGAACCGAGATTGGAACAAACCAACTGTAAACAGACATTTTTGCGATGACTGGGGAAAATCATTGACTTAAGAAACTATTTATTTTATTGTTAAATACAGTTATGATATGGGGCTTTATTTTTAAAAATCCTTTAGTCGAGATATATACTGAGGTGTCAATATTTATGGATACAAAAATATAATGTCTGAGGGGTTTTTTTTCCACAATACTCACACATATATAGATAAGGTATTGGAAGGACACCCTCTCTCCATTTTTCTGAATGTTTGAAAATTTCTAGAAGTTGAGAAAAAGTGACACACTCTAAAGTAGAGTAGATATATAAAATAAAGGAAAAGTAATATGAAGACACTATCTCAAGAACACTGGCCTGGGAGACCTCAATATTGCCAGTGGTAATGGGGAAATGGAAAAGCAAAGAAAGCTGAGATTGCAAGACCAGGTGTTCACAGATGAATCTCACCTATGCAGACGGATGCAAAATATGTTGTGTGTTAGTGTTTGTATCTGTTTGTCTAAATTTGCAAGGAAGTACTCCAAAACATTCATAATGACTATCTCTATGTCCCAGAATTCGTTAATTTTTAATTACACCTTTATATGTCTCCATATTTTATCACATTTCACCAATGTGCATGTTTTTATTTTACAATCACAGGAGACATAAAAACAAACATAAATAAAAATGCATTAAGGGTTAACTTTTAAATACTATATCTTCTAACTTTCCATATTTGCCTTAGTTGGCTATGGAACATTCATTTTGAAATAAACTGCCAATTATTTTTTCAATGAAAAAAAAATAATCTCTTTCAAGTAACAGATGCAATGGAAGAGAAAGTTCAGGAAAGAACTCCCAAGCACACCATTCACACGATCTCATTTGCTACCTGATTACTGATGTTTTCTAGTGATACTTCGTAAATGCCTACTGGTACTCAGTTTAGATGAAGAGAAGACATATGCCATGGCAGTAAAAGTTACTTTATCCATTATAGGGCAATCCAACAAGCTACTCTCTGTAGACAAAAGAAAAAAGAGGTTAGTCTTCCCAACTATAATTTAGAAGGAATTTCCTGGGAAATATTGTTTACAGGCATATAAAACTATGTGGGCTTTTGGCCTCCAATTAAATATTCTTTTGGAGTTCCACTCTAACTTCACTTAAACAATTCTCGTTCAGTTTCTCTTTCCACTCAGCGCCTAGGCAGACCGAACATTTTGACACTTGCAGAGTATTGTTTTTTCCAAAGTGGGAGAGAGAATAATATAGTTCCTTCTTCCTGAGGACAATATTCTTGCAGCTATTTTGTCACTCTTAAGCTTTTTCTTTGCCAGTAAAGGAGGAGTGAATATTTTCATTTGTTCTCCATTTTCTTTCAATATATTCTACTTTTCTTCTTTTTTTTGGTAAAGAAACTGACTTTATCTTGTCAAAGAGCTATATCCCTAACATCTAGCACAACATAAAGTACATATTAGGGGTTCTGTAAATAAATGCACCCAGTCTTATGCTTCTCCACTCACTTATTCACATAAAAACAGCAAATGCAGCACTTAGAGTTTAAAACATTCAGAAATCTCTACTAAAATATTATTTATTTAACTTCAGGAGCCATTGATATGTTTCTGAAGCCATAGAGATCTTGTTTATGTACTTAGTTTGCTGACCAACTTACGCTATTGATGATCTGTGCCTAACAACATAAAACACTAAAGTCAATCAGTAGTATTAGACAGTAGAATGAGGTACCCATTTGGGGTACTCAGATTTCTGGGGCAGAAAAGAACTGCAAAACTCCATATTTATTTTATTTTAGAAGTAACTCAGGAAGAAGCCATGACACTCCCTTCCTTTTACTTCATTTTTGTTCCTCTTAGAATACTGTGAACCACAGAGCTGAGAGTGCTTCTATATTAAAGTAAAATAAAATGACTGATAATGAACAAAAATATCTACAGAATGGTAACAAGGATTTCTCCCTTTCTTAATATATACTTCTGTCCCTCAGTGATAAGGCAGAGGTGCTTAAATAGGGGACCGCCTGAGGCTGCAAGTGAAAAACGTAGAGACATCTTAGGAACAAAACTCCAAGAAATGTATTCAAAGTTCCCACATACTTTCTCACATATTCCACCATTCCATGTCAAAACAACACAACTCTTAATTTTCTTGTCACTAACATGACAAGAATTCTTATGGGGACACTACAATGAGACAACTGCATATCACAGAGCATGAATTTAGGCTGTAGCAGAAGTAAAACAAATTCTAACACAAAAATCCTTTTATACCATTATGTACAAGTCCCAATTCTTAAAATTATTAAGGAAAATTGGTCTTATAATCAATCACTTTACAGTCAATTTTGTTATGGTTTCTGGCCTGATGTTTTCCTTTTAGAGATTCAAAAGAAAAAAGTACACTTCCTTTCTTTCTATGTAATTTTATAAATATTGTACTCTCACAAGTAAGTATGACTCACTTTTTAAAAAATTCTCTAAATGCTGTCCACATTCTAGGAACTGGTATTTTTAGATCCACAATGAATGTAGCATGAAAAATTCTCTTTCATAGGGAAAATTGTAAAAACAGTAAGTGATTTCTTATATCACAAACAGAATTCTAACTCCCTACCCAGATTTATAATTAGATAGAGCTTAGAATAATTATTTTTCATGCGATTTTCCCAAATGAACATGGCTAGTTGAATTTCTTCTTAAAATCAAAACGAACTTTTACTAATTTAAATGCAAAACATTTGTAAATTTTCATTTAAGATGCTTTCTCTGATCTAAATTAATACTAATAATTTGTTTTGAGGTGGAACACAAGAAACACTGAAGTAAAAGAAAATACTTTGTAACAATGCAAATAGAAATTAAGCTTGCCCTCTCTCTCTCTTTCCTGTTTTAGTTTGTGACAACATCTTTTCTAGTGTTACGAATGTGGCCAATTCTAACCAAGGTTTTAAATACTAGATGCAAATTGCCAGCAAAAAATAACTTTTTTAAATGGAATATATGTCTCTACCACTGACTTTTCATCTAAACTTTCCACCACTTTCATATTTTTTCATGCTGGATCATTCACAGACTGCATTAACATGTGCTAAAATAAAATAGTAAACTATCTTTCAATTAGTATGAAAGAATAAAATGATTCAAACATGCTTTAATAGAGTATACCATATAATCATTTTAAAAGACTTCCCCTAATTTAGCTATAATGAGTCACGATCAATAAAAGTTAGAACAACTTCTTACCTTTAATTTGAGCCAAACTTTCAACCAACATTTATAAAAAGATACTAACAAGCTTCCTGCTTCAACTTTTCAGTTTATTTTCTTGACAGCAGACAGATTTAAGAGTCAGAAAATAAGCAGAAAGTATTCAGTCAGGAACACATAGGTCACAAGAAGTTAGTAATAGTCATCAATACTTTGGATAAAAGAGAAGTAAATCTCATGAATAAACAATGTTTGAACAACTCTAAAAGCAGTACAAGTTAATAACTTACTCTCTTTATAAAGATATAGCCTATAAAGGTTTTGTCTTCCTAAAATCAAGGAAAGGGATAACTAGAAATGGTCCTTTACTAGACACATAATAAGCATTAAATAAGTTAGCTTCTTGTTTCTCTAGACTTCTTAAAAACAGACAATAACACAAAAACATCAACAATAAAATTGTTTCTAGCATCTGTTTAAGTTTTACTGTATATAATAGTATTAAAATCATGCATTTATAACATGTCCCTAAAACATTCATTTCCTCTCTTTTGTTTATTTCACTTCTGTTTTATTTCTTTTGTGTTTGTTGGAGAAGGATACCCTCAGGAGCTTCCTCAATTAACTAATTTTCAATTGTCATAAATTAAAAAGACCCACGTATCTGAAAAACAGCCTTAACTACACATTATATTTAAAATCATATTCACCACTCCTAAGATATGAGAAATCTTCTATTCTGTGCAAAGTTACATACTGAGAAATGAAAGAAGCACTTGAGTAAATCTGGCGTCTGAAGAATATCAAATACAAACTGTGCAAATATAAACTGAATTAAAGTCAAGCTTTGTTTTAGAAGAATGCTTATATAGCTTTCAAAATATCTGTGTTTTGACTGACAAAATTTTGCTGACAAAAGGGGAATTGACATTATAAATGTTGTGGAAAAAAACCATAAGGGATTCAAATATTGTAATAGCGCCAATGAACAGTTTAATTTAGAAGAAAAATGTGTGGGGGCGCATAAGGGAGGGAAGTACAGAGGAGGATGGCTGTGGACCTCTGAGGTCAGGGCCTGTCTTTGATAAGCACTCCTCCTACTCAAGAGTAATAAAGGAGAAAAAAATGTGTTCTCAGGATTATAGTCTCTCCTCTAGAACTTATTAAATGCTTTATGTCTAAACGTTAAAGAGCCGAGAAACATTAATACTGAGAAATACATGAGAACACTAAAACATATGGGGCATATATTTCAATTTAGTTGGCAGTCAGAATTTTAAACACGTCAACACAGAAATTGCCAGCAAGGTCATAATTAAGCTATTAAATTATCAAATTAAGCTCCTTGTTTAGGTAAGACAGGGTCAGACAAGCAAATTAAAATGAAACTCAAACTAGAATGACATGAATGAAATTTTTAATGAGCATGTTTTCATGGAAGAATATTTGTGGTTCCTAAGACTATTGAGATTGACTCTAAAATCATTCACTTTAAAAATGCTTGAAGTGCATTTTTCTGTGGCTGAATAAATACGTGAAAAGTTCAATCAAACTGTACTTGATTTTCATCACACATAATCTTTAAATTCAACTACAACTGAATATATTAGGGTCAAATAATCTATACATCAAAACCTTGTGCCGTATGTAAACATTATGAAATACTACAGCTTGTAGAATCAGGTGGATACAAAAAAAGTAAAAGAAATTGAAACTGTTCAATCAAATTTCTCTTATAATTTAAATAAAAAACATTGCCCTCAGTCTAAAGTTATTCTCCAGACAAAAACAATTTTCCTTTTAATGGAAGGAAGCGAAGGCTCCAACATTTATCCAAATAGAATTTTCATGTTAGTTTTATAACTATATTTCTTAAAATAAGAAATATTTTTAAATGTTTGAAAAATAGGGATATATAAAAATAATCACCTTCATAAATCTTCAGAAATCTAGTCACATTTAATCAACCATTTTATTAGGGAAAGCTAATCCAAGTGTAAATATATTCTTTAAGGCTATATTAAGGATTTCAAATCCGAGTTAATTCACTGAGAGCAGTAGCAAGGAATTAAACCTCAAATTTATTTTTTTAATAATTCTGGTTTATCTATCAGCAATGCAGAAGAAGTGACTAGGTAGTGATGGAGTTTTCTTGTTTTTTTAAACGATTTCAATTTAAGCAGAATAAATTTGAAAAAAGTAGAAGTCACAGCTTCCTTACCTTCTTTCTTTCTTTTTTATAGTAACCTATAGGAAACTTTCTTACAAAGGTCATTGTCTTTGATTAGATTGAGGCATAGATTTCTCTTTCAACTTTGTCACTAACCCATTGTGTGCTCTTGGGGAAGTCACTTCACCTTTCTGTATAATTAGGTGATTGAATTTGATGATCAGTATAGCTTATTCTTACCCTCTTCAAGTCACTTAACAATAGAGAGTTGAGGGGAAGTGATTTAGAAAAGTGAGAGAATTCATCTTTTTACTATACTTTTATCAGTAAATCAAGCAATTAAACAGATATTTCTGTAAATAGAATTGGGTTAGCTTGCATGGTGATTAAGGATGACCCTGAGTGTTTGAAGTAGGCTAATTCATTCTTTCAGGATGCTTGAAATTCTGTTTTCAGATGATCACAGGGAACTGCATATAATTTCATCTTGATGACAGAATTCTCTAACAACCTATATTAAACAATGTCCAATACAACCACTTCATTCCAACTAAAAATTAAGCCAGCAAGTTTATTTTTTACTTTTAAATACTATAGATTTAGTATTTACTTACGAAAATTTTTCTTTTAATTGCTTGGTTTTATTTATATATGTGTGTCTATACATATATACATTTGTACTATTTTTATCAGCAATGTGGAAACAAATGCTAATTGTAATTTATCTTTAGCTATTAGATAGTTTAAGGCAGATTAGCTATTAACTTTAAAATCAGTCCTCCCCACTTTTTTGCCAATAGTAAATTAGCAGAATCACAAAGTCATATTCACTAAACTATCCCATTTCTCATGATTTTGGAATGTCAAGGTTTTAGTACGATCTTCTCAATAGAAACTGTAACATTGGAGAGTGTTTTTGCTCCCAGAGAAACTGAGAATTATTCTGGATCATAAGGATAGCATAGTATAGAGGGTTTTGTTTTGTACTGTTTAGGGAAGAACATGTGACTAGAGTAAGCACGTTTAATCAGTGAGTTGGCATCCTCAAGGAACTAAGGAGTCAGGCTTATGAAAAACAATGCTGTAAACATAATATGGTAATTGAACTGCATTAAAGTTTAATGAACTTGATAGAGAAAAAAGTTATCTAATGTATATTTTTGAAAATTATCTCTCTTCCATTATTTACTCTGTGAAAATCTATAAGACAGACAAATTAAAGCATCCTTCACAAGAAAGTGGAGGGAGAAAGGAATCTTTATAGTTCTTTGATGTATACAGTAGGAGACACATATCTACTGAATTTTAAAATTTACTGGCCAAAAGATCAGCAGACAGGGCCTGTCCATAGATATTTCTTCAAGAACAGCAAATTTACTTTGGCAAGCCCATACTTTCTGTCAAGTGCTGTATCATATTCATTCACATTTGGTAACTCATTTTCCCTTCAATATAACCCTGTCATAAATGTTGTCTAGGGTCAAATAAAAGGTTTACACCATCCTCATTTTATCTCTACAGTTGCCAAGCTTTCATATCATAATATCCAAAGAAACACAAAGGGATTGAGAGAGTAAGGGAATAAGCGTTCAGTTCCCTTAAAAAAGATTTTAAGTTCTTCCCTCTCTGAAATTTGTTCTCTTGAAACCTTCTCTTTTGGTCTTTTCCTTCTTAGAGCTCTCCCTTTCTCTTGGGTTCCTTCCTTCTTCCCCATAAGGCCATCAGGTTTTTTTTTTGTTTTTTGGGGTTTGTTTGCTGTGGAAGATTCACCCTGAGCTAACATTTGTGCCAACTTTCCCTACTTTTTACTATGTGGGCTGCCAGCACAGCATGGTCGCTAACAGAGTGCTGTAGGTCCACGCCTGGGAACTGAACTCGGGCCACCAAAGTGGAGCACACTGTACTTAACCACTAGGCCACTGGGGCTGGCTCAAGGCCACCATTTTTGAAGTTGTAGTCTATACTGCAGAACTCCAAACACCAACAGGTTGGGCTCAGGGGAAATGATGAATGAAGAAGACTGCTAGACCTATCTCCAGCATGGCTAAAAGACTCATTTTTTTTTACACTGAACCATGCCAAGTGTTAGTATGATGTTCATGGTCAGGTTCAAGATCTCAGATTTCCTGAAAACTCTAATAGCCATATGCTGAAAGTTCCCAAAATCTAAAATATAGACAGAGGTTTGTCACTCATCTAAAACAGCTGCAGCTATGAACGAAATTAACTGGAGAGAGAGCTTAGAGTATTGAGTCATAGACTTGGCTGAACATTAGAATCACTTCATGACTAAAAACAATTTTGAAAAATGCAGAAGCCCAGACTCCACCCACACTAATTAAATCGCAATCTCTGAGGGAGGTATTTGGCCATCAGTAATTTTTCTAAAGCTCCTAAGATGACTCCAATGTTCAGCAAGCTTTGAGAGATAATGGTATTAAATCAGAAGAGAAGATTACTCATCCTTTAGGAACGCCAGTATTTAAAAATTCTACTGAAGATGATGAACAGATAAAGAATGGAAATCAAGGGATGACATGGTTTAAGTGGGAAATTAGGAAATTGAGACTGAAAGTAGAACTAAGTTTCTTGAGTTTGTAAGCAGGGGTGGTTGGATAAGGATATGGATTTGTGAAGAGTTTTTAAAGATGAGAGATATTTTAACATAAATGCTGTATGGGAAAGATAGACCAGAAAGAGAGAGACTAAGGGTATGATTAGAGAAAAAGGAAAATCCATCCTTAAGGTCAGAGAGACTGGATGAAGAGTTGAGATCCAGAGCACGGGAGAGGGAATTGACACCATAAAAGAGAATGTCTCCCTACCCTCCTGTAATAGGAGAAAAATGGAAAATATGGGTCCAAAAGCAAGGGTACAAGGTTTGGAGAAGGTGAGAGCATTCCAATAAGACGGCTTCTCGTTTTTCTTCTTAAAGTAGGATCTGATGCTATCTGGGGAGGAAAGTGAACCTGCCTGATAAATAATGAATATTTTCCAGGTTGTCAGATAACAGAAAATATACACATTGGTCTCTGCCCCTGGATCCTACCACAGAGCTCCTGAAACCCTTGTAATTTCCTAAGTAATAAGAATATCATATTATCCTAAGTGATAATATTTGTCTTTGACCCTATCCCTGACACAACGATCCTAAAACCTTTGTGAATTCCTCGGTGATAAGAGCACTAGGAGCATCTTTTGCTCTATTGAGGTGACTCTGAGTGGGCTTCTGGATGTGGGCTGGTCACCAGGAAGCCATTAGAAGCTTGGCATTTTGGCCACACCCTTCCTCCTCCAGAGAGAGGAGAAGAGCTGGAAATAGAGTTAATAATTGACATTCCTATGTGAGGATGCCTCCATAAAGTCCCAAAAGTACAGGGTTTGGAGAGCTTCCAGGCTGGTGAATACACCCACACTGGGAGGGTGATGCACCCCAGCTCCATGGGGATAGAATCTCCTGAGCTTGGGACTCTCCCAGACTTCAGCCTGTCTCTCTTCATCTTACTGTTCATATGTATCCGTTATCCTTTAAGAAACTGGCAAATCTAAGTGTTTCCTTGAGTTCTATGAGCCGCTCTAGCAAATTAAACAAACCCGAGGAGAGGGTTGTGGAACTTCTGATTATAGCCAAATCAGACAGAAGTTGTGGGTTATCTGAGGACCTCCTACTTGTACTTGGCATCTGAAGCATGGTGGGGGGCAGTCTTATGGACTGAGCCCTTAACCTATGGGGTCTGACACTGTCTCCAAGTAGACAGTACCAGAATTGCGTTAAATCATAGAAAACCTAAGCTATTGTTGCAGAGAATAGCTTGGTGTGGGGAAAAGCCTCCACACATTTGGAGACCAGAAGTGAAGTGTTTTGTGTGAGCAGTAAAGGAGACACATAGTAGAGAAACACAGAAGGAAAGACCTGGGCTTTTTCCTACATGGAAAGAAAAAAAAATCAGAGTTTTTTCCCACACCCAGGTATTAACTGATTTAATTCTCAAAAAAACTCAATGAGACAGATATTGGCATCCTTAGTTACAAATGAGGAAACACAGGCAGAGAGGGGTTAGGTAATTTGCCCAAAGTCACAGGGGCAAAGATTGTCTGTAAGTTTGACTCTGAAGCATGAGCTCTTAGATACCACACCACCATACTGTCTATCAATGAAGGTACCTCAAGCACTGTACAGACTAGAGTAAAATGCTCTCCTACATCAGACAGACCTCACTCTAATTCTACTCCATAATTTATTCACTTTAGGAAAGTAACATCGGGGCCAGCCTGGTGGCATAATGGTTAAGTTCACATGCTCCACTTCAGTGGCCCAGGGTTCACAGGTTCAGATCCTGAGCACGGACCTACACACTGCTCATCAAGCTAGACTATGGCAGCATCCCACATACAAAATAGAGGAAGACTGGCACAGATGTTAGCTCAGTGACAATCTTCCTCAAGTAAAAAGAGGAAGATTGGCAACAGATGTTGGCTCAGGGCCAATCTTCCTCACCCCAAAAAAAAGAAAGAAACAATCTTTTTCAGAGTCAATTACATTACTAGCAAAATGGAGATAAAAGACACTTCTTCAGAGAGATGATGGGAAGAAAAATGAGATTTCACTGCACATTACACGGATATAGACTTCTATTATGTGCAAAGCACAGTTCTAAGTACTGGAGGCTACAGCAATCAACAGAAAAGGCAAATTGTTTTCATGGAGTTTATGTCCTGGAGGAAGAGAAGAACAAGGAAGTACACAAAGTCCACGGACTGGGCAAGATTTCTCTCAATTCCCAAGGATATACAACTTCAGAGACACATCAACCTCCAAGCTCCCTCATCCTCAAATGATGCTTTTATTTTGTATTAAGTTAGTCCTTTGGGAAACAGTCCTCGTTATGATTTTCATCACAGCAACCAAAATAACACACAGCAAGCAGTTGCAATGTTGAAAAAAGAGGCATCCTCTCAATAAAAAAAGCAGAGACGTGATCTTAAGGTTTTGGGAAAAGGTGATTGACAATAACCAAAAGAAATGTGATGAACCTATATTACTAATCAAAAAAGTAGATTTTAAGAATCATTACTGGAGACAAAGAAAAATAATTCATAAATAAAGGAAGGAAGGAATTTAAAGGAAGCTATCTCAAAGTTGTTTGCAGCTAGTAACATGATATCAAAATATATAAAGCAAAAATTGAGAGAACTAAGAAAAATAGTTAAAACCACAATCACTTTTCCTAGCTGCATCAAAAAAGATGATAGAAAAATATTATAAGCAACTTTTAGCAATAAATTAGAATATTTGAGTAAAATGTACAAATTCCTCAAAATAAAGCTGTAGGAAGATAAAAACATATATAGAAAATCTGAATTACTTGGTATCAAGTAAAGAAATTGAATCTGCTGTAAAAACATTCTCAAAAAGTCAACCCCAAGTCTAGATGTCTCTCCATCAGTGAATTCTTTGAAATGTTTAATGTTGTCCCACAGCACTTTTTCTGATAATAGAAAGAGAAGAAACATTCTCCAATTCATTTTAGGAAGCCAGTATAATCTTGATGCCAAAACCTGACAAAGACATTACAAGAAAGGAAAATTACCAAGGGATGTTTCTCAAGAACATAGAGGCAAAAATGCTAACTAAAATATATATATTTTTTATATTAAGCAAGTCAAATTCAGTGATATTAAAAAAAAAAAAAGGATAGCATAATATGACCAAGTCGGACTTATTCCATGAACCAAAACTGGTTTAAGATCAAAATAAATCAATCTGACTGCATTAACGGAAAAATCATATAAATATTTTGATAGATGAAGTAAAAGAATTTCACAAAAGTCACCACTCATTTATGATTTAAAAAACCTCTTGGCAAACTAAAAATAGAATGGAATTTACTTTGTCTTATAAAGAATATCTATAAATATCTGTACTTTTCTGTAAGCATATTATACTTCAATAATCAAGAGATAGGAATTCCCATTCCCAAGGATGCCCATAATCATCGCTTCTATTCAATATTTACTGAAAATCTCAGCCAATGTAATAAAGCAAGAAAAAAAAATAGCATTAAGGATCAGAAAAAAAGAAATGAAAGTATTATCATTAATAGATGGACATAATCATGCACCTAGAATATCTAAAACAATATTTAGAAAAAACTTAGAATAAGCAAATTAAGCAACTTTATTAGATATAAAAGTAATTTGTATTTCTCATAGCAGCAATAGAAAATGAAATTTTAAAATGAATAATTTACAATAGCAATAAAATATTTAGAAATAAATTTTTAGAAATGTTTAGAATATTTAGAAATAAATCTAACAAAATGTGTGAGAACTCTACACTGAAAACTAATTGGAATTATTGAGAAACATTAAAGAAGAACTAAATAAACATGCTGTGTTTTTGGTTACATGATTCAATACCATTTGGATGCCAATTCTCTCTAAATTTATCTGTAGATTTAACGAAATCCTGTGACACCCAGTATCTATAATGGCTTCCAATGAAACTCATCTTCTGATAGTCACACCTTTTTGTAATGCCCTCCCACATTATACCAGTGTTGGTCTGTGCGACTATTAGAACACTACAGAAGTGGTTGTCACTTCAGACAACAGGTTAACAGAATCTGCAGCTTACATCTTGATCACTTTCTCTCTCTTGGATCACCTGCTTTGAGGGAAGCAAGTGACCATGCCTTGAGAGCACTCAAGCATCCTTGTAGAGAGGTCCAACGAACAGTGAGCCTTACTGGAGGTGGATAATATAGCCTTAGTCAAGTTTTCATCCGAATGCAGCCCCAGCTGCTAGTTTGACTACAACCTCATAAGAGAAACTGTACCAGAACAACCCGATGCTTGAGTTTTTGACATATTTGTTTTTTGCTTTAAGCTGCTAAATTTGGAGGTTATTAATCATGTAGCACTAATATAAACCCCAATCTAAATCTCAGAAATTGTAATGGAAACTAACAAAATGATTCTAAAGTCAATATAGAAATGTAAAGAGGTGAGAATAGCCAAAGCAATACTGAAAAAGAACATATCTGCAGTTACCAAATTTACATTACCAAATATCAAGACTCATTATAAAGCTATAGTAATTAAGGTAATATGGTATAGGCACAAGGATAGACACACTTCCCAATGGAATGAAATGGAGAGTCCATAAAAATATCCACATGTTACAGTCACCTAATTTATGACAAAGATAACTCTGCAGTGCAATGACAAGAATTGTCTTTTCAACAAATGGTACCAGGTCAATAAGGTGTCCTTAGGGAAAAAATGTATCTGCACACTTGCGTCATTCAGAAAAAAAACAATTCCAGTGGATTGCAGGTCTAAATGTGAAAGTTAAGACAATAAACATCTTAGAATAGGGGCCGGCCCCGTGGCCGAGTGATTAAGTTCGCATGCTCCACTTTGGCGGCCCAGGGTTTCACAGGTTCAGATCCTGGGCACGGACATAGCACTGCTCATCAGGCCACGGTGAGGTGGCGTCCCATATGCCACAACTAGAAGGACCCACAACTAAAAAATATACAACTATGTACTGGGGGGATTTGGGAGAGAAAATGCAGGAAAAAAAAAAGAAGATTGGCAACAGTTGTTAGCTCAGGTGCCAATCTTTAAAAAAAAAATCTTAGAATAAAATTGAGAACATCTTTATAACTTTGGAGTTGGTAAATATTTTTAAAGAGTTGACAAAATTATTGTTCACAATGGGAAAAATTAATTGAACCACATTAAGATCAAGTATTTTTGTTCATTAAAAGACAACAGAAAGAGTAAAAACTCAAACTGTGGATTCTGATATTTGCATTATATATATCCAAAAGGACCTGTACGCATCATACATAAAAATCTCCTACATATCAACCAATCAAAAATCTGTGCCAAAGTCTTGATACTTCATAAGAGAATATCTAAAAGGCCAGAATACAAATCAATAGGTGCTCAACTTATTTTTTCATCAGGAAATGAAAACTAAAATCACAATTCATTTATCATTACACCTCTACTAAAAAGGCTAAAATCAATATTATAAAAAGACAACTAATACCAAGTGTTGAAAAGGATATAGAGGAACGTGAGATCTCAAAAATTCCTTTTGAGAGTGTAAACTGGTACAATTATTTTGGAAAAATCTGACAGTAGCTACTAGAGCTGAGCATATGCATACTCTGGGATGCGGCAGTTCTACTCCTAAGTACACACTCAATAGAAATGCATACATGGAATTCTATACAGTAACAAGAAGGAACATTTTAGAACCACTAAAAAACACGGTTGACTCTCACTAACATAAGATTGAGCAAAAGAGCCAGATTTTAAAAGTGTACATATAGGGGCTGGCCCCGTGGCCGAGTGGTTAAGTTCGCGCGCTCCGCTGCAGGCGGCCCAGTGTTTCGTTGGTTCGAATCCTGGGTGCGGACATGGCACTGCTCATCAGACCACGCTGAGGCAGCGTCCCACATGCCACAACTAGAAGGACCCACAACGAAATATACAACTATGTAGCAGGGGGCTTTGGGGAGAAAAAGGAAAAAAATAAAATCTTAAAAAAAAAAAAGTGTACATACAGTGTAAGTCCACTTATATAAAATATGAAAGCAAACTAAACCGATCTATATGTTAGAAGAAAATGCTTACTCATGCATAATGGGGGCTTCCAAGGTGCTGTTAAAGTTAAGTTTGAGAATGTTCAATTTGTAAAAGTTAATTGAACTATATGCCTATGATATGTGCAATTTTCTGTATGTATATTATACACCTCAATAGAAGCTTTTAAAAGTTACAAAATTGCCTATAATTTTCTTCAGTTCTATTGAAAACCAAAAAATGCACTGGTGCTACTCACTAACTAGAAATATGGATTCATTCTTTATATTATTACCCTAAATATTTTTGCCTTATTTTTAGCCATTTCTATAAAGGCAATCTATTATTTAATAAAACTAGCTTTAAAAATACATGGAAGGTTTAAATGTTTTCAAATTCAAAGAATTTTAAAGTAATCATTTCTTTTTCATTAATTATACTTTTCAGCAGCTATGAAAAGATGTGATTAGTTTAAAAACACATTCTTAGTCTGAAAAACAAAAACAAGTGATCAGTGTGAAAAAAACTCGTCTTATCTTGAAAACGTTCAACAGTTCTCCACTACCTACAGAGAAACGTGGGGGTTTTTTGACATTTTTAAAATGATAGTTCACAAAATGACCTTCATCTGTGTTTCCAGTATCAACTCCCTTTACTCATTAGTCCATTCATTTACACATTAAGAAACTACTGAGGGCTTATTATGTCCCAGGCACTATGCTGGATGCTGTCTATATAGAGGTAAGATCTATATAGAGGTAACAAGAGAGGCAAGATCCCTCCATCCAGTGGGATTAGAATTGGAATTACAAGCAGAAGAAATTCAGAAGATGCTCTTGGTTTTACTGTTATATGTAGCTGAAACTGATCTTAACTAATATATGTTGTAAACATGGTAAATTGAAGAAGAGGTGATTAAAAAGGAGAGAGAGAAGGTATTACAAGCTGACCAAAACAGTCGAAGTTATTCAGGAAAATGTATAAAACACCCAGCTGTATCACAGGAGGGATTTGAAAGGCAGGACTGGATTCTAATGATTCTAGTGCCAGGTACTGAGTCAAAAGCTACTGTTAGCTGCCTTTATTCTGAGGTGTGACTTCCAGGTGTGATGTGGTATAAAAAAAAATGTACATTATCTAATAAATATAAGCAAAAAATTTCTGAGAAATTACAAAGCAGATTATGGTCCTCATTTACTAAAAATTCAGATCAATGCCACTGCAGAGAAAAAAATCATCTTGGACTTGAAGATACCAGATAGGTATCCCTTAAGAGTAAGCTTCAGAATATGTCAACCTGTCTACTGCATTAGATATGTCTACTGCATTATCTTGAAGTACGCTATTTTCATTATCGTACTAGTCACCTCAGGTTGCCATAAGAAAATAGCATAGTCTGGGTGGCTTAAACAATGGACAGTTATTTTCTCACAGTTCTGGAGGCTGGCAGTCCAACATCAGGGTGCTAGCATGGTCAGGTTCTGATGAGAGCTCTCTTCCTGACTTGCAGATGGCCACCTTCTCCCTACGTCCTCACATGGAGAAGAGATCTGTCTCTCTCTCCCTCTTCTAAGGCCACCAATTTTATAAGTTTAAGATCCCACCATCAGGACCTCATTTAACCTTAGTTATTTCCTAAAAGCCCTATCTCTAAATATAATATTAGCATTAGTCACATCGTGAGTTAGAGCTTCAACATATGAATTTTGGGGTGGGGGGGAGAGACACAATTCTATCCACAGCAATTATACTTCATAAGTCTAGAATATAGAGATACAGCTACGGTGATTAGCCAAGGCAGGAGTATAACTATATTCATGTTTTAAGATACTAATGGGCCTAAGTGTTAGTTTCCTTTAACATCTAATTGGAAATTAAATAAATTTTGTAAAAAGAATGCTTTATTAGATGACTTCTGGAGACACAATGAATTAATCTTGGCTTTTGTTTTGATTGAAACATCCCTCAGCTTAACTAAACTTTAGACAGGTTTCTTCTTGATTGTGGGCCCCTGAACTCCCTTTTTCACTTTAGAAAACTACAGTAAATTTTCTTCCTTCAGAAAACTTGCTACTGTAAATTTTTTCTCTGCCTCTTTAAGATATAAATCTTCTCCCAATCTCTTGCCAGTTTTACAACCAGGAATATCTTTCTCAAAGACCTGGGAGCCACTCATTTGAACTGTAATCATCTGGTGTTATGCTAAGTGAAATAAGTCAGAGAGAGAAAGTCAAATACCATATGATCTCACTCCTAAGTACAAGATAAAAACAACAACAAACAAACACATAGATACAGAAATTAGATTGGTGGTTACCAGAGGAGAAGGGAAGGAGGAGGAGAAGGGATTACAGGGCACATGTGTGAGTGATGGATGGTAAGTAGTCTTTGGGTGGTAAACATGATGTAGTCTACAAAGAAATGGAAATATAATGATGTACACTTGAAATTTATATAATGTTATAAACCAATGTTACCTCAATAAAAAAAAAAAAGAAGAAAGAAAGAAAGAAAGAAATGTAATCATCCAGAAAGACAGTGCTCCAGTCAGTGGATAGAAGCCTAACTTCTATAATCACCAATTAGCAAACACAGTTGGCCTAGTAGCCTTTACCAATCTCTCTGCTAATACGTCCTCCATTTGATTACAGATGATTACATTTCAAATGGGTCGCTCCCAGCTCTTTCAGAAAGATATTCCTGGTTGTAAAATAGCAAGAGACTGGGAGAAGATTTATATCTCAAAGAGGCAGAGAAAAAATTTACAGTAGCAAGTTTTCTAAAGGAATAAAAATCACTGTAGTTTTCTAAAGTAAAAAAGGGAGGTCAGTGGCCTATAATCAAGAAGAAACCTGTCTAAAAACTCTCCAGCCTTTTGTCTGAGCAGAGTTCAATCTCTCCCCTATTACAATAGTCGATCTCTACTTCGATAGTCTTAAATAAAGCCTTCCTTGCCTGTTTAACTTGTCCAGTGCAATTTTCTTTCACAGTTCTAAATAAAGGTATGAGAATAATCTGTAAGATAAATAAACCATAGTAATCCTATATTCTTATCTTGCCGAGCAGTACATTTTATAGTTATCAGAAGTATAAAAACTTTTAACTTATTTTATTTATTTATTTTTTTGGTGAGGAAGATTGACTGTGAACTAACATCTGTGCCAATCTTCCCTTATTCTGTATGTGGGATGCCACCACAGCATGGGTTGATGAGTGGTGTGCAGGTCCATGCCAGAGATCCGAACCTGCAAACCCCAGGCTGCCAAAGCAGAGTGCACGAACTTAACCACTATGCCACTGGGCAGACCTCCAACTTATTTTTAACCAAGAGGAAAGTGAGTCTACAAGAATGAGAATGGTACTGATAGGAGAAAGGATACCACTGAGCTGAAGTTTTCTCCTTCTCTTTGAGGAGGATGCTGAGCTAATCAACCAATTGTACCAGACAGGTAGACCAGATAACTTTACTCAGGGCTAAGAAAGAAAAGCTACAAGAATATAGCTTTCAATACAAGAACTGTTTTCCAAGACATGGTTCTTTATATGTTCTATTAATTATAACCTAACAATATCTATCACCCTAATTTTAACATTAATTTTTAAAATAGAATTAATTATAAAAAGTCATCTTTTAAACTTTTCTAAAAAGGATAATAAAAAACAAGGACTTCATGCCCTTGATTTTTGTTTCTTGTATCAAAAGGTAAGTTGTTTGATCCTCCTAATACTATTATGTTTTAAATACTATTTGTTTTAAAAGGGACTTGTTGACTGAAAAAATGACTCTCTCTTTTGTTGCTTTTTTTTCTCTGCTCTAAATTTGGTCCCACACCAGAAACACATTTATTTACCCAAAAGTGGAAAAAATGAAATAAAACAGAAATAAGATTAAAGCAATATTTTATTACTTTAAGTTTATTTTCTCATTATTCAAGGTCAAACACAACAGGCAAACAAGCTTCAAGTTAAATATAAGAAATACAGCAAACCAATAACTTATAATTCTCTTAAGGGATAGAAATTTCTGAAGAGCTTTTTATATTTTAATGGAAAAAATAAATCTAACATGAACATGATTTACAAAATGTTTCCACAATATAGTATTCAGTAAATTATTCTACACAACCTCTCATTTGTCATAAGGCATGGCTATTTTCTTTAGCACATTTAAATGCCATCTCCAACAATCTTATTTTCCAAACTGCACTTTTTAGTCAGGTTTCATTTTAGCAGCGAGGCACATCTTATTTGCTCTCATGGAAAGCTGTATTTTAGCTCTTTTCATTTATCTGTGAGCTATCAGGGATCAACAAAGGAATTAATTTATGTGCTGTACTTCTAATTTTTAAGGTGCCATTTGGCATTGTTTCCCAATTAAATTATTAAAAATTATTGTATGTCCCCCAAAGTCCTCCCATGTGCATCCCACATTTGATTAAATGCACATTTGAAGAAAATTATCATAAAGTACAGATTTGTTTCCTATAAATTACATTTTAAAAAGTCCTTCAACTGCTTGATGGACCTATTTTAGTCTATCTAATGTTTATTTCCATTTTGCTGTGCAGAAAGAAGATACTCAGGATATGTTAGAGTGAATTCACTTTGTTCTGTCCTACTTCTCAATTATTTTCTCAGCATTGCACTTCAGCAGACGAGTAATCAACTGGTTTCCTTTATAGGGATGCTGCTATTAAATTATTTTCAGAGGAAATTATAAGCCATAGAAACTGATAATAGAAACTATTCAGAAATGCAAAAAATACTATCATTTGATCAGAAAAATTCCTGAAGTGGGTTTATTGGTGTTACCACTATTTCAGCATTGAGGTTAGTGGCTGATGATGTTAAAGGTATATGCTCTAAGAGTTTAAGAATGATTACGACCCTCCCTGAAGGCAGGTTTGCTACTGGAACCTCTATAATCTCAGCACCCCATTACTGGGTGGAGAAGTAGGAAAGTCACATTTAAGAGGTTAAAAGAAGTCTCTTTATTATTTGTGCTTAATGAAGCCATCAGCTATAATCCAGTTGTAGAGTAGTGCAATTTTATAAGTTATCTTCAATCATATAAAATGGTGCTTATGGAGTAAAGAGTTTCAAATGAATTCCTTAGAAAGAGACAAAATTGATACTAATAGAATCAGTTTACTTGGACAGGACTTTTCAGATTCGAAAAAGACTCCAAAACAGGTTATTCTGTACTCTAAGTTGAATTCTATTGGCATATATTATAGAAGGGGCCTAAATAGGCTTTTCAAAGTGCTGATATACACAGCTACACAAATGCTCTGTAGTATCATATATTTAGATCTCATAGGACAAGGCTTGATTGGTCTGTACAACCTAGAGAATACTGCTGCACTGTGGTTTAGGTTCACTCTTTCTCATAGATGCTACATGGAAAATACCATTAGGCATTGACTTCAGAAATGATTTATGAGGAGTTTTTGGAAGATGGTGTTGTAGGAGGACTCTGAACTCAGCTCTTCCCATGGACACAAGAAATCTACAACTAAGTGTACAAAAATTACCTCTGAGAGAGATCTGGAAACTGGACAAAAAGAACCTCCACAACAACAGACAACACTGACAGGTGCAGAAGAGGAAGAAATACACCTAGGCTCAGGAAAAAACCACATCCTAGCCATGGTACTTCATGGCTCGGAGCAACCTTAAAGGTAGGAAGCTTTTCCCAGAGGAGCAAGGGGTCCTTGAATTCAGCACAACCATGACGAGTTCCCATAACTGGGAACTGGCTTTTAAAACCAATGGGGAATATCCCCAGAAAAACTATTACACTTCAGAGAAAGAAAAACCTGCTCTTCAAGGGCCCATGCAAGGATTCACCCATTCCGGAAACCAACACAAAAACACCCAAAGAAAAGCGCACAGTCCTTTGGTAAAAGAGACTCACTTGCTAAGCTCTGAGTGCAGCTCAGAAAGGGAGGAGGCAGCTGGGCCCAACCCCCCAGGGACTGAGACACTGGCAGCAGCCATTATTGTGACCTAACTCAGTCATGCTGACACAGACGCTGGTAGACACCATTGGATTTCTTCTTCTGGCCTGTTAGTACAAGGTTTGCTCCCACCCACTAGAGCATCAATTTAGTCCAGCACAGCCAGGGCAGGCAGCCCACCCTAGGGACCAGAAAGCCCACAGGGATCATGTGGGCCTGCATAGGCGCAGTGTGTGGGATCTCTGCAGTGGGGTGAGTGGGTCTGCCTTGGAAGGATGTGCACTCAAGCGGACCTGCATTGGCAGGGTGTGTGGGCCTGAAAACAGTGGGATGCATCAGCCACAGCCAACTTGCACCACTGGCCATCTCAAACAGCCAGACAGGAGATCTTCCCTGCCTTCTCATGCCTGAAAGGAGTGTGTGCTGCAACACCTGGGGCTGGCCCCAACCATCTGTGCTCCTGAGAGAGCTCACAACAGCCTCATGCCTTCGGGAGCATCAGGGGAAGCCTGCAGGAATTGTGAGCACCTGAGCCTAGCAACCAGCCACAATGGGGCCTGACTCACTTAACAGCAAAACAGCAGCAGGGATGTGCTATTAGACCTCACCAGCTGGGACTTGGCCCTGCCCAATAACGTGACAAAAATGACCACAGCAGCCACTGAGCCTTATAACCAGCCAACCTAGGGGGCAACCTAGCCTACCCAAGTGCCCACAGCAAGAGCAACCTTGTCACAACAGAAGGGCAGACATAGCCCACACAGGACATACTTCTGGAACATTTGGAACAGGTGACAAGAGGGAAGCACATTGCTGGGACCCATAAGGCATCTTTTACATAAAGTCACAATTCCAAGACTGAGAGACTTAGCTGATCTACCTAATAGATAGAGACAAGCACAGAGAAGTAGCCAAAATGAGGAAACAAAGGAATATGTTTCAAATAAGGGAACAGGAGAACTCCTCAGAAAAACAACTAAATGAAACAGAGATAATCTAACTGATAAAGAGGACAAACTAATAGTCATAGGGATGCTCAATGATCTTGGGAGAAGAATGGATGAACACAGTGAGAACTTCAACAAAGAATTGGAAAATATAAAAAAGAACCAATCAGAACTGAAGAATACAATAATGGAAACGAAAAATTTGTTAGAGGGAATCAGCAGCAGAGGAGATGACACAGAAGAATGGATCAGCAAGCTGGACAAAAGACTAGAGGAAATCACTCAAGCTGAATGGAAAAAGGAATTAAGAAGAACGAGGACAGTCTAGGGGACCTCTAGGACAACATCAAGCATATTAACATCCATATTATAGGTGTCCCAGAAGGAGAAGAGAGAGACAAAGGGGCAGAGAATAAATTTGAAGAAATAATAGCTGAAAACTTTCCTAACCAAAGGAAGGAAACAGACATTCAGGCACAGGAAGAACAAAAAGCACCAAACAAGATGAACCCAAAGAGTCCCAAACCAAGACACATTATAATTAAACTGTCAAGAATTCAAGACAGAGAATCCTAAAAGCTACAAGAGAAAGGCAACAAGTCACAAAAGAAACCCCATACAAGGCTATCAGCTGACTTCTCAGCAGAAACCTTACAGGCTAGAAGGGAATGGAGTGATATATTTAAAGGGCTGAAAGGAAAAAATGTACAGCCAACAATACTCTACTCAGCAAGGTTATCATTCAGAATGGAAGGAGAGATAAAGAGTTTCCCAGATAAGCAAAAACTACAGGATTTTATCACCAACAAACCAGCCTTATTAGAAATGTTAAAGGGACTTATTTAACTAGAAAAGAAAAGATCACAAATAGGAATAAGAAAATTATCAAAGAAAAAAAATCACTGGTAAAGGCAAATATACAGTAAAAATAGAAGATTAACCAACTATAAAGCTAGTATGAAGGTCAAAAGACAGAAGTACTTAAAATATCCATCTCCACGATAAGAGGTTAAGGAGTTTTTTACACACACAAAAGAGGTTAAATATGATATCAAACACATAAAATGTGGGGAAAGGGGAGTAAAAGTGTAGAGCTTTCAGTAAGATGTCAAACTTAAGAGACCATCAACTTAATACAGATTGCTATTTACGTAGGTTATTATATATGAAACTCATGGTAATCACAAACCAGAAACCTATAACACATAAAAATTAAGAGAAAGGAATACTAATACTAATACTAAAGGAAGCCACCAAATCACAAGGGGAAAGACAAGAGAAGAAGAAAGGAACAGAGAAGTATTAAAACATCTAGAAAAAATTCACAAAATGCCAATAAGTACATCCTCATCAACAGCTACTTTACACGTCAATGGACTAAATGCTCCAATCAAAAGACATATGGTGGGGGCTGGCCCGGTGGTGGCGGCGTAGTGGCTAAGTTCACGCACTCTACTTTGGAGGCAGAGTGTTCACAGATTCAGATCCCGGGTGCAGACCTGGGACTGCTTGTCAAAGCCATGCTGTGGCAGCATCCCACATGACGTAAAGCAAGACTGGCAAGAGATGTTACCTCAGGGCCAATCTTTCCTACAAAAAAAATAAATAAATAAATTAAGGGGCCAGCCCCGTGGCCAAGTGGTTGAGTTCACACACTCTGCTTCGGCAGCCAGGGGTTTCACCAGTTTGAATCCTGGGCGCGGACATGGCAGCGCTCACCAAGCCATGCTGAGGCAGCCCACATGCCACAACTAGAAGGACCTACAACTAAGAAAATACACAACTTTGCACCAGGGGGCTTTGGGAGAAAAAGGAAAAATAAAATCTTTAAAAAATAAATAATTTTTTAAAAAAATAGGGTAAGGACATAAACAGACATTTTTCCAAAGAAGATATTCAGATGAGCAATAGGCACATGAAAAGACGTTCAACATCACCAATTATTAGGGAAATGCAAATCAAAACTACAATAAGGGGCCGGCTCTGTGGCCGAGTGGTTAAGTTTGCGTGCTCCGCTGCGGCAGCCCAGAGTTCGGATCCTGGGTGTGGACATGGCACCGCTCATCAGGCCACGTTGAGGCGGCGTCCCATATCCCACAACTAGAAGGACCTGCAACTAAGATATACAACTGTGTACGGGGGGGTTGGGGAAATAAAAAAAAAAAAAAAAAAAATGGCGACAATTGTTGTTACCCCAGGTGCCAATCTAAAAAAAAAAAAAAAACTACAATAAGATATCACCTCATGCCTGTCAGAAAGGCTATAATTAACATGACAAAAAATAAGTGTTGGAGAGGATGTGGAAAAAAGGCAACCCTCATACACTGCTGGTAGGAATGTAAACTGGCACAGCCACTATGGAAAATAGTACAGAGATTCCTCAAGAAATTAAGAATAGAACTATCATATGATCCAGCTGTTCAACTTCTGGGTATTTATCCAAAGAACATGAAAACATGAATGTGAAAAGATATATACGCCCCTCCTTGTTCACTGCAGCATTATTTACAATAGTCAAGAATTGGAAGCAACCTAGGTTCCTATCAACTGACGAATGGATAAAGATGTGGTATATATAAACAACAGAATACTACTCAGCCATAACAAAGATGAAATCTTGCCATTTGCAACAACATGGATGGACCCTGACGGTATTAGGCTAAGCGAAAAAGTCTGAAAGAGAAAGTCAAATACCATATGATTTCACTCATAAGTGGAAGATAAAAACAGCAAGAAACAAACATACAGATACAGGAATTAGATTGGTGGTTAACAGAGAGGAAGGGGGGAGAGAGGAGGACAAAATGGGTAGTCTACACAGAAACAGAAATACAATGATGTCCACCTGAAATTTATATAACGTTCTAAACTACTGTTCCCCTCATAAAAAATAAATAAATAGGAAAGAAAAAAAAGAAACGGTTTATGGTCACAACACAAGAGGCAAGGGTGATTGAAAGTAAGCCTTTTACAATGGACCAAAAAAACCCCACACAAGCAGTAACTTTGGAGAAAATTTATACATAAGCATATCCACTTAGAGTAAGTTCATTAAGTCCCAAGGCTTTTGAGGATGTTGTGAAAGGAGATAATTTTCAGTAAGCTGAATATCAAACGGATTTCACACACAACTTTAATCCTCATTCCAGGCTCTATGAAGCCTAAATTATTCCTCATGCTTCTGAAAATTCACATGAAGCTCATTATCTAGTTCTACTCACTGACATAACTGGCAATAGGACAACATTGCCTACCATGTCAACTGAATAATGATCTGTTCTCCCTCTCACCCAAAATGTTTTTCCTTCAACATGTCAAGCTCTTTACCACATCCTTGTGTTCGCACATGCTAATTCCTCTGCCTGGGGTAGTGGCTTGAACAGTGCACAAGAAATTAAGTTAAGAATCTCAGGGGCTGCCCCCATGGCTGTGTGGTTAAGTTCACATGCTCCACTTCGGCAGCCTGGGGTTTACCAGCTTGGATCCTGGGCGCAGACCTACGCACTGCTCATCAGGCCATTCTGTGGTGGCATCCCACATAGAAAAATTGGAATAACTTGCAACTAGGATATACAACTATGTATTGGGGCTTTGGGGAGAAATGGGGGGAAAAAAAAGAGGAAGACTGGCAACAGATGTTGGCTCAGGGCCAATCTTCCTCACCACCCCCCCCAAATAGGGTGTGCCCTAAATCCAATAACAGGTTCCTTATCAGAGAAAGACAAAGGGAGATTTTGACACAGAGACACTGAAGAGCAGAAGACAATGTGAAGACAGAGGCAGAGATTTGAGTACCGCAATTAGCCAATTAGGAAATAAGGAACGTCAAAGATTGCTGGATGCCACCAGCAGCTAAGAGAGAGGCATGAACAGAATTCTCCCTCAGAGCCTCCAGAAAGAACCAACGCTGGTGACACCTTGATTTTGGATTTCTGGCCTCAAGAACCAGAGAGAATAAACTTTTGTTGCTTTAAGCCACCAAGTTTACGGTTGTTATGGCAACCCTAATAAACTAATACACAGGGACACCTCCTCTCTTTTTTTAGATGGCCTTTGCTTGAGAGGTCTGCCTAAAGGTCTCCTCCTCAGAGGGGCTTTCCTTGATCATACCATTAAAATAGATCTCTAAAGCTATCAATCTCTATCACCGAATCCTGTTCATTTTTATAGCATTTGCCACAAGTTATAATTACCTGTTTACGTGATTATTTATTGCCTGACGTCCACACTAAACTATGAGTTCTATAAAGGCTCTTTTTGTTTTCTTTGTTTGATTAAACACAGTGTGTCCGGCAACTCACACATGCTTAGCACAGTTGCTCTCAGTGCTGTCCAATCAATTCCAACTCCTAGCGACCCCACGTACAGCAGAGTAGAATCCCTCTCAGTCTTTCTGCACCATCCTCTCACCTTCTGGAGCTGTATCAGACAATGCTCTGCTGCTATTCACAGGGTTTTCATGGCCAATTTTTCAGGAAGTAAAAATTTTTCAGGTGGATCTCCCTGCTGGTATTTGAAACACTGGTGGCATAGCTTTCAGCATCACAGCAACACACAGCCACCACAGTACGAGAACCAACAAAGTGGTGTGGTTCCCTGACCAGGAGACAACCAGGGCCACTGTGGTGAGCGTGCCCAATCTTAACCACTAGACCGCCAGGGCTAGCTGCTTAGCATGTAGTTGGGTCCAAAACTTGTTGTTTAATACATTAATGTATCAATAAATGAATAATCTACCTATGAAAGTCAGCCCATTCACTAGTTTCTAAAAATAAAAAAAATAAAGCACACATAGAACATTCATAAGCACAGCAGAATTTACTAAAGAGTGGAAGGCAATTTATACAATGTTTAAACCTATGTGACTTCAACAAAAAAAAGAATGGAAGGCAAGAGAGATGGATTACATCATCTACTGCAGAGTACAAATAACTCCAAATCTTAGATATTTCTGTTCTCAAATTCCTTTTGGTCATGCCACAACTATCAGTTTCTCTTGACCTTCCACCATCAGTGCTTGATCTCGTATTTTCTCCCTAACCCATGTTTTCTGGTCCCTTCTTTATTATTTCATCTCCCCTCTGTCTTGGGAATACAAAAAGGAATTCATACCTTATACAGATGAGCAGATAAGTTTTATTCTCTAATCTTAACCCTAAACATAAGCCGCCACCTCCTAAGCCATTTTCCCTTGTTTCTAAACGTTTATAGAGTGCTCCTTACACATCAAAGACTGTTCTGTTAAGGAAAAAATATTCACCACTTAGAAATAAGGCAAAAGGAAAGCAGTTTATCTGTTCGATTTCACATTGGAGCACTATTTAACCAGCCCATCTAAGGATTATTTAATTATCTAAGAGAATGTATCTTTGATTGACTTAGTATATATTATTAATTAAAAGCCCAGAGGAAGAAAAGTTACAAGTTAACTTGTAGATTTTTGTCTGGTAGAGACGGAAATGATTTCTGTCTGGTAGAAAAGATAATCTCATGGCTATGAGCAACTGTCCAGTAGGACATTAACCAGTTATGTATCTAACCTAGCCATCTTGCCCAACAGTCTTTCTCTAATGCCAACATAGCTCTCTTCCTATAAACAGATGTATAAATGTTTGGCATGTGCTCATCCTCCATTTGTATGAGATTCATGTGACAAACTTTTAAAAATGAAAAAGCAGTTCTAAGTGCTCTAATAACATTAACTCACCAATTACTGAAAGTTTTGTGGGGTTTTTTTTGAGGAACTAAAATTTTCCCTCTTTAAAATGAGTTGCACTTCCAGCTCTTAGGATACTATCTTAATAGCTTCACCCCCCCTACACACAACTTAACACACATCATGCAAGATTTTAGAAGATCAATAATGCAAAAGATAAAATGCTATAGAGGATTTGCCTTTGCTTTACCCCTGAATAGTAGACCACATTTTCCCAACATTCCCACTCTAAGTTTTTCTGATGAAAGGCAAAGTTATTCAAAAAAGCAATCACATAGAACTCAGAAAACTGTTCCGTCATTCACACTAAAAATATACTACAGAGAGATGTAGTTAGTATGGCCTGTTTTCATCACGATGACACTTACTTAGCACTTTTGCAGCATGTACAACTAAAGTTATCTCTGGGTAACAAGTCTCTGTGGAAATGGCACTAGGTCTGGTACAGAATGTATGGCAAGTCATCTTCTTTAAATATCTCCTTCTGTCTTGGGGAACATCCCTGAAGCATCCAGTCAACATAATGTCAAGTAAAGCCACTCACAGGTTTATGATAATCTGCTTTAATCATCTTGGGTATTTAAATTAGAATAGTCATAATCAAAACCTAAGCTCTTCAGGTTATATGCATAAGCATACACAGGCATTTACACACATGCACATATATGCACACACACATACACTTAAATTATAGCAATTATATTAAAGAAGTAATTTGTAGTTATAGTATTGTACAGTAGACTGTCAATTTGCCTTTTATTAAACTTGAAGACTTGGTTGCAGAAAACATACTTTAAATAATGTTATTGATCTTTACAATTTTTAGTGTGCAAAGTTACACACTGAACATCAAAATATCTACCATCCTTCACTTAGTATTTGTTCTTAAGATAATAGGGACATCAAAAATGTAATGTCATAGTCATATCAGGACATCAGATAAAGATCTGACATTATTCCCAAATGAGTATGTGTGTGTACACAAACACACTATTCATCTATATGTATTCTGCCACATACAGATTACCAAGGATGAAATTTAAAAATTTGTAAAATATATTTTATAGTATACTTTACTGACAAATAACTAGATTCAGGCATTAATATGGAAAATATTTTATCTTCTACAGTTTCACATACAATTTTAGGTGATTCACAGAATAGACACAAAATACAAAATAATGCTAACATAGAATATATAATAATATCTCACTTTTCATTAAAGAGGCTCTGTAGGCAGAAAGAACAGGAGATACTATTTGTTTCTGCTGTTTTATGTTTATTTGCTTTAGTGACATTTAGCCCGAGGAATAGTATCATAGGATATTTTGTATACTTTCTCAGAGATTCATCTAAAATATGCTTTTTGAAGGGAAATCTTCAAATTTAGGAGCCTACAACTCTATGTATATGAGGGTTTTTTCCCCTAAATTATAGAATTGCCACTGCATAGGTGTTCAAACAAGCAACTAATAAATCTGGCACAATGGGTACCATGCATCAGAAACACCAAAAAGAAAAAGGACCCTAAACAGCAATATGCACATAAGGTGTCTGCCAGTAGTTCTAGCCTGGATTTGATCAACCATATGCTGCTCTATTCCTCATCAGCCCCAAGGGCCACCGGTGCTGAGCAAGGTCCACACAGTGCTGTTAACACACGTCTAAAGACTTGGTAGACAATAGAAAATACAGGGCAAGTAGAAAGAAGAGGAGCAAAAGAGGAAAAATGTTAAGAGAGAAAGAAGAAATATACTAGAAAAGGATGAGTGATTCAACCAATGAAGTGTGCCCAAAGAATGACCTTCCAATGCCAGACTGACACCGTTTCGAAGAATGTTCATTCCCACCTCGTTGTTAAATGAACTACAACTACAAGACCTTTCTGTCTCCATCCTTTATTCACAGGAAGGTAAATAAAAACACTGCAGGTTTTGTGTTTGGACTATTTATCTGTTACACATAAAGAAAATACCATTTTGTATTTTGTTGAATAATGTCAGAAAAGCCACAAGAAAATGTAGACATTTAACTAAATCTTATTGTTAGAAAATGTGGACACAATAACACAGAAATCAACTCTCCCTTTCTCCCTATTCCTTGAATTAACCAGAAAATTCTGTATTTATCAGCAAACCGGTGTGTGTACATAATACATATTGGTTATGCTTTACCTAGTCCTTTCAAATTTCAATGACATTACATAGCCAATCTACTAACTGTCAGGCATTCTGCTAGATGCTATGATATATGATGAATAAAACCTTGCACTGATAGAGCACACAGCTTATGTAAACAGATATTAAGCTAATAAAAACAAAAATATATAAAAATATATTTAAAATCTTGATGACTGCTATAAAGTTAAAGTGTTAGTGTAGTGGGGACTTGGGGTGGAGGTACTTGTCCAAATGTATATTTTACTTCATATTAAGAAGTTAAAATTTTTTTGATTTGAGATATCTAAGTAGCAATGTCAATTAGGTAAAATGGATGCATAGGTTTGGGTTTTTTAAAAATTTTCTGGGTTAGAAAATAAATGATCAGATTCAAGCATGTAGGTGGTATATACAACCATAGAAGTGGATGAGAAAAACTAGAGGAAGCTCATTTTTGTCCTCCAATGCTACAATCATAAGAAATATTTAATTGCCAAAATCAGATGTTAATCAAGGGTAAGTTATTTAACTCAACTTCTGTCTTTTAGTGAATGTGCTATTCAAGTACTGGTCACATCTAGGGAGCCTCACCTCTGCCTCCAAGCAGTATCAATGGAGCTAAAGGAAACAAAAACAATGCTATTTGTTATTTGCAAGGAGGAAAGACTGATGGGGCCACTTTTCAATCCAATTACCTCTGGCTCTTTGACTTCAGCTTACTGCAAGAAAAATTAAAGAATCCAAATAAGGGACTGAGTGTTCAACAAAACAAAAACAAAACTCAGTTGCTAACATTTGTTCCTCTTATTCAAATAAATACCCAAGAATGTAAACAGTAAGAATAAACAATGCTAAGGAAAATGAGTCCCAAAATTATGGGCAGTAATCCTACAGAATTAGCAGTGACAGTGTTTCTGACCATAAGCTCATCTAAAGATGAGTACAGGAATGGGTTCGAATCTTGACACCCACAGATACCTAGTAGCTCATATGAGTTATGTAGTCTCTTTTGTTTTTTTTTTTTTAAAGATTGACACCTAAGCTAACATCTGTTGTCAATCTTTTCTTCTTCTCCCCAAATCCCTCCAGTACATAGTTGTATATTCTAGTTGTAGGTCCTTCTGGTTGTGCTATGTGGGATGCTGCCTCAGCATGGCCTGATGAGCAGTGTCATATCTGCACCGAAGATCTGAACTGGCGAAACCCTGGGCCACCAAAGCGGAGCACGTGAACTTAATCATGGGGCCGGCCCCCTATGTAGTCTCTTAAAGCTTGGATTTTCTTACTTGTGAAGTGCTGCTAACAATTCTTATTTCATAACGTTAATATAAAGATTAATTAGTTGTGACAATGTTCACAAAATACAGAGATTCAGAAGAGTACACAGAATGATCAATTTTAACTTTCCTCTTTTAGAACTCCACTCACAAGAATACCAGGACCAAGAGATAACTCAGGTGACTTGACCAAAATTAAGACCACAATTAAGTCCTCCAAATGAAGTGATTCTTCTAAACTTTCATAATACTCTATTTAGAGCAAGGCTTGATCTTAATTACCTCCACTGTGGAAAAAAGAAGGATGCAAAATTGTTATACTAGTAGTTATGAAAAGTGATTTTTACTCCAGCACAACTAATGTTTCTTGAATTCTTATATACAACATCTGACTGCACATACCCCCTGAAATATCCAGAGGAAACAGCACAACTGAATCTGAAATTGGAGAATTAATAACATTTACATTATTCTGTGTTTCTCCATCCACGACTCTTTAAACTGTCTCAGCAATTTTTAGAGACAATCACTATCCTAGACTTTGCTTACCTCTGTATTTCCTGACCCCTGAAGTATAAAGAATTGACACTTCCAAGATAGATTTTGACTGAATATAAAGCAGGTCAGGACTATCATAAGCAGATTCTAAATCTCAAATATAATATATCCATCATGCTTAAGAAACACACTCAATCAAAGATGCTTCTCAAGGATTCTGAAAACCCCTTTTCACACATACTCACATACCTTCCAGATAATATTTCTAGTTATATCACATAAATCACATCCTAAACATCATTTAAGTTACATTTTTATAAATATATATTTCATTTTCTAATATGTATTTAAATGATCAAGACATCCAACTAAGATTACTGAATATGCTGATATATGCAATGTGATCAAACATGATGCATTCTTTTGCATACTTTCTTGCAAACTACTTTATCATTATGCCCGTATCTTCTTAGCTCCATGGAGCTATTATATATCAAGAAAATGGATCAAAAAGCAACTGGGGAAAATTTTAATGTACTCAAAACCTATGCATTTAGTTATCCTAATCCAATAAGTTTCTAAGATTCATATTTCCAAAAATGCTCTTGACTTGTTCAAAGAATTAGTTAACATCTCTGATAAAAATCCTTTTGACTTATTGATAATATCATTATCTGGCCTGGTTTCAACCAACTCTTATGTTACTGGGCTTTGCTAACTGGATTTCAGAGTGACCAGTTCACTACACTTCAACAGGATGAAATCAATATGAAAAGGCAACATGCAGCTGAGCTCCACGCGCAGTCACCATATCAACTGATAAGGCACCTCTTGTACCGACATAATGGCAGAAACACAACCCTAAAAGAGAAAATACAGAAACTGCTGTCTGTTTCTGAAAGGTGTAGTATTACCAATGAATTTAAGAGTTGCTTCTTGTCATTGTTTTTATGGCAGTATTTGAAAATCATCATTTGCAAAACTTCCATATGGATTGAGTTCAATAGATCTGCTGCAAATGTTCAATAGTAGCCCACAGACCCAAATTGAATCAGAACTTCAAATTAAGTCAGTTGGGTCATCAAAATTGATCTGTATAAGTTATTTATCCAACAAAGGGTTAATCTCTATAATATATAAAGAACTCACACAGCTCAACAACAAAAAAATCAAACAACCTGATCAAAAAATGGGCAGGGGACATGAACAGATATTTCTCCAAAGAAGATATATGGATGGCCAATAGACACATGAAAAGATGCTCATCATCACTAATCATCAGGGAAATGCAAATCAAAACTACACTAAGATATCACCTTACACCTGTGAGAATGGCAAAAATAACCAAAACAAAAAGTGACAAATGTTGGAGAGGCTGTAGAGAAAAAGGAACCCTCATATGCTGTTGGTGGAATGCAAACTAGTGCACCCACTATGGAAAACAGTATGGAGATTTCTCAAAAAATTAAAAATAGAAATACCTTATGACCCAGCCACCCCACTACTGGGTATCTATCCTAAGAACCTGAAATCAGCAATTCCAAAAGTCCCATGCATCCCTATGTTTATTGCAGCATTATTTACAATAGCCAAGATGTGGAAACAACCTAAGTGCCCATCAACTGATGATTGGATAAAGAAGATATGGTATATATATTCAATGGAATACTACTCAGCCATAAAAAAGGATAAAATCTTCCCATTCACAACAACATGGATGGACCTTGAGGGTATTATGTTAAGTGAAATAGGCCAGATAGAGAAAGACGAACTCTGTATGACTCCATTCATAGGTGGAAGTTAAACATAGAAACAAAGAGAACTGATTGGTGGTTACCAGGGGAATGAGGGGGTCAGGAGAGGGCACAAAGGGTGAAGTGGTGCACCTACAACATGACTAACAATAATGTACAACTGAAATTTCACAAGGTTGTAAACTATCATAATCTTAATAAAAAGTTTAAAAAAAGTGAAACAAACAAAAAAAATTGATCTGTATAGCAGATTAATTTCAGTGCGAGTTAGTCCAAAACCATTTTTAAATTCTGATGTTAGTTTTTTCTAATAATTAATATCTTTTGAATGTCATTCAGCTATTGGCTGAATATAACTTAGAACCATTAGGAAAAAAGCATCCTAGAAAATTTATTTCTAGGATTCTCCCGGAATAATATAGGGAGAATGTAGAAGGGGGTTGCAATGAATGTAAATTTATAACAGAAACCCAACAGATCAACCAATGCTAGCCTTTACATTGATAATAGGGTTTCCCATGTACGCTCCACTTTATTCATAATCAAAGAATGGCAAAGGATAACAAAAATTTAAAAGATAATAAAACTTAGTGTTGTTTTTCACCATTGTTTAAAAGGAATAAAGTACAATCATGCGCCACCTAAAGACATTTCAGTCAACGACGGACTGCACATATGACAGTAGTTCCATAAGATTAGTGCCATATAGCCTAGGTGAGTAGTAGGCTATACCAGCTAGGTGGTATAAAAGTACACTCTATGATGTTCACACAACGATGAAATTGCCTAACAATGCATTTCTCAGAACGCAGTCCCATCGTTAAGTGAGGCATGACTATAGGACTGAAATTTTTAAAATATCCACCAGGAATTGGGCTATTTTTTACCCAGACCTTCTTGATCCACTTAGAAGTAAATACACTTTTGTAGATTTTTTTCCCTTTTTCTTGATGTTTTCTAAGATTGGTTACTGCCAGCAACAATATCACTCATTTCATTTTCCACCTCATTTGCAACAAGGAAAACACACATAAGGAGGGGATTCTGAAGGATGTTTGTATATATAAAGGACAGTAGTAAACCTGAACTTTATTTTAGAACCCTTTGTCTCAGCAGGCTGTCAAGCAAACTGAGGAGAGAACAAAGACTTTAAGGTATACAGGAGCAAGGCAGAAGGACAGGGTCTGAAGGAAACAATCCGTCAGAACAGTAGAGAGTGGAAAACAGAAGTATTCTCCTCCTCTTCATGAATTCTTATGATTTCTGGTCCTCATGCTGCATTCTTTACCTGGTACTCACATTGGAAAAAACATGAAAATGGGGACCAGAGTTTGAACAAAGCTTTGCAATAACAGAAAAGGAATAGAAAAGGATATTATAAACTGCAGCATCTGAGAAAGAAGGAGAATTCAAGTAGACATTTGGCTAAATCAGTTATTTCTAAAAGAACTTTAAAGATAAGCACATAAATTAATCACAAAGAAAAGATTACCCATATACAAAAATACTGAGATAAAAAAATACCATTAATTGCATTTCCCAAATGAACACAATTTGGAAAATGTGAACATATTTTTCACTATAATTACTTTATATGAAAGTGAATTTTAAATTTGGTCACTATTTTGTATTGTTACCTTCTAATTGGTTTATGATGATAATCACGCTCCCCACCATTTCCCGTCTCCTAGACCAAATTATACATAAAAGGCTATGAAGAGAGATGTGCAATATATTTTAAGATGATTTCCATCGAAAAATCTAAAATAAGTCAAGAACTCAGAAATTTCTTACTTATAAATATTAATTTTTCAGATTGCCTTCACTCTCCAGCAACACAAAAGGACTGGTTAGCACATATGATTCAAATGTCAATGACAGCTCAAATATGGATATGGAGAACTATAATAATTTACCATCATAATGGACTCAAGACCATGAATTATCTGCCACCATAAAACAAGTAATGACATCAATCAGACATTTCTCTGGAGTTTACTTTAAAAGGTTCTTGACTTCAGAAAGAATAACCTGTTTATCTTTGTGTCCCTAGGTCCTTAACACAGTGGCTGGCACATGACATTGTAGGTGACCAATAAACTCATAAAATGGATAATGGTACTTCCTTTGGAACAGTGGAGGGATAAGATGCAATTCCTGTTTCCTCCACATAATATCACTAGATCATTTTCCTTCAAACTCTAAGACCCCTGGAAAGGAGATAAAAATCCAGTAAACAAAAAAAAATGATGAAAATACTGTTACATCAGATAATTTTCGAAGAAGAATAGTGGTTAGTAAAGCGAAAGATATTTGGTAATGATGGGGTCCGGGCAATAGGCAAAGAGGAAAAAAAAGAGATCAAGAAATACAGAGAAAGATGAAAGGAAAGGGGGATATATAAATGGTAGGTGCCAGGGATAAGAAATAGTTTCTACATTTGCCAATCGTCAATAACAGAGATTGGTGAACAATTAGGACTAAAAAGGCAAGCTTCAGTTAACCAGAGAAAGCAGCAGCACATACCAGAATATAGGTGAAAGAGAAAGTACAAGATCATTCAGAAAAAATTAAGGTTCTGATACATATAATTTATCAAAATATTGCAAATAGCCTAATAGCCTGAAGGTCTTTTTTAAATAACGGTTGAATATGTGAAATAAACTTTTATAAAAATGTAAGAAAATGAAGCATTTGGTGGCTATTTCTAAAAAATGAATAATCATATCTACTTGTGAAAATATTCATTCTTTGAGGACAGCAGCCCTTTGTGCTTTTGTATTATTTTTGTCAACATTAACCAGAAATAGCCCCCAAAAGATTCAGAGATCTAAATGACTGTGAAGACAATCTTCATTATTTTAAAAGAACACATAGATGTTCTAAGCTAAATTTTTGTAGATTATCCTGTTATATTCTCCTCCCTTCAGAAATAAAAGCATCTATAATTTTAGTTCTAGATTATCGTACCTTGAAAGTTTGAAAAAATAAAAACAAAATAAATGTTTCATAAAGATATCTGGAAACATTCCTATTTGCCATAGGACACAAAATCTACAATGGTTAGACTGGGAATGAAGAAAGCAGGACTCACTTAGAGAGTATACGTCTCCTGGTTTACTAATTTCAAAACAACAGTGGACAAATTATTTTATAAGATGTGATTTGGTGAATTGAATTTCTTTCCCATCCCTACTTTTCAGGAAGAAATCTAGAAATTGAAGAGAAGCAAATAAGCAAAGCACCTTTCATTGCCTGTTAATACAAGACAATTTTTAACATAGCCCAGGGCAGGCAAAGGCGGATGCTCTTGTGCTGTAATAAGGCCAGAGTTATTAGTTATTTGTTTGTTACAAATAAGGTCAAAGTTATGTTAATGGAAGGAATATGAATTTCTCAGAGAGACCAGATGGGGACCTTTAGAAATAAATGAATCATCACAGTGGGAGGTGTGTTTGATTTCAGATACCTTGAGTGAAAATAAGCTATAGCCTGGAGTGAAAACACCTCCACTCCATCATCAATTTCCTCCCTCTAAATGGGAAACAAAGTCTTCATTATACTCCTCTAACAGCCAGAAGACAGAGACACCCTAGCACAAAGCACCCTCCCTCTGCAGAGCCAGTAGAAAACTGTCAGGGTAAGGGGAGAAAAGCTGAGAACTTTCAGCAGATGCTTTAGGCTGCAAAATTTGAAAGACACAAGGGATAAATGGAAACAGAGGGGCTGGAAAATTGTGGTTGGGGGGGGTGGGGTGGGGGAATGCTCTACACTAAAGGGAGAGAGATTAAAGGGAGAAGACTGAAGGAAAGGGGAGAGAATGGAAATGTTCATGTTTAACATGTTCGTGTGTGACACCTATCCATTCCACACCTTAAGACCTAGTCCAAGTCATCGATCCTGATGTGACAAGAAGCAGTGAAGTAGCTAAGGCACCTCACCATCTAGGCAACTCAGTACAGGTAACTTTGAGTGAACTACCTGAAGCCTACAGTAAATTCCGTATGTTTCCTTTAATATTCTGTATATTCACTTTGGGAAGAGGACCTTACAGTTGAATCTAGAGAAGGTCGCAGCCCTGTCCCTATGCCATGGTGGTCAGCAGACTTTGGCAACATCCTAGATGTGATGTACTGGTGGAATCTACCCACATGGCCAAGCTGGGTAGGTCAGTCCTCCCACTTTCACCTTCTTTCTAAAATATTGGCTTGAGGCAACAGAGGTATGCAGATAGGCAAGAAAAGAGAAAGGAACACCAAATGAATTACGAAGAATGTTATTTCTCTTGAAATACGGCCATCACTAGTATCAGATTCCTAAAACGTAAAATACGAATCGCCAGGATTTCTCCCCTAGCTACGGCCTTCAGAATATCACAGTTACAAATCTGCAAATAGGATAATGATCTACACTGAGAGATAAATAATAATATTACAAAACCTTAAGTAGGAAAGATTCTTCAGGGTTAAGAACAAAGAAAAGAAATATATATATTAAGAAAAAGAAAAACAAAATGAAAGCTGGCGACTGTAATATTCTCCAGGTTTCCAGGAGGCTATAGTTGTCAACACTACTTTCAGGTTGTTTCTGTATGCTATTAATAGTCAATGAAAGGTTATGCCCAGAGTTAGCTGCTCCAAGGCAAAGACCTTGGGTGACACATTTTAGCACGGTGCACACATTTTAACAGCCAATTAATTAAAACCCCTAGAATAAAAGAGTATAAAACAGACAAGTCATGAAAGAGACATAAAAGAGACTAGCAAATTAAAAAGTGTGAGCCACCAATTTTATAAAACTCCACTCGAGTTGGTAGAGATGCAAGTGCACATTGGAGAAAACACATACGTTTGTGTCTATGTATATAAACAAATTCTATTTGGAACTGTATTTTAATGTCTCAGCAGAGAGAAATCACTATAAGCAAAAGCTCAGCATTAAGGTTTCTCTGAATATACGTTAATCCTGAGATCCAGCAGTCAGAATTACCGAATAGTGTGTCTAAGGCTGTAACTGTGTACGGAAGCTATTTTTACTGCAGAAACTAGATGAGGGAGATGGAAGAAAGATCAAAGTTTTTCTTTTTTGAAGGACCTACCTGTTAAAAAAAATTCTAAAATTGAATTTTATATCTAAAATTTCTGTTGTCCTAGAAATACAGTTTGAAAATAAACACAAATTTCAACAAAAAATATTTTTAAATCCAGATACTGTAAGAAACAAGGAAGGAGGAAACTATGATCAATTTTGCACTGCATTCTACTACTCTAAAATTTTTACTATCTCAAAAAACATGAGTATTTTCAGGGCCGTCATACATATTAACTTCTAAGCCATGTTTGTTGTTCTGACTTGCAAAGGACAAGATTTATAAGCAGAGCAAGACAGGAGAAGCAATACCAATAAAAGCAGAACGGACTGAAGAACAGTCTCATAACCCTATCCTTCCCTTATTTTTCTCAGTACCTAAGCTTTTTCTAGCGAAATGAGAACCAAATGGTGACACCATATAATTAAGGCAGAGACCAAAAGGTCTGAAAATCTGGGTTTATTCCTTCGAAACAACCTCTTTTCCTTATTTTTACTATCCTTTTTTCCTCCCCTAAAACATTCATCCTGGAAACTTTTTACTTCCCTTACCCCAACTTTTCCCATTTTTTTCTCTTTTCTTCATTTATTTTCTTTTTTCCTTAAAAAGCAACCTCCAAATTTCCTCCAAGGCTCCTCTTTAGGTGCTTTGTTAATCAAATCATCAGACAAAAAGAGAAAATCAGGAGAGGGTTACTATTATTTCTACCGAGTGAGACATCTTTTATGGAAATAGGGGAGCAGGAAAAAACACAGTCTTTTGCAAATGTTCTCAACTCTAACAAGTAATAATGAAAAAATTAACCATAAAATGTAAATCAATCAGGGAAAGCTAGTTCACATTTCTAGACTGATTTTTTTCATTAATAACATTTTTCAAAGATTTACTTCAATTGGCACACAACCCTAGTGAAATTTAAATATTTTGATATACTTTTATTCTCCCCAAAAATTGCATCATAACTTCTCTGGGACATACCAGTTGTGAAAAATGAGAAACTTCAAAAGAAAAGAAATTTGTGTGGGGCCAGCCTGATGGCTCAGGGCTTAAGTGTGCCTGTTCTGCTTCAGCAGCCCGGGGTTTGCTGGTTCGGATCCCGGGTGCAGACATGGCACCACTTGGTAAGCCATGCTGTGTTAGGCATCCCACATATAAAGTAGAGGAAGATGGACATGGATGTTAGCTCAGGGCCAGTCGTCCTCAGCAAAAAGAGGAGGATTGGCAGCAGATGTTAGCTCAGGACTAGTCTTCCTCAAAAAAAAAGAAAAAAGAAAAGAATCTTGTAAATATTTTTGCATTTCAATATTCTACAAATTTCAATGTTTTTAATTCCTTCTTTTACTTTCATCACAAAAGTAAAGCTTCTGCAATTTGCCTGGAATTTTGTCGTTTTCATTCATAGCTGGAAAAAGTTTGCCAAATTCACTGTTGACAAAAACTAAATTTGGAAAGCAGACCGTCCTAGGAGTTGCACATTAACATTTGCATTTTTATTGAGATTCACAATTTCTCACTAGCAATCTCATACAGACACGTCCCTATACTAAATGATAATGTATTCTATGTAAAAGAAAAAAAAATACGTTTGTTTTTGGAAGCAATTACCCATTTCTAAAGTGGGAGGAACTTTTTTTTTTTAACCTTCTACATAGAGTTTTTTTTTATTGAGGTAACAATGGTTTATAAGATTATATAAATTTCAGTTGCACATCATTATATTTCAATTTTTGTGTAGACTACCTCATGTTTACCACCCTCAGACTAATTACCATCTGTCACCATACACGTGCCCTATTACTGCTTTTGCCCCCATTCCACTCCCCTTCCCCTCTGGTAACCACCAATCGTATCTCTGAGTCTATACGTTTCGTTGTTGTTTTTATCTTCTACTTATGATTGAAATCATATGGTATTTGACTTTATCCATCTGACTTATTTCATTAGCATAATACTCCCAAGGTCCATCCATGTGTTGCAAATGGCAAGATTTTATCTTTTTTATAGCTGAGTAGTATTCCATTGTATATATATACCACATCTTTACCCATTCATCCATTGATGGGCACTTGGGTTGTTTTTCAACTCTTGGCTATTGTGAATAATGCTGCAATGAATAGGGGTGCAAATATCTTTATGCATTCCTGTTTTTGTGTTCTTTGGATAAATATCCAGAAGTATAATAGCTAGGAGGATCTTGTTATCAGCAAGGTCCTTTTTCTAAGAGGAATGTGATGAGTGTGAGGATCCATGGTTGCTCCATTGCCCTATATATTGTGAACTGAAATGTTGGCTGGGAAATTGAGGAGGTATAAAAGACTGGAGGTGGGAAATGAAAGACTTTAATAAAATAATGTAATATATAAGGGAACATAACATTTTTCTGAAAAAGAAGCATGTTGGATAAATCCAGCAAGCTCCAAAACTACATGAATATCATAATTTTCTTGAAAAAATTAACTCACCAGCGTGTGCCTACACACATACACCATTACACACATGATGGATACCATTATGTTTGTGGCTTAGGAGCCTTTCCTCTTCCTCTCTTCCAATTCTGTTCATTCTTTTTTCTCTTTGCTTTTCAGTTCAACTTTCTATTGATATAACTTCAAAATCATTAATTCTTTCCAGTCTACTGATATTCTTCATTTCTGTTAAAGTATTTTGGGTTTCTACCATTTCCTTTTGATTCTCTAAGTTTTCACCTCTCTGCTTATGTATCTGTCTGATTCTGCATGTTATCCACTTTTTCCATTAAGGCCCTTAGCATATCAATCATAGCTATTTTGAATGCCCAACCTGATAATTCCAAAATCTTTGCCATGTCTATCTGGTTCTGATGCTTAATTTTGTCTTTTCAGACTGTTCTTTTTACCTTTTAGCATGCATTGTAATTTTCTGTTGAAAGCAAGATATATTAGGTAAAAGGAACTGAGGTAAATAATCCTCTAGGTTTTATGTTTATCTGGCTAAGAGTTAGGCTGTGTTTACTCTTTGTTGTAGGTATGGTGCCAGAGGCAAAAATGTCCTCTAGGGTCCTTGCTTTTGTCTTCTTTGTTGTCTTTGGGTCTCCTTAGAGATACCTTCTTAAATAGGGCCTGAGGCTTTCAGTTCTTTCAGCTCTAATTCCCTATTATTTTCTAGGAGGCCTACTGATATGGCAGTAGGTGTGTGTAGGGGGGGAAGAGCATTCTACATTCCTATGACTAGGTTTCAGTCTTTGTTGAGACCATGTCTCTGAACTGTGACTTCACAGGTGCTTCTCAGCTTTTTCTTTTCCTACCTCTGCTTAGGTGAGACAGAAAGGCTAGAGGGGTGACAAATTGAAATGGCAAGCAATAGGATATATTGGAGTATATGAGGAAGCCATTTGGTATAAACCTAATTCAGCCTGACTTTGTTTTTTCCAAAAGGGCCTGACTGTGGCCATTGAGCATGCATTGTATATCTGCTTAGACATTTTGAAATAAAGGTGCAACTTCCCTCCCCCTCCTAACGTTGGCATCTCCTTAAAGATTAAGCATCTTTCCTTACGCTGGGAACTGATTGCAGTGCTCATCTGTGACCGCCCAGCTCGAGGCAACAGACCTGCCACCCTGCTGTGTTCATCGAGACAGCAGACCTACCTGCTGTTTCCATCAATCACTGTGCTGACAGAGCAACCTCGTGACTGTTATAAAAGGGGCATTTCAATCATATGTGAAACATTCTCTTTGAGGATATATAACCACCCTGTATACCCCTACTTCTTTGGAGTGCTCTGTTCCTTTGTGGAAAGACTCTCCTGGGTTATAATCCTCACATTTTAGCTCAGAATAAACTCACCCAAATTTTCATTTATAGATTGGTTATGGATTATTTTTGTCGACAGGGGGCTCGAGTTAGGTATTTCCCTTCCTCCAGAAAAGTTAGGTTCTGGTAAAACCAAAGTCAGTTAGACTCTGGTAAAATAGATTTCCTTGAGGGCAGGTCTTTTGTTAAAGAGAACAGAGTCTAAGATTATTTCAAAATGGTTACTTTTCTGTTCTCCTGCTGGAAGCATGGAAGGGATTTTTTACTCTAATTTGTCTCCCTGAGAACCTGGTAGGGCTCCTAGAGGTAAAACTCAGGAACATGTTGGGGCCTGCCTAAGGTTGGGCCCAAAAAAGTTTTTCTCTCTCAAGCCAGTCCATATACATGTCTCCAACAATTAGTCACCCACCCTTTAAGGCTTCCCACCAGGCTGCAGCAATGGTTTCTGCTCCTGGTAAACTGATTCTCTGTGTTTGCCTTTCCAGTCTTATGGGCAGCACTTTGCCCTGTGACTTCAATGCTTTGATGAATCTATAGAGAGTTGTTAATTTGCAGTTTGTTGCTCAACATTTTTCTTCTTGCAAGGATGGGAATGATGTCTTCCAAGCCGCTTACATGCTAGAACAGCTACCTGGCTTTATAAAGTTACTTTAAGGAATTATTCATCCTCATTTGCTTATAAATACTTATTCTTAATCATTAAAAATTTGATTATTCAGGTACATAATCCAATTGGCCACCCAATTTATCCATCCTATTTTAGCTATTCTGAAAATTCTCACTTTTTTTCCTGACCTGCTGAGACACAGAGCTTGTTCTGCTGACTTTCACAACACAAAAAGACAGCTAGTTCAAGCCTTGATCCAAAAAGGCCTATTTGTGGCTTGAGACACACCTAGTATTCACTACCATATGAATACCTTGATTGGCAAGAACTGCTGAGAGATCAACATGAACGTGATTAGCAAGTCTGTTTTTACTATATTCGGCCAAAGGCAGAATATTCACTGTTGACTGAGAGGCTGCCTTCTCCTCTGGAAATTTATGAAAGAAACAGCAAATTATTAGAAGCTGGAAAGCAGGAATACCTTTTTGTTTGTATGCCAGTCCCTGAAAATACTTTTACCTCTCGGCAGAAACTTTGGCGGAAAGTGCCAATGCACTGCATACCAAAGTTAAATAAATGACCTTGAGACAATTAACAAATGGAATAGAATTTAAAAACTAATGTTTTCATATTAAACTCAAACCTGAAAAATGATTCTGTTGAAAAGAGTTCTTTGTGATGTAATCATAATGAATCATGACTAAAGGATTTTTTTGCTTGCTGTTTTTAAGTTATAGCCTACATAGTGAGTTTGGCACCATTCACACAGCCAAAACGTATTTGTACTTGTAAAACATTATCACCAAACAGACTGAGTCACCACAAGTTCACATAACCACTTTGAGCCAATGCTTTAACTATTTTTTAAATAAAACGACAAAAGAAAATTGCACTAAACTGCATGAAATCTCATTCAATATTTGTCCTTAGTAAAAAGAAAATGCTTTCGTGGAGAAAATGGCATAAAGGAAAAATATAAGCTAAAACTTTAAGGGAGGTGGGGACTAATGATGTATGAAATTTTAATAGGCTTCAGTATGCCTACTATGCTGTACTCCATTTGTGAAGAAATGGTAGAAGCAGTTCTCCGGGTAATGTGAATAAGGATTATTAGCAATAATAATGGTTTGCTAGCTGATAAATTTGCAGATTAAGCAACCTCTGCCAGGGAGGTTAGTAATATTTCAAAGATATTGCTCAAAAGAGAATGGAATGGGTATTTTATTTTTGTATCCAGAAAACTAAACTCTTTACCAAAGTGTGTGGCAGCAGAAGTCTTGCTTCTCTCATTTTTCAACTTAATGGGTGGTGAGAATTCTACCTAGTACTGAAAATTTTATGACACCATTCACTCATCCAATCATGCAGTGTTCTATAGTTATGCTCAAATCTTCTCCTACCCTGCTCCTGTTAAAGATCACATCAGAAAAAGCAACAACCAATTTTATATCTAGGTCAGTTTTATAATAAAAATAATAAATAATGTATATAAGTTTCTCCATTGGAACTGCATTTTTGCCATCTTTGTAATGAAAATAAATAGTGCTAAATTTTCAAAATGGCCATTAGGTTTTTTACATTTGAATTTTCATTTGTCAGACAAAATGCCTTTAGGAAAAGACCTTTGAAACTTTCATACAGTAACCATAGGGTGCCAAACGTTGTGATTAGACAGGCTGATGATCAGAAATGTAGGTATGGACCAGCCACACGATTGTTTTGCTGGTAATGTTGGGAATTTAATAAGATCCCTGAGAAAAGAACATGGCTCCAGGGTTGAGTGCACTGTGGGTGTGCTTTAGTCATATCTATGTAGCTTTGTGAGTTGTCCATCACAACACCTTGTTTCATGACATCTTTTAGTGAAAGCCAGAACCACTCAGATTATATAATTAATTACATTCCTTTTCAATCACAATTACTATTTGATCTAAGGTCACCCTACAGCAGCTGCTGTCAGTAGTTAAAATGAGCACAAAGTGTTACTAGCAACTCCCGGTACTAGCCAATTTGGCTAAAATAAAATTTGCACTAAAACTTTTGTATAAACCCTATCTAGAAGACATAAGGGGATCTTGTTTTTCAGATCCTTTTCTGAAAGGCACAAGCAAAACTATTTATGGGGAGAGGAGAGACTACACTGTGACAATAGCTTGACTGAGGCTGTGGTCCAGAGAGCCAGGAGGGATCCGGCCCATGGTTGCTCACTGTGCCTGAGCCAGAGACCCTCTGAATCGGGGTCAATTTAGCAAGCCAACATCAGAGACTAGCAGATACAGAGCTCCAGTCAGTTTGGAAGGTTTCCCATAAAGGTAATTGATAATTACCATGATATGGTTCATGATATAGCCCCAGAGGGGTAAAATTAAGAATCACCCCCAGGCTTTGAAGCTGAAGATGATGATGGTGAACATGGAAACTCCTGTACGACAGAAAATTCCTAGTCCTTTGGTCTCAAACTTGACTGTGCACTTAAGTTACAAAGTGTTCTTTACGTAAAACTGATGGGAAAATTATTTGAGGGACGGATGTTAAGGAGTTTCCTTTAGGATAGGGAGTTGAGATTCTTCAAACAGATCTTAAAGCAGTTTACAACAAAGTCTCATCTAGAATAAGAAGAGTATTCCTAACTTGAAAGGTAAGGAAGACTAGCAGATTGCAGAGGAGCTAATCAGGAGCATCTAGTTTCCATCCCTGAAATACGGAGTTTGCCTATATAAATTAAAGGTCTTTACCAGTGGTTCTTAAAGTGTGGTCTCAGACCAGGAGCTTTAAGATCACCTGAGAATGTATTAGAAATGCAAATTCACCCCAGACCTACTGAATCAGTAATTCTGAGGAGAGAGCCTGGAAATCTGCATTTACCAGGTAATTATGGTGCATGCCAAAGTTTGAGAAGCACTGGTCTTTACAATAATTTATGAGAACTATTCACTATATTTTTTTCCTGAATTGATGGGCATTCCTAAAATAAAGATGTAGATTATTAAATTTTTCAGATTCACTTATCTTTGTCTTAAATTTGTATTCAAATACAAACTCTGCCCATGCCTGTCTGTATATTTTACTCACAGTTTTAAAAGTTAAAAGGAACACTTGTTTTGATTCTCACTAAAAGGAACCTCTTAAGAACCTGGACAGATAGCCCACATTCCTAGAGATTTCCTGAACCAGGGACTAGCTTACAATTTTCTGGACATCCCTCCTGTGTCTGCTATCTTGTGAACAATCTGGAATGGCCATAGAAGGAGGGACTCTTAAATGAGAGGGCCTGATTCAGCCTTTGGCTCCTCCTATAACTAGAAGCATGACTTACGACAATTTTGTGAACTTCAATTTTCATATTAAGTGGGATAACTAAAAAATAAATTAAAATGAAAACAAAAATAAAATACCTCACATGGTGATAACTGAAAGATCATTTCTGTGGGGAAAAAGGTGCTACAAAAATAAATGTGCATATTTTACTTAATAGTTCTCTGCATTGCTGTCAACCTATTCTGTGGTAGGTAGAATAATGTCCACTCTCTACCAAGACCTGTCCACATCCTAATCCCCAGCCCTTTGATATATTACCTGACAAGGCAGAAAGGATTAGGCAGATGTGGCTAAGGTTAAGGACTCTGAGATGGGGAGATTATCTTGGATCACCCAGGTTGGCCCAAACGAGTTATATGAATTCTTAAAGTAGAGAATTGTTCTTAACTGCAGTCAGCAAGAGATGCAACAAGAGAAGAATGATTGGGGAGATGGACTCTGCTGGCTTTAAAGATGGAGGAAGGAGGCCATGAGCCAAGGAATGCAGGCAGGCTGCAGAAGCTGGAAAAGGCAATGAAAGATGTTCTCCTCTCAAGCCTCACAAAGGGAATGCAGCCCTGCTGACAGTGTGATTTTAGACCAGTAACATCCATGCGGGACTTCTGACCTCCAGAACTTTAAGATAATAAATTTGTCTTATTTTAAAGCCGCTAAAGTTGTGATCATTTGCTATGGCACCAACAGGAAACTAATGCATATTCTTATGCTTATTCTCTTTAAGTAACTTTAAGATGTAAACTAGAGTGTGCCCTGCACATAAGAGTAACAGGGCCACTGACATTCCAAGTGGATCCCAGAAGCAGATTAATAGTCCAGAGTAGCATGATTCAACACACAGGCAAAGTAGTTACTAGGGGTAAGCAATAAGTATCTTCCTTTCGCCAAATCAAAAAGAGAAAATGCATCTTAAGAAAACAGTCAAATCAGAATTTGGCAATGAAATTGGACTTTTGAACTTTTCACCTTGCTGTTTTGAAAAGGATGTTGTTTTTGTTTTGCAATACTTTAAATATAAAGTCATAGCCGACCTAACCACCACAAAAGAGAGCTATCCTTACCATTAAGTTCCCTCAAGGAGAAATCAGAAATAAGCAGATGTAGCAGCAGAACTGTGAGTTTTTTGAAAGTGCCTGAATGACTTGTGTTTGCCTAAAATTGTAGGGAAAGAGCATAAGGAATGGATCATTTGCTCATTAATTGTTTTAAGTAAAATATGCCACCACTTGCCTCATCAGCACATTCTAAAAGTCTTAAACAGAAAGTTAAATATACGGTATGGGTACCACGTTTTGCCAGGACTGCAAACAACCAGGATCTCACTTTTAGAATTAGAGAATTACAACTTTAATATTTCAAATACAAACAGGAATATGAACTGGGCAAAATATGGGCTTATAAAGAGTTCTAAGGAGCTTCTCTACAGACTACATGAGAATTGTTTGTGATGAGTAATTCATTAGCCCATAAAGCACAAGAGTGCTTTAAACAGATCTTTCTTCTTTTGCTTCAAATGGGACAAAAATTTTGTTTAGATAATTTTCCTTTTCCATTAAAAAACATGACATTAACTTCAGTCTAGCCCATATGTAACTGTTTCAGCATCATGTTGTAATGTAAGTTAACGACGTTTTAATGAATAAATTAGTGAAGCTTTAATGAAAATAAAAGTTAGAGGTGTTCTTGAAGCCTACCGAAGTATAAGAAACATTTACCATAAGGATGTGCTGCTGCTTCTCTCTTTCCTCATGTCATCAATTTTTCTCAAGATCTGAAATGCTCCTGTTATGTTTGTCTTCCTTAAAGACTGCTAACAGAAAATACACTATTTTTTTTAATCTGCTTATTTCAGGACTGTTTGCCACATTATGAAAGGAAAGCAAGCTTGTTTGCATTAGGCCTTAATATTGTGGTTTCCCTACGATTATACCAATGAAAAGAATTTTTACTCTCTAGCAAAAGTCTGACCCAATCATTTAAATTTCAGTTACACAGAGACCGCCCAATTTTAAATGAGCTGTATTCCCAAAATGCATTTGTAAATTGATTCTATTTAATTCCCATTTTTCATCTGAGATTAGGTTAGTCCAGCCCCCCAAATTCTAATCATCTAATAATGTGCCTTAAACACATTACCCAACCAACTCAGATCACAAAGTTTTAAGAATGCTAAGCATCTAACTAGTCCCACTATACCCTTTCCTTCTTCCCTCTGTTTGCCTACAAAGGACACATGGGCTGCTTCAGTGCCAACCATTGATAGAATCCTCTTGAACTGGGACAGGACAAAGCATTATACTTTTGCAAAGTAAATAAATCCTCAAGGACATTCTTAGTCCAACTGAATTCCATAGCTCTTTTTTGTGAACTCTGAGCTTTCCAGGAGGAGTACCAACTTTTCCACCAGAATCTTACTCATATTGCCTATTTCCCTGACCTGATCCACAACAGCCTCCTCCTCCTCCTGAATTCCTAAGATGATGACAATGGGAGAACACAAGGAAGATGTCTTAGTTTGGGTTGCTGTAACAAATTACCATAGGCTGGGTGCTTACACAACTCATATTTACTTCTCACTATTCTGGAAGCTGAAGTCCTAGATCAAGGCACTGGCAGAGCCACTGTCTGGTGAGAACATGCTTCCTGGCTTGTAGATGGTTATCTTCTCGCTGTACCCTCACATGGCAGAGAGTATAGAGAACAAGCTCTCCCGTCTCTTCTTATAAGGACATGATCCTATTCATAAGGGCTCCACTGTCATGATCTAATTGCCTCCCAAAGGCCTTGCCTCCTAATGCCATCACATTAGGGGTTAGGATTTCAACATATGAATTTGATAGGGGGTGGGACACAAACATTCAGTCCCTAACAGAGGATGAATACTTATCCATTTATACCCCTCCCATGAAAGTCAATGTTGCATGAAAGGAATAGTATGACTGTGCGACCAAGTGGACTATCCTATAGGAGCACTACACAGACGTAAAGAGTCTTGAGACAAGCACCTGCGGTGAGGAACCTGATAGAGCCTACTAAGAGTGGAATGGGTGGGAGAGTGGGCGGAGCAAAATGGCGGGGTGAGCTGACCCGGGATTCTTTCCCCTCCAAAATACAACAAGAGATTGGAAGAACTGAATTTCAGAGAATAAACATAATGCCAGCTCGTTAGAGACCTATAATACCAAGAAGTGGGAGATCATAAACCCTGCTTTACACCTTCGGAGGCACTGGAACGGTAGGAGAGAACATCGCTCCCTCCCCTAGAGTCCGCGATCGCTGCGGTGGGGGTCGGGAAGGAGCGGGGGAGGGGCCGCGCAACCAGGGGATCATCCAGGACTCCTGCCGCTGATTCAGTGGAGACCTGCTGACGGGGGGGAAACTTCCATCCGCGGGGACCCTATAAATCAAGGACCTTGGGAGACCAGAGAACAGAACTGATCTGAACCCAGACCGGTGCCTGTGAGTAACAGCCCCTCCCCCCCAGCAAAGCCAATGGGCGCAGCCATCTTGCCCCAAGGCGGAGAGCTAACGCTGCTCTCGACCCCCATCTAGTGGCGACAGGCTGTAACTGCAACTGAATTCTACCACCACGAGAAAAAACTGCTTCTCTACCATCCAGCAATTTATAAAAGCCCCAGACCAGAAGGAAAACAATAAAAACACAGAATTAAGTCCTGAGGACTTGGAATTAGGTAAACTAAGTGATAATGAATTCAGAGCAGCTATAATCAAAAAACTCAATGAGGTAGAGAGAAAGATAGAGAAACAAGCCAAGTTCTGGAGTTACTTCACAAAAGAGATTGAAATCATAAAGAAGAATCAAACAGAATTACTTGAGATGAAAAACACAATGAATCAGATAAAACAGAATATGGATTCCCTGAATGCCCGTGTAGACAACATAGATGAGAAAATTAGCATAATCGAGGACAGACAGGCTGAATGGCTCCAGACAGAGGAAGAAAGAGAACTAAGAATTAAAAAAAAATGAGGAAAATCTCCGAGAGATAATGGATTCAATGAGGAGTAAGAACATAAGGATCATAGGAATTCCCGAGAATATGGAAAAGGAAAATGGAGCAGAAAGTGTGCTTAACGAAATTATTGAAGAGAACTTCCCAAATCTAGGGATCAACAGAGAAATGTGTGTAGAGGAGGGTTTTAGATCTCCTAGATTTGTCAATGTAAAAAGACCTACTGCAAGGCACATAGTTGTAAAGTTGGCAAATAGGAATGATAAGGAGAGAATACTCAGGGAAGTAAGGAAAAAAAAGAGAATAACCTATAAAGGAGCCCCTATCAGACTGTCAGCAGATTTCTCTACAGAAACCCTACAAGCTAGGAGAGAATGGAGTGATATATTCAAAGCTTTAAAGGATAAAAACCTTCAGCCAAGAATACTCTATCCAGCAAGAATTTCCTTCAGATATGAGGAAGAAATTAAATCTTTTCCAGACAAACAAAAGTTCAGGGAATTTGTAACTAAAAGCCCTCCATTACAAGAAATCCTCAAGAAGGCTCACATACCTGAAAAAAGAAAAAAGGGAGAAAGGGGACACAATCCACAGACTAGGGAGACCGATGGATAGAACCAGAACAGGATAGCAAATATTCAATTATAGCATTAGGGTAAAGGTAAGGAAACTACCAAAACAAGGATGATCTTAGCACTCTAACTACAAATGAATAAGACAAGTTGGAATAAAAAATGAAAATAATTATCTAGGAGGGGAAGTGCAAAGGGTCTAAATCAGTATTGGTCAAGTAGGTAAGAGACCACCAGAGAATAGACTATATTATACACGAGATTCTAAATACAAACTTCAAGGTAGGCACTAAAATAAAGTACAGAACAGAATCACAAATCATAGATAAGGAAAAATCTAAGAAACCCAGCATAAGAAATTGCAGTATTAAATGGGTAGTCTAAAGCACACAGGAAAAGAAACACAGGAAAACAAGATAATGAGCGACAGATTGACAGCATTAAGTCCACATGCATCAATAATCACTCTCAATGTGAACGGATTGAACTCTCCAATAAAAAGACACAGAGTGGCAAAATGGATTAAAGAACAAGATCCAACAATTTGTTGCCTCCAGGAAATACACCTCAGCCCCAAGGACAAACACAGACTCAGGGTGAAGGGGTGGAGAACAATACTTCAAACTAATAGCAAGGAAAAAAAGGCAGGTGTTGCAATTCTCCTATCAGACCAAGTGGATTTCAAAATAAGACAGGTAAAGAGAGACACAGAGGGACAATATATAATGATCAAAGGGACACTTCATCAAGAAGAAATAACGCTTATAAATATCTATGCACCCAACACAGGAGCACCAAGATTCATAAAGCAACTATTAACAGACCTAAAGGAAGATGTTAAAAACAACACAATAATAGTAGGGGACCTCAACACCCCACTCACATCAATGGACAGATCATCCAGACAGATAATCAACAAGGAAATAGTGGAGCTGAATGAAAAACTAAAACAATTGGACTTAATAGACATATATAGATCACTCCACCCTGAAAGAGATGAATACACATTCTTCTCAAGTGCACATGGAACATTCTGTAGGATAGACCATATGTTGGGAAACAAGGCAAGCCTCTACAAATTTAAAAAATTGAAATAATAACCAGCATCTTCTCAGATCATAGTGCTATAAGGCTAGAAATTAATTACAAGAAAAAAGCTGAGAAAGGCACAAAGATGTGGAGACTAAACAACACACTACTAAACAAGCAATGGATCATTGAAGAAATTAAAGAAGAAATAAAAAAATACCTGGAAACAAATGAAAATGATAGCATGCCATACCAACTCATATGGGATACAGCAAAAGATATATTAAGAGGAAAATTCATCGCAATACAGGCACATCTTAACAAACAAGAAAAATCCCAAATAAGCAACCTTAAAGCACACCTAACTGAACTAGAGAAAAAAAAACAAATGAAGCCCAAAGTCAGCAGAAGGAGAGAAATAATAAAAATCAGAGCAGAAATAAATACTATTGAAATGAAAAAGGCAGTAGAAAGGATCAATGAGACAAAGAGCTGGTTTTCTGAGAAGATAAATAAAATTGACAAACCACTAGCCAGACTTACAAAGAAAAAAAGGGAGAAAGCTCAAATAAACAAAATCAGAAATGAGCAAGGAGAAACAACAACAGACTCTGCAGAAATACAACGGATTATAAGAGAATACTACAAAAAACTATATGCCAACAGAATGGATAACCTAGAGGAAATGGACAAATTCTTGGACTCCTACAATCTCCCAAAGCTCACTCAAGAAGAGGCAGACAATTTGAACACACCAATCACAAGGAAAGAGATTGAAACAGCAATCAAAAACATCCCAAAGAATAAAACCGCAGGACCAGATGGCTTTCCTAGGGAATTCTACCAAACTTTCAGAGAGGATTTAATACCTATCCTTTTCAAGCTATTCCAAAAAGTTAGGGAAGATGGAACACTTCCCAACACATTCTATGAGGCCAACATCACGCTGATCCCAAAACCTGACAAGGACACCACGAAAAAAGAGAACTACAGGCCAATATCACTGATGAACATAGATGCAAAAATTCTAAACAAAATTTTGGCAACCAGAATTCATCAAAAGGATCATATATCAGGATCAGGTGGGATTCATACCAGGGACACAGGGATGGTTCAACATCCGCAAATCAATCAACGTGATACACCACATCAACAAACTGAGGAATAAAAACCACATGATCATCTCAATAGATGCAGAGAAGGCATTTGACAAGATCCAACAGCCATTTATGATAAAAACTCTGAACAAAATGGGCATAGAAGGAAACTACCTCAACATAATAAAGGCCATATATGACAAACCCATAGCCAACATCATACTCAATGGGCAAAAACTGAGTGCCATGCCCCTGAAAAGAGGAATGAGACAAGGATGCCCTCTATCACCACTCTTATTTAACATAGTACTGGAGGTCCTGGCCAGAGCAATCAGGCAAGAAAAAGGAATAAAAGGAATCCAAATAGGGAGGGAAGAAGTGAAACTCTCGCTGTTTACAGACGACATGATCTTATATATAGAAAACCCCAAAGAATCCATTGGAAAACTGTTAGAAGTAATCAACAACTACAGCAAAGTTGCAGGGTATAAAATCAATTTGCATAAATCAGTAGCATTTCTACACTCCAGTAATGAACCAACAGAAAAAGAACTCAAGAATACAATACCATTCACAATCGCAACAAAAAGAATAAAATACCTTGGGTAAATTTAACTAAGGAAGTGAAGGACCTATATAATGAAAATTACAAGGCCTTTCTGAGAGAATTGGATGACGACATAAGGAGATGGAAAGACATCCCATGTACATGGATTGGAAGAATAAACATAGTTAAAATGTCCATTCTACCTAAAGCAATCTACAGATTCAACGCCATCCCAATCAGAATCCCAATGACATTCTTTACAGAATTAGAACAAAGAATCCTAAAATTCATATGGGGCAACAAAAGACCCCGAATTTCTAAAGCAATCCTGAGAAAAAAGAACAAAACGGGAGGCATCACAATCCCTGACTTCAAAACATACTACAAAGCTACAGTAATCAAAACAGCATGGTACTGGTACAAAAACAGGTGCACAGATCAATGGAACAGAATTGAAAGCCCAGAAATAAAACCACACATCTATGGACAGATAATCTTTGACAAAGGAGCTGAGGGCATAGAATGGAGAAAAGAAAGTCTTTTCAACAAATGGTGCTGGGAAAACTGGAAAGCCACATGTAAAAGAATGAAAACTGACCATTCTTTTTCACCATTCAGCAAAATAAACTCAAAATGGATTAAAGACCTAAAGGTGAGACCTGAAACCAGAAGGCTTCTGGACAAAAACGTAGGCAGTACACTCTTTGACATCAGTATTAAAAGGATCTTTTCGGACACCATGCCTTCTCAGAGAAGGGAAACAATAGAAAGAATAAACAAATGGGACTTCATCAGATTAAAGAGCTTCTTCGAGGAAAATGAAAACAGGATTGAAACAAAAAAACAACCCACTAACTGGGAAAAAATATTTGCAAGTCATATATCTGACAAAGGCTTAATATCCATAATATATAAAGAACTCTCACAACTCAACCACAAAACATCAAACAACGCAATCAAAAAATGGGCTGGACACATGAACAGACATTTCTCCAAAGAAGATATACTGATGGCCAATAGGCACATGAAAAGATGCTCATCATTGCTGATCATCAGGGAAATGCAAATCAAAACTACACTAAGATATCACCTTACACCCGTTAGAATGACAAAACTATCTAAAACTAATAGCAACAAATGTTGGAGAGGTTGCGGAGAAAAAGGAACCCTCATGCACTGCTGGTGGGAATGCAACTGGTGCAGCCACTATGGAAAACAGTATGGAGATTCCTCAAAAAACTAAAAATAGAACTACCATACGATCCAGCCATCCCACTACTGGGTATTTATCCAAAGAGCTTGAAGTCAGCAATCCCAAAAGTCCTGTGCACCCCAATGTTTATTGCAGCACTGTTTACAATAGCCAAGACGTGGAAGCAACCTAAGTGTCCAGCAACAGACGAATGGATAAAGAAGATGTAGTACACATATACAATGGAACACTACTCAGCTGCAAAACAGAACAAAATCATTCCATTTGCAATAACATGGATGGACCTTGAGAGAATTATGTTAAGTGAAATAAGCCAGCGAGAGAAAGATAATCTGTGTATGACTCCACTCATATGAGGAATTTAAAATTATGGACCAAGAACAGTTTAGTGGATACCAGGGGAAAGGTGGGGTGGGGGGTGGCACAAAGGGTGAAGTGGTGAACCTACAACATGACTGACAAACATTAATGTACAATTGAAATTTCACAAGATTGTAACCTATCAATAACTCAATAAAAAAAATAAATTAAAAAAAAAAAAAGAGTGGAATGGGTGGAGGGATGGATGCAAGGGATTCTGGCCTGTAGCCTAGTGGTACGTCTATAAAAAACTAAGGAAACTGGGCTGGAAATCAGACTGCCTGGGGTTGAATTCCAGCACCATACTTAATGCTTTGATTTTCTCTAGAAGTTAATTTCTTTAAGCTCCAGTTACCTACCTGTAAAATGGCGATGCTTATCTGTCCATAAGGTTGTTATCAGTATTAAATGGAACAATCTAAGGACTAGCTTAGTCCTGCATATGTAGTGAACACTGTGTAATATTAACTATTATCAAAATTATTGATGACTACTATGCTGGCTCTGTTGCCACAGTAAAATGGGTTGGGGTTGAGAGAAAGCCAGAGGGAAAAGGAACAAGTTATGTTTTCTTCTCTTTCCATCTAATTTTTTTTTTTTTTTTTTTTTGGAACCATGATAGAGCATATGCTGATCCAGCCCTGGAGTTATGGAAGGCACCAAATCAAGGTCTCATGGGACAAAACAGGAAGTAGCAGGCTGATTGTCAGCTGTGCAAATACAGGCAAAGGAGAAGGTGAGTGGTGTCCCTTGGTATAAGACGTAGGGCAAAAGATGAGGTTCTTGACCCCCAGGCTGTGTGAATTTTGTTGCAAGTAATACCACTAAGCCTCACACACAAATAAAATTGGAACTTTTTGTGAATTCTCTTTGACAGTTGACACTATTTGGTTGTCTGTCCAATTTACTTCCCGTGCTCCATGCATAGACTCAAGTACCCAGAAGTCAGTGTTCACTGATACTAACACCAGGCCATCACTAATGATAAGCAGGTCCCTGACCAAAGCTGCAACCGGCATATTCTCTTTTCCACAGCCACTGTAACTGTGAATACGGCTAGACCTGCCACAGCAATACAGGGAGGTGGGGGAGCCACATCCCACCGAGTAGAGAGAGGAGAAGAGGAAACTTGTTTGCAAAAATAGAGAGTAAAAGAGCGATGCAGGGAAGAATAAAGATGAAGGATGGAAAGTCCCAATGACTTCTCCTGTTTATGTTAGCTAACTGAGGCCTGGATGAATTTCCGTCCCTGGATTCTAGGCTGTGCCCCAGCACCCTCATTGTTAAATTTGCCTTTTGACTTAAGAATAATCTCAAATTGGTTTCTGTTACTTCAAATCAAAGAATTTGAAGAATGTAATTACAGAACTTATGCTACAGAGCCAGGGATTTTTGCCTCAATGATTACCCTTTAGCTCCATTTGAAAATATTATTGGAACTTCCTCTTGAATAGTGGAAGCAATGGGCAGAAAGTATCATCATAACTGCAATGGCCTACTCCTGTGAAGTCATTAAAGGTTTTCATGTGTGTCAATGCTGCTTTATAGAGATGACAGTATGACACTCTAGCTGACTCCAAATAATAAACCAGAGCCAACCACAAAACCACTAAAATATCCTGAGGAATCTTAATATCACTGCTATTAACACCATGTAGTGCAAAACTCCTGATTACTGGAACTTTGTGAATTTATATATGGGTTTTGTTTTGTTTGTGGTATTTTAACACTTTGCCAAGTAATCAATGCACTCTTTATTTAAAACAAACAAACAAAAAAAACCCTCATATTTTAGTGGTTGTTTTCTTTTGATAAAAATAGCTGAAAAAATCCAAAAAGAAGATTAATGCCATGGGATAAACTTTTATTATATTTTTACAATACTCTTACAAAGCTCTTCCAATAGGGGGAAGAAAATAAACACACTCACCATATAAAATAATCAAAATACAAGTCACAGAGCATAAAGATTTTCACTTCCAAACAAAATTTCAACATATTCATACATTTTGGTTGACAAATTGCCTTTGTTTTAGTACAGGGGAAAAGGAACAGATGACCTATATTATCTAGCTTTAAGTGACATATGATTATTTTTTTGGCCAAAGATTTACTTGTTTGAATAACAGAGTTATATACTAAAATGCTAATCTATTTTTATTGGATCATTGAAGAGAATGCTGGGTAGAAGGGTTTCAAAAATTTTGAAATTTTGAATTGGGGGGTGCACAATATAAGGGGTAAAACACAAACAATGTTTCATGAGCCTACATGTCTAGTATAGTTTGGATTATAGTCAAGCCTTAGCTGAGAGAAGAAGCAGGCCTAGTGTTGCAGGATGTTAAGCCAAGGTGAATTATTGTCTGAGTTTTGTGTAGCCCCAAGCTGGAAAACCAGAGGAAATTTCAAGTATAAATATTAAATACAAGGCAGTAGGAAGAGCACAAAGCAAGATTCAGTATCCAAAATTAAGCAAAACTGAGTCAGAAGGGGGGACTTGATGAGCCCCTCTGGAAACTAGCAGTAAGTGGAATGACCAAGTCCACAAAGAAGATGCAAATGACACCATGCTCCCCTCCCCCGCCATAAGTAAATGGCCCTGGGGTTTCCCTAAATCACCTAATGCAGTGTTGTCCAACCAGGATGTATGTTGAATCAATCATCTGAGAAACTTCTAAAAAAATATTAGTACCTTGTTTCACCTAAGACCAATTTTGTCAGAATCTCTGGGAGTTCAAAAGCACAGCCAGCACTAAAACTACCAATTAAATGGAAGGAATTACCCAACTGAGGGAAATGCTGATGGTGAAATGTGAGTGCCTACAAGGAATTCCCTGCATCAAAACCTTCCCAGGGGATTGTGCACAGAGACAGCAAAGTCATAGAACTGTATGGTCACCAGCATCCATGTGGGGAAGGAGCTGCCAAAGCACTAAATCAGTTCAGAGGATGTGCTCAGAATCCTATAGCAGAAAAGGATTACATAAACTCATACATAACTTGATGTCCATAATAAAGTATATTCCAAAATGGATTATCACAAAGTGATTATGACTTCATACCCTATAGAAATGCCCATTAAAAGCAAACAATGAGAGATGCCCCAAATTCTTTCCATCTTCATTCCAAGGCATAATAGGAAAAAAAATTCACATTTCCTTTTGTCTAAAATTCACTGAAAGAGCCTTAATTTCTAAAATCTGGTTTTGTCCCAAATGTTCAGAAGCTCATATATGCAAAAACAAACAATCTCTTGAGAAGCTGATTCTTGTAGCTGCAGCACTTCTCCACCCTGAAAAGCAGCATGCTTTTGTATATTTCCAGATGTTTTTCTCTGAAAATGTGCACCTGACAACCAAAATGAGATGCCATCCTCCTGTAAGAGTCAGAAAAGGTGCTTCCAGCCTTTGACCTCAGGAGGTAAGAGCCCTCTTGGAATGTGTTCATCATTAAAACAGTGCTTGAGGGAGTTTACCTGCTCATATTTTAATTGTTTTACTCACATTATTTATGTTAACCCTGTCGAAGTCGACTCCAAACCCACGTTAGCAATATTTTTCTTGTTTATTAAGACATTTGGGTTTATACCAAAACAATAATCTGCTTTTTAAAATTCATCATATTCACTAGCGCTTTGGTGAAATCAATCCCTTTACACCACCAGTGCTGGAGGACAAGATAAACACGCCACATGAGCGAACGTTTTAGCCTGAGTCAGCATAATAATTATGTTATTAGAGAATGCTGCTGTACTGATTAGCATACATCAGCATACAAATCAACTTCAATGTAAGAATCAAAACCTTTCTCCAAATTTGGGTACATTTATGCAGTTCCCCACCAACCCCCACTTTCTTTCTGCCAGAGAAAGCTGGAAAACTTGGAGCCAAAGAAGGATTTTATTTTTGCAACATCACTTAATGAGTCTGGAAAGACAAAGTTTACCTTGTGAATGAAGTGGGTTTTTTCCTACTTTAAATATATAATTTGAGGAGGCCAATTCTGCAAAACCAGGAGAAGAGAAAGGAGTAGATAATGCATTGGACAGTGTGGAGAGGATTTGACATTAAAGGTTGGGTCTGGTATGTGTCCAGTCTTGGGTGAAAGAAGGTAAGAGATCATAGGATGTCCAAAATATGACATGAGTGGAGCCATATTAAAATAGAGCAGGAGTGGGGCCAGCCTGGCCTAGAGGTCTAGTGGTTAGGTTCACGTGCTCTGCTTTGGTGGCTGGGTTTCTCAGGTTCAGATCCCAGGCATGGACATAAACACCACTTGTCATGCCATGCTCTGGCAGCATCCCACATACAAAGTGGAGGAAGACTGGCACAGATGTTAGCTCAGGTCCAATCTTCCTCACCAAAAATAAATAAATAAAATCAAAAAGAGCTGGAGTAGCCATTTCAGAAGAACTGCCTTGCACATCTTGTTTTCTCTATCTTCCAAACTGGACCAAATCACCAACATTCCAAAAAGTCAGTAAGAACAAGAATATCCTGTTTGTAAGGACCAACGAAATTGGATTTTGCTAATGACCAAAGTGCTAACCAATCAATGAAGTACAAGTCTAGCATTTTGCCTGATGACGAAATCTCAAGTCAATCTATGAAGCCTAAACCTAGCCTTACCTCATGAAGCATCAATGAACTCTTCTTTAATACAACCTACTTCATCTTCCTCCCTTTTTCCCATAAAAACCCTGAGTGCCTCTCCTGTAATAAGAGTACTATTTGGCTTTCTACTTTAATCTGTGCTCCCTGAATTGCAATTCTTTGCCTCAAACTGGTTTCTGTTTTTGAAGGTTGACAGATGGTTTGTTGAAACATGAAAGAAGACAGGAGTTTATTCTCTTAAAAGGTTCCCTGAGATTAATTCTTGGAGGTCTTTGTAACTCAGTTAAATTTTTTCTCAGTTCTAAGAGCATAGGCTCTATAAAAGAGAAATTTTCCTTCCTTGAACCTCCACGCTTTCTATTCTCTTAACCTGCAATTTGGCAAATTCCATTTGTATTCACCTGTGGTTAATATTTACTTCTTTTATGTCGTAAGGTTCTAGAAGACAGAAATCACGTCTTATTGGTTTTTGCACTCCTCACAATGCCTAATACTCAATACGTTGCTATCTATTCATTATTTGCTTTGTTCAAGAAAGGTGGTAAAGTGAAAAGTTATCTACTCAGTGCATTTCCAAATGGAAGCTCCTATGCTACTAGGTGTCACTGCCAGAATTGCCATGTCCAAATAACAACCATGCTTATTATGGAGAATAAATACATTTTGACATATATAAGGTCAAATTTCATATCCAAATAGGTAATGAATCCTATAAATAAAATAATGTTTCAAAAGTATGAATAGTAATTGCTTAAATGGTAAAGGTCTATGACTTGGAGTCACAAATTCTAAAACACGCTGGGACCGAGACTGTATTTTTTCAGCCTCACCCTTTAAGCATGTCTTGTTTTATCTCTGAAGACACCCTATTCACTGCCATTTCTGCTTGATGACCTCACTGTTGAAGCTAAGATGTCAGGAGCTCTAAGCACTTCCAACAGAGACTGGCGCATCATAAGCATTCAATATATCTTTGTTTACATAATTACAATAATAATGATTAAAATTATCTTGTCTGTATTGCAAATTTTTCTTTCTTTTCTTCATGTAGAGATTTTTGGTGGCTAGCATCTATAATTCTTGGTTCAATAATCCATACATTTTGTTCTATCTATATAAGTAGGAACATGTATAAAGAATAGAATGCAAAGCATTGTTAAAGTAATCAATGCTCAAATGCACCAAATGCATTCATGTGCTTATAAAAAATCCTGTACATAACTGATAGCCACTTAATACTAAAAGAAAAAACCCAAAAACTCATTTTAGCAAGAATGTACTAAATTCTTTAGAATTTCTTCAGCATATGAATAAATGCAAAAGCAAATAACAACACATGAAGATTTATACAATATTGCCTGTTATCATTCTTGGGCTCCGGGGATGATGCTCACTGTAGTGAAATAAAGAATGGTGATATTAATCCACTCGAAAAAAAGAACTAGCCTCAACAAATTATTCATATAGGATATTAATTATAGTATATGTCACAAGTGAAGTTGTGCTACTACTGACTTTTCAGGCATTAGAAAAGCTCCAACACTAGCATTCAAACTTTTCCACTATGTATATATGCTAATTGTTCAGAATCAACCATCCTCCCAACCCTCCCTCCTGTAGATAGCTCTTGAAGATTAATTGATTATTATAGTTTGGAGGTGGTAGTGAGGAGCAATGTTTTTCTCATGAAAATGATGCACAGAAACTATCTAAAAAGGCATCAATACTTAAATGAATGCCCACAGATTATGGTAATATTAACTCACATCTGAAATTCCTGGAAGCAAATATTTCAGAGTGTAATTTGTAGTCTAACTATTTTTCTTGAATCAATCACTTCATTGTTTCGTTAAAGCGTTATGTCAAAGCTGCAAGTTAGCAGTACTACTAAATGATTAAATATCTAATTCCTTTCATGTGCCTTTCCCATTTGTTTGCAAAGCTATGTGAAATAGGCTTCTGGGTAAATGGTATATTAATGTGCATTTGTAGTAATTCATAGTCTTGAGTTATGTGAAGTAATAAAACGGCATTTCCTATAATTTATCGAAGCAGAAGGTTCTCATCAAGAACTGAAAGAAATTACATTTTTATAAGAAATGTGAACTTACACTGAGACTAACAGTCAAGAGCAAGGAATACTTATACATTTTCAGGTTTTTTATATTTGTCATCATTACTTTTACTATCACTCCACCTCAAGCACTTTATCTGTTACCAATTTATTTGTTACAAGACAAAAACAAATTGATTGCAATAATAAAAAATGAAATAAGTTAAATTCAGACATGAGCCACAGTGGGAATCCTGTTGATACTTGGTTCTAACTATAGCATGGAGCTTGAGGCAGATTATACAGTTACTTAATTTTTTGAATGGCATAATGTTGCAGTCTAAAATATAGACTATGCTCTGGGCTGGGAAATCCAGACCTAACCAATTATTGAACCAAATTACCCATTATACCTTAAGTGTCTTTTAAGCACACTAGTTTATTCACTCACAGGTTAATATGCTATTTACTGCACAACAGGATTATTTTAGGTCTAGTAGTCAAGTGTTACGAAATCAGTTATCACAAGTTCTATAAAGAATAACATATTTAAGTGTGCCTTACATTGTGCATCTTCCATAACACATTGTGCTTTCTGCAGAAAAACTTGTTGCAGACCAATGCTCTTGGAGAGCATTAGTTGTGGAAAAACTACCCAAAATCCAAATTACACCATTTTGAAGGCATTGGAGAATTACCAAGCCTGTAGACATGAGAGGTCATCATCCCAGAAAGAAGAGAAGTACAAAGAATAGAGCCCAACACTCATTACTGCTGCTCCCCTTAAATCATCTGCTAACTTGCAAGCAAAGGGTAGCAGCTGAGAAACTGAACAGCACTTCTTATGGCACTGGAGAGATGAAAATTGGAGTTGAGGGGGCATCAAGAAGTCTTGGTAAACATTCCAGTTGGGACCCGCTAATGTTAATAAATTATACATAACCAAACAAGATATGTCAAATGTTTATATTTGTATTTGTGTATGTATGTTTGTACACACATGCACACATATTATTTCAGAGTTAAAAGTAGAGCAGTCCAAAGACTGAATTGCAATTCTGAACAAGCTCCATCCTTGATTGAATTGAATTAATATAATCTATCTCTTCCCTCCGCCTGAATGAAGCAAAAGTAAATTCTCTTGAGAAAGAAAATATCCAGACATTCAAATTACCCCTAAAATTTTTTATACACAATGGAAAGAAAACATTCCATTAAAAAATTCAGGCATACCAAGAAAAAAGACCAAATGAGTCAAAGCCAGAAAACAAAAAGACAACAGAAACAAACCCATGGTAGATACAGATATTGGAGTTATCAGACACGGATATTAAAATAAACATGATGAGTACGGTCACATGGTTACATAATAAGGTGGAGAACTTCAGTCAAGAGCTGGAAACAACTATAAAAATTAATCAAATGGTCATTCTACAAATGAATAGTTTACAATGCATAAAATCTAAGTAACATGCTATGTGACTCTAGGCATATATTATATTATCATACTAAATTCTATCCAAATGAAATTAATACCATCTTTTTAAAAAGCATAATTTAAAAAAATCTTTGGCTAATTTTTCTAAAAATTACTCCATTAATATATGAATCTCATTATTATACTCAAATATAGGTTCTGGTTTTCATCCTCCATCTATGAAAATATCATTTTTATACATGTGTCAGACCACTTGAAAATTTCACTTTTCCACTGCATTAAAAATGAGTTCATGATTATACTGCAGTTAGGTTAGCCAAAGAGAATGATGAAATCCTAAATGTACCTAAAGATATTATTATTTAGTGTTTCAACATGCATGTCTGTTTATCTTTTTCACTTGGATCAGTTAAGACTTTCATTTATCTCTCTAAGCCTTGTTACAGTTTTGAAGAAGCACACATTAAAGGTAGCTACTTTAATTCTCTTAATTTTTTCTAAAACTTCAAGAAATGATGCATCAAGTAGAAAAAATTTCTTAAAAACAGAGAAATGTTGGGGCTGGCCCCGTGGCCGAGTGGTTAAGTTCGCGCGCTCTGCTGCAGGCGGCCCAGTGTTTCGTTGGTTCGAGTCCTGGGCGCGGACATGGCACTGCTCATCAGACCACGCTGGGGCAGCGTCCCACGTGCCACAGCTGGAAGAACCCACAACGAAGAATACACAACTATGTACCAGGGGGCTTTGGGGAGAAAAAGGAAAAAATAAAGTCTTTAAAAAAAATAAATAAATAAATAAAAATTAAAAAAAAACAGAGAAATGTTATATTCACCACTTTTTATAACAAGTCTGAAGGCATATACATGTACATACACACAAACACCAAAGATATAAAAAATAAGTCATTCACCATTGAAAATATTAAATCAGATGTAATAGCAAAGATGGTACAAACTAAATATTATCTAAGGGGAGGCTAGATATTATTCAATAAATAAAGCAATTATTGATATGCTATCATGCTTTTATCACTGATCCGGGTAATGTGAGGATGTCATCGAGTCTACACATACACAAAGGAAATAATGCTTAATATCTACATTGCCTCTTGTAGACTGTATTACATATTTGAACATGCTGTTCTATATTGTTTTTGATTATATTTCCAAGTCTTATTTCTCCATTGATATAATAAAAGTACATCTTATCGTGGGAAACCCCCAACTCAAATATGTATTATAATTGAAAAAGCTTTTCTATGTCAGAAGTTTGGAATTGGAAACTAAGTATTAAACGAATATATCCTCTGCTTCCCTTCTTTAGAAAGATAGCACAGAGTAAGAGGCAGATGGCCTAGGTTCAAATTCCAGGGCACTGTACACCAGCTATGAGTCTGTACAATATACAGAATCTGTGTGCCAAAGTTTCCTCATTTATAAAACATAGTATCACCTACGTCACAGGATTGCTATGAGGATTAAATGAATTAACATATACAAAGGGCTTAAAACAATTCTTGATAAGCATTGTGTGTTTGCTGCTGTTCTTCTTGTGGCCACCACCACTATGACGACTACTAGTATTATCAATATATTCAAGTGCCTTTGCTCTATATGTATTTCCTATCTTCATTTACTTGGTAAAATATTTCTCATCTTTCAAAGCCTGACTCAAAAACCTGTCCCAAAGCCCTAGATCAATGTTCCTTTTCAGTGCTCCCACAGCACTCTCTTTATGACTGTCATTATCAACCAACTTATATTGAAATTACCTATTTGAATAACTAATACCCCCTTCCACACCTCCCTCCTCCCTCTCAGCTATAAGGCTATAAGCTCCTGAATGGCAAGTATCCTGTCTTTCTCCGTTGGTTTCCTGGCACTGATGCACAGCTGTGTCAGGGGTCCCCAAGACCACCCCCAGGTTTAGTGGTTCACTAGGAGAACTCACAGGACTCAGCATACAATTGCATTCATGTCTATGATTTATTCCAGTGAAAGGATACAAAGCAAAATCAGCAAAGGGGAAAGGGGCATGGGTCAAAGACCAGAGGAAACCACGTGTCAGATTCCAAGAGCTCTCTCTCTGTGGAGTCACATGGGATGTGCTTTTTTTTTTCCCTCCAGCATGGAACTGTGACAACACATGCTAAGTGTTGTCTACCAGGGAAGCTCACTAGAGATTCAGTGCCCAAGGTTTATACTGGGGGTCAATCACGGAGGTACTCTCTGTCCAGCCAAGAGCAAAATTCCAGACTCACAGAAGGAAAGCAGGCATTCAGCATAAACCATATTATACAGTCTAGGCAGAGTGAGCCACTTTTTCATTTAGCTAAAGTTTTATATCATTGTAGGGAACTGTTTACTATTCAAGTTCCCAGATGCCAGCCAAACTCCAATCTGGTAAGCAGATCTTTCTTTTCTGCACAAGAGCCTAGCACATAAAATTTATTCAATAGCTATTTGTGTATACCAGACTAAATGAGCCAAGCTATCCAACAGAACAATGTTAACAATAGAAAGTAAAATAAACGCAACTCTCAAAATCTCATATAACTTATAATGCAAATATAATGCCAGGTAATCACGTATACATTCATGTAACAAATATTTTTCTGGACACTTACACTGCATTATGCACTGTATTAGGTATTACAGATGCTAAGATTAGTAAGACAGGCTCTGTTATCAAATGGATTCACTCAGAAATACAAATAAATACTTAGAAGTAGCTGTACCGAGTATAAAATATATAATTATGGCAATATTGATAGTAATAAAATACCACTTTATTTTATAGAATTAAATATTTCAATATTCTTAGGAGTCCAAAAATTAAGTGCTTTAATTAACAATATATCATTGTTTCAAAAACTGTCAACATATCGCAAAACTTCATTTGTGGTTCTGCTTTTGATAGTATGTTGGACAAAATACTCTGAAGGGTCTTACTGCTACAAAACGACTGAATCCAATATAAAAAATGCTTTTAATGTTTTTCTTGGTTTTCAGACGTTAAGGGGAATAATTAAGGCCTGTCCACAAAAACAAGCAAACATACGAAATCTTGTAATCAGGGCTGAAAGCTACGAGTTGGAAGCAAATATGAACACTGGGTTCGGCTTGGAGGCTAATCTCAGTATCAACAGTAGGACTGGAGTTATGCCCTGGGCCACCACAAAGAAGGAGAGTTGAGTGAGAGCTGGGAGAGGTTTGGCAGGGAAAAGAAATGGGGAAAGGAGGGAGAGAGAAGACCTATAGCTTTCACCAGATTCCCATTAGAGTCTATTTTCAAAACAAATTAAGATCCACTGAACTAGAGGTTTGTAGTGCATCTAAAGAGACTATTTTAAGAATCCAGAAATTAGATGCTGATCTTGAAGCACCAGAGAACTGAGAAGGAAGTATTCCAAGTTCCAAAAGAAAACTTCACTACATTTGAAAGATAGATTGGGAGAAGATTCGGCACAGGCAAGTGCAAAGAAGTAATTGTTTTTTAAAGAAATGATAAGCTTATCTGTGGGGATGGAGTAAAGCATACTTTCTCATCCTGCTCCAATTAACTTATTAGAAAATATTGAGTAATTCTGAGCAATCATATGTGATTTAATAACCGCCACACTCCCACTCTTACCAAGCTTTATATGACATTAAGCTCTTTGAAGTTTGTCTGCTTTGAAAGTATTAAATATTGGAATTAAGAAAATTAGAAGGTAGAAAATTATTCTTGATTAGCTGAAGAGCATCCAAAAAAAGCACAGCTAAATTTTGAATATGATCTTTCTTCTTACAAAACACACGACAGAAACTCTCAATTTCCTTATGAAAGAGAAAAATTTAATTCGTATAAATAAGAAGAAAATGAGGTATTGTGAGAAGCAATGATCATTTAGTCAGAAACTAGCAGATCTGCTATTTAATGTTATCTATAAAGATGTCCTTTTTACTCTTATTATTAAAAGCACAAAATTAAAAAGATGTAATCAGCATATAGTGATCTAAATAAAATTAAATCTGCAAAAATATTAATAGTTAGCTTAAATATATTTTATCATAAATGATGCATCACAATTTCTCCAAGTGTAGCCAATTTAAGGTTTTTCAGTCAGCCAATACAAAATTCCAATTAAATGGATTACAAAACTTCTATCAGGGTACTCAACGCATCATGAAGATAATACTATAAAGACTCTCATAGGCTATTTAACTCAACTGCTGCTTACCATTACAGATTAAAGATTGTATGTGATTCTATATACATAACTTCTATAATTATTATTTTAAAATATTTCTACTCATGCTTGGAGGGGGGAAAGCAAAGGTATTCAAAGTATATCTTAGATGCAATATTTATATAATATAGAATATTTGGGTTAATATGCCTTAACATGATTTAATAATTTATTAATTCAGGTAAGACTGCCTAAATTCAACCCCAAGTCCTGAATGCTCTGCATATTTTAAAAAACACTGACAATTTTAACTACTATTCTGCTTTACTTTGTATCATAGTCATATTAGCTGTATTTCTCTGTCTATGTATTTAATCTATTTATGTAGCAATATGAGTCTGAATAGACTAGGTTATGCTGCAGTTACAAACAATCCCCAAATCTCACTGTCTTTAAACAACAATCCATTTCTCACTCAGACTACATGTCTATTCACATTATTTTGGGGCTATGCTCTATGTTGTTATCTTTCAGGGACTCCAGCTAAAGGAGGCTTCAACTCCATGTTACAATAATTGCCAAGTCAATGGAGAGAGAGAGGAGACAGAATTCTGCACCACTCACAAATTCAAATTTTTGCTTCTGTTCACACTTCACTGGCCAAAGTAATACGACATCTAATTTCTTCAGTTTATGGGGAATGTCAGTCCTATCAGGTGCCCAGAAAGTGGTGAGCCAATAACATTTGGTGAACAGCACTAATGATTATTATAACAGCTGAATACATGCCAAGCACTGTGTTAGTTACTGCAGGCTTCCATGCTGCCCAGTCTCTTTTTTAAAATTCTAAGAATATATATCATCAATACTATTCTTCAATTTACATTTTTTCTGTTGTTTTTACAAAAGATATATTGGCAATTATTTAGTTGAAAACATCAGGAAAAAAAGTCACATACCAAAGAGATATATTAATTTTTTTAGTATTTCTTTTAACTATAGTTCTTCCTAAATAGTAAACCTGAAATCAAATTATTCTTGGTACAAGTGACAGTTACTCTCTTAGTACACTGACCCATTCCATCAACAAGATTTATTAAGTTCCTGCAATTCATGAGCTCAGAACTAGCTGTTATAGAAGCTTTAGAGATACATGTAAATTTCCCTACCACAGATACTTAAAATTGCATTATCCTAGCTCAGTGAATGATGACTTAAATGCATCTGTATGAAGCATCCTGAGCTCTAATACAGCACTACAGGTCTAGGTATATAACTGGGAAACACAGAGATTTGTTCCCGTGAAGTCAGCAGTATCACATCAGATCATATAGCACACACAATTAAAACAAACACTACTAAATTTCATTGTAGCAGAATAGTTTTAAAAAATCAGATATCTGAAGAATATCTTTAAATGGTATTAGATTGGTAGAGCTATCTAGTGGGATATCATAGGGCTGTGTTCTATTCAATATGATTTACCAGACTAAATTCTCTATATAGAAGCAGTACTCCTCAAATTCATGACGACAAAGAGTATAGACAAAGCATAAGGAGAAGCCAGCATCATGTATGTTTAATTATTCAGCAAAAATTAGGGAGCCAACACTCGTGATTTATTCCATTTTAAACTCTGTATCACCATATCACTACTCCTGGTCTGTTTCCTCAATCAGAGTTCTGAATTAGATTCCACTCTTCAGAATTTTCAAATGTTTGTTCCCAAGGAAGTAATCTGGTCATCTTAGGCCTTGATTCATACAAACTCTACAACATTATCTATGGAAAATATTATCATAGAGAAATGTGCCACAAAGCTAATAAAGTATAAGCCTCTAGGCTCTCAATGGCATGAAACTCTGCCAAAGACCTGAGAGATGTGATAGAAATATATGCTCACATGGTCATATGGTTTTACAAAATTTTTACAAATTAGGTATTTTAGCCACTTTCAGTTAAGATCACTAGCTCTTTTCACCTTGCTTCTGCTCTGTCATTCTTCCCTACATTTTGGGTGCCATTGGACTGGCTACAGAGCATTTTTTTTACATTCAACTAAAGGACAAATGATTTGAGAACAAATATGGCAAAATATATTAATGAGCTGTAGTCACTTATATGTAAGTTAATATAATTGTTAGCTGTCTGGGAGTAAGAATGACTTTCAAGCATACTCCTAATGACCACTCTGCCAATGACTCTTTCATGGAACTAAAGGGCCAGAGATCATAGTGTATTTTAAGTGTTCCCTGCAGGGCCCAGCAGTAGAAGTATGTGGGTATTAGAGGAGAAACAGGCTTAAATATAGCCAGAAGCTGGTCGTTGGAAAATTACCCCAGCTTTTATAACTTGTATATAATGTAACTTCAAAGAGGTTATCTCAACTCCGATAATCCTAAAAATTCACATGGCATTACCAATAAAAAGTTGTGAGGCTGAAAGAAACTTTTCTGTACTATCAATTTAAAATAAAAATTCAAACCATCATACCAGACAAAAGACTTTCTGATATTTTTTTCTTTCTACAGAAAATGATACGAAATTGTTGTCATTGAAAAGGTGGTCGGAGTATGCAGTAACAACACAGAAAAATATATTATAAGTGTTTCAAGCAATTAATTAATAACATATTAAGTTACTTCTCAGGATATTGCAATGGCCATGGTATTTGCCAGCTTTTGAAGCTATATAACTTCTGATGTCTTTTCTCAGTCTAAGCAATCATTTAATATGTAAATCTGTACTTGTGATTATATATTTCTTTTCCAGAAAAGAGCTCTCAAAATTACTTTGGCTTTAGGCCACACAAAATCCAGATCCACTCCTGAATCACGACTTCCACAACCACCATCATCACCATCACCATCATTATCATAGTCTCCACAGCGGTCAAGGCAAAACTAAGCACGAATGATGATTTTAAAACTCCAACCCCAAATTTCCTTCTACTCCTTTTAAAACATATATTGGAGCTGTCAGAATTGTTGTAGGTGTGTATGCATATTCCATAAGAAGATTTATTTATTCCTCTCTGTTCTATTCTTCCAAAAGTAGCGGAAGAGGCTATGGCAGCTGGTTTATCATCTCCCTCACTCTCCTGCCATCAGTCAGGAAAAACATAGATATCGGACACATCACTGAAGACATTCTCAATTTGTTTCCTCAAAGGTAAACTTCTGGCTTTTACTTTGTATGATAATATCATCTCAGATATTAATCAACCCCATTTAGGATACTCAACAGATAAAAACATACTTCTGCATGATTTGTGACTCTGCTCTGACTTTTTGTTTTGTGCTTACCATGAGGTTTGTATAAAAGATCTCATAGAGGAGGCCAGCCCGGTGGCACAACAGTTAAGTTCACACATTCTGCTCCTTGCCGGCCCCAGGGTTCGCCGGTTTGGATCCCAGGTGCAGACATGGCACCCGCTTGGCACGCCATGCTGTGGCAGGCATCCCACATATAAAGTAGAGGAAGATGGGCACAGATGTTAGCTCAGGGTCAGGCTTCCTCAGCAAAAAAGAGGAGGACTGGCAGTAGTTAGCTCAGGGCTAATCTTCCTCAAAAAAAAAAAAAAAGTCTCATAGAAGAGATAGTCCTTCTTCTGCTGAAAGCCTGCTATCTTCATTAGTCTATACAAGTTCCATCCTTTTCCTCTTCCCCTTCTTTTTGTTGTCACAAATTATTTGCCATAAAAACAAGACAAAATCATGCCATTTGAGACAACATGGATGGGCCTTGAGGGTTTTATGCTGAGTAAAATAAGTCAGACATAGACAAATACCATATGATTTCACCCATATGTGGAATATAAACAAAAAAACACACAGATAAGGAGAACAGATTGGTGGTTACCAGAGGGGAAGGGAGTGGAGGGTGAAAGGGGTAAAGGGGCGCATATGTATGGTGATGGATGAAAACTAGACTATTGGTGGTGAACACGATGCAGTCTATAAGAAACTGAAATATAATCAAGCACACCTGAAATCAACATAGTATTATAAATCAATGTGACCTCAATAATATAACTTAAAAAAAGTCATAAAAATAGAATCTTACAGTACATAACCAGAACATTTTGTAAAGTTGAGGGAAACCTGAATGTCAAAAAATATATATATAACTCTTATATTCGTCTAAGTTACATGAATCCTAGAAACGAATAAATAAAGTGACCATCCAATATTTTCTCTAGATACACTACACATATATCCTTGTTTTTTTAGAGAGTAGTCAGATGGGAGGAATTTTAAGGCCAAGGGAACAGAATATGCAAAGGTTTATGACAAAAGAGAAGATAACTATTTGGGGAACTGGAAGTTGAATATCATTGTAATATTCTTTTAGAGTTACTAGTATGTGATTAAAATAAGGCTGGTGTAATTAAAGGGAGCCATTTTTTTGATGTTATATGTTATTCATATTAAGAATCTAGAAATCTAACTTGAGGAGAACACGTCTCTAAAGGGTATTAGGCAGTAGAGAGATTTGACCAAATTGGTGGACGCGTTAGTTTTTACTGCCACTGTAACAAATTACCACAAATTTAGTGGTTTACGACACAAATCTATTATCTTACATCTCTGGAGGTAGAGGTCTGAAATGGGTCTCACAAATCTAAAATCAAGGTGTCGGCAGAGCTGTGTTCCTCCTGAAAGCTGTAGGGGAGAAACCATTCCTTGTATTTTCTAGCTTCTAGAGGCCACCTGCATTACCTGGCTCATAGCTACATCCCTCCACCCTCTTCTGTTGTCACATCTTCTTCTGATTCTCCTGCTTTGTTCTTCCTCTTATAAGGATACTTTTTAATCACATTTTATGCACCCAGATGATACAGGATAATTTCCCCATCTGAACATTCTTAATTTAATTACATCTGCAAAGTTCCTTTTGCCATGTAAAATGTAATATTCACAGGTTCTGGGAATTAGGAAATGGACATCTTTGGGGCCATTATCCTGCCTACTATGCTGAGTAAGATACTATCTCTACAATCATTTAAAAGTATTTATTTAATAAATTTTATGTAGCAAGAAATGCATGAGTGGCTGGGGATAAAAGCATGAGCAAAATATGCCTAGTGTCTTCTCTCACTGAGCATAGAAACTGGCAGAAGAGGAAGACAGTCAAATCATCATGCAAATATATAATTACTATATGTGATCAAGAAATGAATTAAAGTACAGGAAGCTACAGCAGCTTATGACAGAACTGATATAGCCTGAAGTATCACAGAAAGCTTCCCCAGAGAACTGAGAATAAAACAAAAGTAAAATGAAAAGTGCCTACATCATTCGTGAGACCAGTCAGATTGTGGAGAAAGGCTATTAGATCTTCTTGACAAGAGCAGTTGAGAATATGGGAATAATCCAAACTTCACTGAATTGAGGAATAAAATGGCAGGTGAAAAAATTCAGGTAAGATGTGTTGACAATTCCTCTAAGAAGTTTGGCTATAAGGAAATGGAGGAATAAAACTAGAAGGGAAGGTGAATTTGAAGGAGAAAAAAGAGGAATATAAAGGTTTATGAGAAAGTAAAAGAAAGAAGGTTGAAGTTAGAGACATAGCATTAGGAAGGGATAACCAATAAACAAAAAACCCCAGACAAGCCAGCAAGAAATGGAATCCAGAGCCCATATGGAGGAATAAAACTTAGACAGAAGAATCACCCTTTTGATTGTATCAGAAGGGAAAGAGAAAGTATGGTATAAAGTTAAATTTTAGGTGTGCAGGCAAGAATTAAAGAGTTGCTTTGTGATAGAGTTCCTTTCCTGCAAAAGTAGGAAGCATAGTTGTATGTGTCCAGAAGCTGAAGTGGTGTCATGGAGAAGAAAGAACAGTTAGATAGATGAAACATTAATGTTTCACAAAGTGGATGAGATGAAAGGTAATAGGACAGTGGAGGAGAAGGTATTGCCAAGTCGTTATATCACATATAAATGAGATTAAAGAGAGCACTACAGTGAGGAGAGAGCTAAATAGAAGAGTCATATCTCTAACTCCTTCAATTCATTCATTCACTTGACAGATACCTATAAAGACATACTATGTGCCAAAGCCAGCCTGGTGGTGTAATGGTTAAGTTTGCGCACTCTGCTTCAGTGACCCAGGATCCATGGGTTCGGATCCTGGGTGCAGACCTACACACTGCTCATCGAGCCATGCTCTGGCAGCAAAAGAAGACATACTATGTGTCAAGGTCTATTCTAGGCATTAAAGTGTCGAGGAACTAGCAATTTCAGTAAAGTTAAAGAACAAGTGAAGTAGAAAAAATGTGACAGAGAGCTGGAAAGATAAGCTTGAAGTTATGGTCTGAAACTGAGAATTGAAATTAAGGTTACAGACATTATCAAGTAGGAATGGCTGATCTAAGCATCAGGAAAAAAAGTGATCGAAGGAAAAAGGCAACATATCGGCTCAAGTAAATGAATAGTCCAAGGGATGAGTTAGTTTAACTCCAGAGGACCCACGGCTCAAATATCAGGACTTGGTTTATATCCTTCCTTGGATAAAAATTATGATTTTTTTTAGTTTCATTCTCAGGTTCAACAGGCAACTCAGACCCTTTCCTTCAGAGATGGCCACAGAAACCTCAGCCTCACATCCTTTTAGTCACATCCAACAAGAAACACCAAGGGTCTTTCCCAGGCTTCCAGAGATACTCTGTGATTGAAAGTAATTCGACCAGCTTAGGTTAGGTTATTACCCTACTGAGGGGACAGCAACACTTTGATTGGCTTCTATGGGGACTCTTGAGGCAGTGAACCATAAAGGCAAATGGCCTTGGATCCCAGGGGAGGAATGAATGAAATGAAATAGAGGATTGTAGCTAGAAGAACACAAATTGGATGATAGAAAAGTAAACAATGGATGTCCACTAAAGAGATATATTTTTTCTAATGTTTCTAATATTAGTATCTCTTCTTATACGGCCATGAGAGTTGATGGCTTAATATGGTTGGGAGGTGGAAATCACTGGAATTGAGAAATCCAAAGAAGTGGTGGTTCACCAGGTTAGACATTCAAGTCACCTAGGATAATGGCATATCTTGGGAGGGAATATTAGCTTTCTAATTTCCAACGGCTTCTAAAATAAAAGTGAATGAGAAGGCTGATGGAGGAAGAGTAAGGAATGGTAGAGGTGGCAGAGTTAGATGACTTAGCCTGCTATTTTCTCTGAATGTGATATCCCACACATTGCTAAACACCATTTTAATTGGTCTTAAATATTATCCTTGAAATAATGCTTGTTTTAAATTTCTTAGTAACTAACATCTATCATTTTTAAATGTTTTAGAAAACTGAGATATACTAAAAGTACTCTAAAACAAGTATTTTAAGATTTATAACAATTTACAATTGTTATAGCACAATTATATGTAAGCACAATATATAATCCTTGTGCTTTTAATACACTTATTTTTTTCTCCCTCCACATTAAAAAAAGAATAATTTCTTACTTTGTCATTCTGATTGTATGCTGTCAACTTTAATGATATTTGTTTTTCATTTCAACATTTTCTGGAAACTATTTTCATGAAATTTCATTCATACTATTAGAAACAATGTAACACTTTCATACACATGCATAAATATTAGTCAGGAAGATTTATATTTGTAACAAAAAATTTTTCAAGAATCTAAACTATTATACATTTTATAATAATGCAAGAAAATACGTCTACAGTTGGCTTTTAAGAAACAGAAGATAAAGGAAATCTAACTCAATTTCAGTTTTCATTAACATTAATGTATGTCAGTGCTTTTAGAAGCAGATATTACTCACACCAATTTTCTAAATGATATATACTATTGATGGAAAAATATAAGTGCCCACCTCAGTAGAACATGAAATCAGTCAGTGAAAGAAAAATGTGTCCTTGCTTTTCAACCAACTTAGATCATTCAAGTAGCTTACTACTAACAGAGTTTTTTTAAACTACAAACAGCTTTTAGTTGGAGGCAAAAATGGTAAATCATTTCTTATAATGTGTGGTATTACGAAAGAAAATAAACTATATAGAAATTCAGGCAGAAACAAGAACATGAAACATCTTGAACCTATTGAAACCAACTCCCAGGCTTTATGTTATCATAGCGATCTAATGAAACTATCATTACCATATTCCAGTCAGACTGACATTATTTAGACCTCAGTTAGAAACACATGTCTACCTTCTTACCTTCTGAATAGTCACAACTAAATGGGTACTTCTCTCCCTCCCCCTCTCTACTCCTCCTTTCCCTTCCCTCTCTCATTCTCTCCTTCCCTCTCCCCTTACCCATCTAAGTGCTGCAGAAAAACAACTTGAGAAAAACATCTATTCATTATTCTACAGTCACATGTTTTCATATTTAAAAATTACGTTTAGCAAGAAACAATTAAGTTTAAGTAATGATTCTGCACTTGCTGTTGTGTGAGGAATTATTTTTCCGTCACAAAGAAAATGTTCCTTAGTGAGATAAAACAGTAGACAAAAAAAGTACTGTTTTAAGGAAAACAATAAGGGCTTTCTTTCAAAGCAAGGGAAATTTAGTCATGAGAAATAGGTGAACTGATTTCCAAAGAGTGATCAAACGTGTCCACTTCTTCACATAAACTCCCAGGGTAGGAATGCATACTAGTAAAGAGCCCCCTTGCGAGGCACTATTTTACCATTCTGCATTGTAAGACTACAATCAGCATTAAAAACAACAACAAAAAATAAGCTCTAAAATACTTTGAATATTTCTTAGATAATGTTAAACCTGAGAGCCACAATTTGTGATGTTAACTTCATCCAATGAAAATGTATTCCAGATATTCCTGTGAATGAGGAAATCTGTGTAAATAATAATCTAGTATAGTCCACATAAAGAAATGAAAGAAGGGCTTTACAACACCAAAAAATAGACGCCACTGAGATTTTTTTTCACAGAGCATCTATGAGTACATTCATGTTTATTTGTCCCCACCTCCCATTTGAATGTTTTTAAAAGAAGAGGAAGAAAGACTTTGGGGAGAAAGGAGAAGGAAGAGGAGGGGAGAAAAATTAAGTCTCAACCACATGATCTACTTGAGTTTGAAGTACAGAGACTTTGTTCTCAGAAAATTTGCCTCTGAGAGTTAAACATGGTAAAGAATGCATACTGGGTAAGAGAAAATGTTATGGGGCTACAAACTTATTCATTCATTAAACAAACACTTAAGTACCAACTATATGCCATTTTAGATAAAGATAGGAAACAATCACAAGAGCAATGCCTCCTCGCTGTCTAAAAGGGGGTCTTAAAAACGCACCAATAACTATGATATAGTTTCAATAATACGTCTATGCACTAGTTACTAACGAGACACAGGAGTTAGCAACATTGAGGAAGAGAAAAAGTATTCAATGTAGAGAGAACGGTACAAATAGGCAGAGGTAAGAACAAATATTGATTCAGAAAACTCAATTGCAAATACCTTGATATATTTGCAATACAGGACTGTGAGTAAATGTAGGAAAATACGACTGAAAAGTATGCAGGGTTTTAATGTTGTGTTAAACAGGTATTATAAACAAAACAATAAGATGCCATTGAAGGATTTTTTTCATATACTAATAATGCACTAGAATATTTTTATTTTTAAAAAATATTATATCTAATTCTAGAAAAATTTTAAAAGGCCAATGAAAATAAATCACATATAATTCTAACTTCTAAAGAAAATCAACATTTTTATTTCATTTCTAAAATAAATAAAAAAATAAGAACTTTTGCTGTAACATGACCAAAATACCAATAGCATGCTGAAAAAAAATAGCAAGACTTTCTTAATGACTAAAATATTCAGTGGTGCTGTAGAAGAATTTTGAAATAGAATAACACTATGACCATATTTGCTCTGGCAATGGTAGGAAGAGGAAAGACGAGGTGAGGTGGGGGCAAAACTAGAAGGCAGTAATGACTAATTAGAAGCCTGTTGCAATAATCCCTGACGGGCAGGTATGCCCAAAAGATGCTTGGCTTCTAGTTCACAAAGCCCCTACGTAGGAGTCTATCTTTACCTGACTGCATCCATTCAGACAAACAATACACTACCTAGTTCTACTTACACTGAAGATGATTAATTTTAGTAAAATTCTAGCCAGAAAGAAATGATTAAGCTTTCCAGAGGGTGACTCCATAAAACTCCGTATTAGAAAATAAAAACTCTTGGGTGCTGTACATTAAAATTTGCAAAATTACAATAATTAACCCTTATTTATAATTATTGAGTCCTTTTATATAGAAGTATAATAGCTTTAAGGGCTTGAAGCAATGACAAAATCATTAAAGGCTAATTCCTGACAATTTCAGCTCTGAAGACAGTTTTTCGAAGAGTTATGTTGCAAGGATAGAGACAAGGAAAAGGACATAAGGGATTCCAGTTCAAGAACCACAGATATGTAATCAGTCAATACTGCCTGAACCAAACTTGGCTGTCTATGTTCCCAATTAACCCTGAAGCATCCTTACTCAACAGCATTGGGCTTTCTGAAGAATAAAATGAAATTTCCTTTTGTGACTTAGTCTAAGATAAACTTTGAAATTTGGGAAATGACACTTCCTACCACTCATGGAAAACAAAACTAACCTGTGACCTGACATGGGCCATTAAACTAGAATTTATTAAGCAGTTATTATACTTCCAATACCACGTTAGGAATTTAAGGAGAGGAAGACCCTCAGGGCCATAGGAAGCCTTGCATACATCTCTGGGTATTACCCAGTAATTTATATGAATAAAAACTTTCTAAAATGGGCAACAGGGATAACTCTGGAAATGAAAAAACAGGAACAACTGTAGCAAGAATGCTTAATGGGCAAAAGGAAATACTGTCCCATTCACCCCTACCCTAGCGAGGATGATTCAGGTGCCTATGGGAGGTCTTTTTGCAACACCTGTTTAGATCAGTGCTCCTCAAAGTGAAGTCCATGGACCAGTGCTAGTCTGTAAACTATTTACCAACCTTCCATGAGAATAGAAATTGACAGTAAACATTTGACATTGCCTCAACACACGAGTGCATGATTCTTGTCAGCAAATGTTGTTTGGAGTTTTAAGTTTGTGTGGGAATATTATCTGGTTTGTATGAGCGCATATTACAAAAGGAGAATGCAATGACAGAAAAATATTCTGGATTAATTACACAGATTAAGGAGTCCATATCGAAAAAGAAAAAAAGGAGTCTATACCAGAATGCAGGACATACACTGCTCCTATCACTGAAAAAAAAAAATCTTGCTAGGAAAAAAATAAAAGAGACAGCTAAACTAAACAGTGTGCTTAGTAACTGGTAAAAAATGGGAATAATATAATTCATATATGTTAAATTCAAGATTCTCTTTATTGTATGATAATATAAGAGATGATCATAAACAACTAATATTGCATACTGAAGTAAGATGTTTACCACTGGGAAAAGTTCTGTTGTAAACGTTTAAAGCATGAGATAAACTCAGTTTTTCCGAATGGTAAGAAATATTTGGTGTCAAATTTGTAAAGATGAAAAGTGAACACCTAGACTCATGAATTTGTCTTATATTTTCAGTATTTTTAATGATCTTATTATGTCCACATGATTAAGGAATACGTTGTTTTCAATGGTAAATAAGATCTAAAGGAAAAAAGTGTCAAGTGTAGAAGGACAGAGTTTCTACTCATTGGCATGACAAGATCAACAGTCTAACAATTATCAATAAAGTAGGTGATTATCTTGACACTTCCTATGTACAAAAGGTTACAATGAATATCATACAATTTGGTCAAGAATTGTCCATTTTACGACGACTGATGATTGGATAAAGAAGATGTGGTATATACATACCATGGAATACTACTCAGCCATAAAAAAAAGACAAAATCACCCCATTCGCAACCACATGGATGGACCTTGAGGGCATTATGCTAAGTGAAACAAGCCAGACAGAGAAAGACAGACGACGTATGATTTCACTCAGAGGTGGAAATATAAACAAACTTACGGACAAAAAGAACAAATTAATGGTTACTGGGGGAAGGGGGGGTGGAGGGTGGGCACAAGGGGTAAAGGGGCATACTTGTATGGTGTCTGACAAATAATGTACAACTGAAATTTCACTATGTTATAAGCTATTACAACCACAATAAAAAAAAAGAATTGTCAATTTTATTTTCCATCAAAAGAAGATGCATATCTAGGAAATTCATAGATCTGGAATCAATTTCTTAAATCAAAAGACAATTTAGCGTTTGGTCCCATGGCCAAGTGGTTAAAGTTCCACATGCTCCACTTTGGACGCCCAGGTTCGTGGGTTCGGATCCTAGATGCGGACCTACTCCACTCATCAGCCATGCTGTGGAGGCATCCCACATACAAAATAGAGGAAGACTGGCACAGATGTTAGCTCAGGGCAAATCTTCCTCAAGCGAAAAAAAATACAATTTAAACTCAACTATATCCTTACAGAGTAAATTGTTGGAATTGGCTACTGACAAAGGATTGATAATGATTCTTGAAAACATAGCATCACTCGCTTCATTTTGGATAAAAGTTAAAAAGGGCTATTGTGAACTTGCTAAAATTGCTTTAACATTTATTGCCCTATTCCCATCAGCCTATCTATATACTAGTTTCTCTATGAATGTCAATAAAATTTGGAAACAATATAGGACATTATCCCTTGTGAGTAGCAATTCCATCAATCTAATCTAGTCTAGGTTAGTTCATAGGAAGCAAGCTCATTCATCACATTAAATACCAATATACAAAGAGGCTGAAGTGTGCACACAGGTGTCAACAACGAGGAATCCTTAATTCCTTCATAACTGCTTGTTTAGTTACCACTGCACAACAAAAAGTTATGCATGTAATAGTGATTTTCCACATTAATCCCCAATATATCATTTTTAACGTATAACACATACAGTTACCTTTTCTCCTGTTACATTTGTGCTGATCATATTTATTGAAATGTAGTTTTATGTCTATTGAATCAAATAAATTGAATTTGAGGTCTTTAGTTTGTTTTTTATTTCATACTTGTAATCATCCATTTTTAGTGTATCTTACAAAAGTATTGGTTCAGGAGTGGTGGGAAAAAATATGCTCATCACCTGCAAGACTTTACCAAGCAGTGGTTTACTAAGACCATCTATGTCCCCACCCACATGCATCTCTGCCCCATGTACCCAAGCAAATGTAAAGTTGTTAGAAGCCAAAAAATATCCTGAATTGTCATTTCCATCTCATACACAAAAGATTAAGATACCAGACATTTGACTGAATTCTTCTTTGAGATATTCCTATTTTGCCTTCTGCTTCTTACTTTCCTTTTCCATTCCAGGCAGAGACTGAGGACCTGAGCATTTACTTATCTGATTTTTTTTTTTTTTTTTTTTTTTTGCTGGGCATAAAGCAAAAGTTATTTTAAGTCAAAGTTTTTCCTTTTTTTGGTAAAAGGTAAATCTCAAGTAAAATATTAGCGATGTCTCTAGTCACAGAAAAGAAAGAGAGCACCTTTAAGTGGAGTAAAAAGAAAACCCTACTAAGCAATGCAGGTTAGGAGAACAGACTTGAGAGCACAGCCCAGAAAACTAAAAAGCAGCATTCTGACTAGGCAAAAATTACAATGGTAGCCCATTGCGTTACATGGTCTAGTCATAGGTAGAGGGCTGCTGACTGGTAGAGAAATGACTAGATTCCTTGGAAGAGACCAAGATATTAGTCTGACCTTTTCTGAAGGTCTAATATGGCTGAATATCATATGACTCAGCCTATTAATTTAAGCATGGATTAATACGAAATAGTAATCTTTTAATTTATCTCAACATTGTACAGTTGATATCTCAAGATTTACTCGTGCTGTTATAAAGATGATTTTGGTGTTGAATGGACCTGGGCATACTTTATGTGGTATTGTGTGTGTGTGTGTGTGTGTGTGTGTGTGTGTGTGTGTGTATGTGTGTGTTTGAGGTGGACGGGGAAGGAGCAGAGAGAAATAATAAAAAACAAAGAATAGTTCAAACTCCTAGTCTTAGACAGAAACACACACACACCAGAATTACATGGGCAGTGCCCTGGAGTGGGGCACCAGAGGGAGTGAAATTTTTTATCAAATGCTCTTGTAAAACATTTCAGTACTTACCACTTTGTAATCTCATCCAACTCCACACTCAAAGAATAAGCCAGCTCCATAGAGCAGCTTTTGGTCCTTTGAGTCCAATGCCAAATTCTGTAGTATTATACACATATGATGGAGTTGATTAAATTCTTAATATCCTCATTTTGAAAGATAAAAATTGAAGGAGGTAAGAATATAATATTTAATGAGCCCATTTATGTGCCAGACATTGTACAGGACATTTTACATGTTTTATTTCACTTAATGAGCAGATGGTTGATGGTTTAGCCATTGGAATAATTTGTTAACAGTAAAAACATGGTAGAGAATTAAGGCTGGCAGTCTCAAATATCAAGTAATATAAAAAGCTGTAGGTTCTTCACTCACCTCTTAAATTAATTCAATTTATGTTGTGGCACCCAACTAATAGGCATATATTGACTTTGTTTTGGTCAACATAAAGAATAATTTGTCTGAGAAATTAGTATGGATACAAGTAGAACTATGATCAATATTGGAATCTAAGGGTCAGTTATTTTTTAAATGTGTAATATTATTGACTATATAGGTTATAACTTATAAAATATACACTATATGTAAAAAAGACACATTTGAGGAGAAATCATTTTCCATTTTGAAGTTATATTAATATAGGAAAAATAACTATCAACTTAGTCACTTCAGAGGCATTTCTGAAACCATCTCTGGATCTTACTTTGAATTTTATCCTCAAAGCTTTCTGGATAGTGTGGGCATTTGGCAGGAGGTCTGTAGGGGCCAGTTAGGGAGAGAATTAGGAAAACATATTCCATTTTCTCCCTCCCCGTGACACTCAGTGTGAACACAATCTCCCTGTGGTCTGCATCTCTAGATTTATGAGACGAGCAAAGAAGTAAAACAGGAAACATGGAAATAGGAAATCAGATAGGATGCTGGAATGTAACTCTTAAAAATAATTTGCTCCAAAATCAAAGAAGGTAATTTAAGCTAACAAAAGATCAAGAACACCAACTCCTAACCACAGATTCTGGGACTGCACAGAAGCTTCTTAATGTTAGGGGTTCTTCATACAGACCCCTCTGTGAGAGGCAGGTGAGGTAACCAGAAACTCCAGAACCCCACCAGGAAGTTAACATGCTATTTCTTTTTGGAATGAATTCTTTTTGGAATAGGGTGAATGTTTACTGAGATCTTTTTTTTTTTTTTTTCCCCTAAAGTATAGGATTAAACAGCCTGATTAGCAAAGGACATTTCTGAACCCCTTTCCATACGGTTTGAACACTGGCCAAAACCTCTTAAAACATCTTGTCAGTTTAAATTCTAGCAGCTTGTGTTTGATTCTCATTATTTTTTAAGTTTCTCAAGCTAGTATGTTAAGGTTGGTACGGTGGGTAATCACAGGAGAGAAGTTCAGTCAATTAAATACATTCTTTGTGGAAAATATTAAAAATGGTACAATTCCTGTTACTGGTAGACAAAGATTAGGATTTGGCACTGGGGCATTTTGGTTTTTTTTTTTAAGCTATATGTATTTCACAAATACTAAAACACATACACTTCATGAATGTTTTGCATGTCCCAGGCACTGAGAAGCCCTTTAGGTATATTAACTCATTAATCCTCATCTCTACACTATGAGGATGTGCTATTTGTATTTTATAGATAAGAAAACCAAATCACAGTTTAAGAAACCTACCCAACGTTACCCAACTAAGAAATAACAAAAAAGGACTCAGATTCCCTCAGTTTGGCTTTACAGTTCTATGCTCTTAGCTGCTGCGTCATACCACGTTTATTATAGAGTTTTCCTTCTGTTGGCTGGTGTGTGCCTAAGTTTTTCCAGGTTATTAGTTGTTAGAAGGCAAACAATTTAAAACAAAAACAGACAGAGCCCATGGACTGAATTAAGGATAAAGGAAAAGAGTGATGTAATCTTAAGAGATTTTTTAAATATGTTCTGGCACAAATCAGTAATTTTCCAGAAATAGGATTATCTAGGCCAGCCTCCCAAAATGCCAATTGGATTTTTCATAACTATCCTCTCAATGTCCACAAGATGAATAGCAAATAGGAGATATTATTAGATACTGCCAATTAAAGAACAGTTAAAATTTATTCATTTTTATGTAAATAATTCAACAAAAATTGGCAATTCACAGAGTTGTGGACCAGATGAATACAAACTATGAGCCTTTGATTAAGATTTGCAGAACTGTCTGTTTTTAATGAGTCAATTTGGAACTGCTTTCTGCAGAAGAGTAACTCTGGGAAAAAATAGCAATGCATAAAATAGAGCAAATACCCACTATGAGGCAGAAGTCGGAGAAAAGTAGGTCATGCTTTTCTACTTAGTAATCTAAGGAAAACAGATAGAAATCTGAAAAGTTGTTTATATACATATATTTATAAACTAATTTCTTCTATTTCATAGGCAAGAGCTTTCTTGGGAAGTCAAATAGCTCTCTACTTTTTCTTGCTTTTTTGAAAAACCTCATGATCCATTCCTCTCATAGGTAAAATATTTATAATCGTTAAGCACACATTATTTGCATTTGATTTATATATATGTCAAAAATATGTGTCTTCTGTCGTTTTAGAATTTCTGTTGGTCTGGTAGTTTTACTTCCTCACCACATATTTAAAAACTCATCGATCAGACAGTATCCAGATGAAAACAGGAAAGATGACAATGAGGGGTCTGGGAGTGACATTTTAGCATAAAAAGGAGAAGACAGAGAGATTCTTGATAAATCTCTGAATATCTGAAGAAAACATATGTTCTGAGTTGCTTCTGCTACAAGATGTTAAATTGGGCTTCTAAAGTGAGGTTCTAGACAATGATTTATTATGGGGACCAAGAATCGGTGAGATGACTCCCAAACCCCTCAGTCACATTGAATAAAGGTTCAAAGTAGAGTATTTTTGAAGAAGGGAAGGATGGGAAGCACTAACTCCCAGCTCCAAGTCAATAAAGAGGAGCTGTGGGGAGGGAAGGCGATCCACTGAACAGGTGTTTGACCTTAACCTGGACAATGCAAAGATGACAAACACCTGGCTAACTTTCTGATGGAAGGAACAGAGGAGAGGCAATCCCCATGCGGGATCAACAGGTACTCAGAGTTTCAAGGAAAAAGAATGTGTCAGGACTTTCCATAGACCACATGCAAGTCACATAAATGAAGGGGTAGGTATGGGGTCATCTAAGTTCCTTTCCATGAAGACCACTATAAGAGGTATAAAAACCTCAGGAAAAGGAGGAGTAAGAGACCAGTCAGAATGGAGATTCATCAAGGGAATTGCTAAGTAAGCCAATCTGAAAAGGCTGCAAATTGTATGATTCCAACCATAAGACATCCTGGAAGAGAAAAAACTACGAAGACAGTAAAAATATTAGTCATTGCCAGGGATTAGGGGATAAGGAGGGTTGACTAGGCAAAGCACAGAGAATATTTAGGGCAGTGAAACTATTCTGAATAATACTGTAATTGCCAATATATGATACTACACATTTGTTAAACGCATAGAAGGTACAACATGGGGAACCCTAATGTAAATTATGGGATTTAGTTAATAATATATCAACACTCATTCATCAACTGTTATAAACGTACCATACTAATGCAAGATGTTAATAATAGGAAAAACTACATGCAGCAGGGAGAGGGGGTATGCAGGAATATCTGTACATTCCATTCAATTTTTCTGCAAACCTAAACTGCTCAAAGAATAGTCTATTAGTTTTTTAAAGATATCCTGACAAAAAGGCAGCTGGAAGTTGTTTGAAAAGATAGTACCAATCAGGAAAGAGAGGGAGAGGGAGGGGAATGAAAGAAGAAAAAGGGAATGAATAGTGTTTGCAGGTATGAGAATAAGTGAAAATATCTGAAACATGGCTGGTGTGCACCCTGAGATGAATGCTTTCAGAAGTATGATGGTCCACCTTGCCAGTAGCAGAGATTAAGATGGACCGGTGATTAAGAAGCTTCCACAAGTGTCAGTCTTAACGCTTGATAAAGTCACAATCTATCCTTAAGGATACTTCCTCTGCATCTGTAGCTTCATATATTTATAGGGGTCTCCCATTATGCTAACATTCATTTTCCAAATCCATGAACTTACAAGGAAGGATAGAACAGCAAAACATCACTACCCAAAAATATTCATAAGTAAATTGCTGACCTATAAAACCTGTCACCACTCAAATCTCTCCATTTCATATTAGTTACCCACAGTTGTTGCTCAGTCTCTTTACTGTTCAGTCCCTCACTGATTGTCAACTAGAGTGTTGACAATACTGTGCAAATAAAATCTAAATCAATTACAAAGTAAAATAGAAAATGTAGCAAATCACTAAAAGTGATGTTGGAAAACAGAATTAGATGGAAAGTCATAGACAAATAGAGATATGCCAGAGTTAAATTAAAAACTGAGGAAAGGAACAATCTACCAAGCTAAGCTTTAGGAAAGAACAATTTGAATATCAAAGCATTGATAAAGATCTTTAGAAAAATGGGTAGAGTCTGATTTCAGATGTTTTTAAAAGGGATTCTTGCATTGACTGTGCTGCAGGACTCAAACATAAAGTGAAAGGTTCAGGTCGTACTGTCCTATCATTTTGTTGGGGAAAATAGTAAGAAAATATCCTAAACTACTGTAAATAAGAGAAAATAAATACATCTATAATTTATCATGTCATTTTTTAAGATGATGGCTTACTAATGCCCTCCCCCCATTACTTTCTATGACATTATGATCCTTTTTAAAAGATTTGTTTATAGTGGGATTTTTCTGATACAATTATGTTTTGATAATAAGATGGCCATAATCACCTCTATCCTTGTGAACACTTGCCCTGTTCACAAATTTCTAGGAAGGATGACAGAAAAAAAACAAGCATCTTGCACTGGTTCTGCCCTACCTTTAAGTGTCTGACCTCCTCATTAGTCACTTCATCCACTCTCAAACAGCTTCAGCTCTGACTTTGCCTACCCCAAGCCCGCGTATGGTCAATTGGGTTCAGCATTCTAGCTGATACTCAGAACCATTTTTGAAATATTCAAAAACTAATAGTTTTACACATTTGTAAAATTTGGGACACATCTATGAAGGGCTTGAGAACTCATTATCCTACAGCATGGCAGTAGAGTACCATTATATTTAATAAAAGAGCCAACTGGTATTTCTGTAACTACAATATAGTATTTTTACATAATAAAATTTTCTCACTGATTGAACCTCATCTTTATTTCCAACACTATGTCTGTCACTATTATTGGCACTGAAATGAACATGGAAGAAGTAGAATATGGCATCCATGCCTGAGAGAGTTACATCCTGGTTGGAGTTACATTTTCATGATTTACAATTATAAAGTATTTATAGTTAATACTAATCATTTAATTAATGTTATTTAATTATTCACAATATAATTAGTGAAAGGGGTAAGGACTGCAGAAAAAATTTAAAGGACATTATCAAAGCAGAACTTGATCTGACCCTTTAGATATGTTTAAAATAGCCAGAAAATTATGGAAACAACCTAAGTGTCGAACAACAGACAAACAGATCAAGAAAATGTGGTACATATACACAATGGAATATTATTCAGCCATGAGAAACAAGGAAATCCTGTCATTTGTGACAACATGGATGGACCTTGAAGGCATTATGCTAAGTGAAATAAGCCAGATGCAGAAAGACAAATACTGCATGGTATTACTTATATGGGGAATCCAAATAAAAAGTCAAACTCACAGAAACAAAGAATAGGAAAGTGGTTGCCAAGGGCTGCAGAGTGGGGGAAGTAGGGAAATGTTTGCAAAAGGATACAAACTTTCAGCTATAAGATGAATAAGATCTGAGGATCCAATGTAGAACATGGTGACTATTGTTAATAACACTGTATTGTATAAGTGAAATTTGCTAGGAGAGAAGAACTTAAAAGTTCTCACACACACAAAAGATAAACATGAAGTGACAGATGTGTTAACTAGATGAGTGAAATCTTTTCACAATGTATATTATACAAAATCATGATGTACACTTTATCTTACAATTTTGTCAATTATAGCACAAGAAAGCTGAGAAAAAGGGTAAAAAGGAAACTTGTGTGCTCAGTCACTTAAAAAGTAAAAAAAAGTCATAATTTGTAAAACAGAGGTAATAGAGGTACATAAAAAAATTTAAATAAACTAGCAGAAAAGAGTAGAGAATGTTCCAAACAGAATTAACATTAAAAAGACAAAATGAACACTGGCAGTTTCTAAGAGCAATGGGGCAAAGGTCTGACATGGATGGTATTTTATTAGGAAGCAGAAGGTACAAAGAGAGAGGGAATATGTAGTAAATCGAAAGTTTTCATTACATTACCTCTTGGTTAATCCTTAGTTTAAAATGATGCTATTGCAAAATAAGTGTTTTTCAAACTAGCAACACGTGAGGATCTGTTCAAAGAAGTACATTAATGTTTATCTGCCCCTGAAATAGTTAACTTATTTCTGTGTCTTCCATAGTTTTGAGCATAGGATCTTTTTGAAACTTAACTCAAATATATAATTTTATAGAGAATCTTTTTTCTTAGCGAGAAATACCTTGTATACCATTCTCATTTCTATTTAATCTCAGAATCTGAATTTTGTATTTTGCCCCTCCATCCTGACTGATAGAAACCTTTATCTCCTTGTGGAATAGAGGAGAAAAATGTGGAAAAGAGGGGGAGAAAAGACAACTTTGGGCATGTCTATGAAGAGAGTACGAATTTTTCTTATTGGTTTTCCCCATTTCCTACCAGCTCACACCTTCGTAGAAAAAGTGAAAAATACTCCTCTCCTGCCTAAGCTTTTATACTTTCTTGGTAGAACGTGGTTTAGATGTCCATACAATAACCTAACTGTCTTTACAGCTCCCTGGATATTTGCAATTATACACATCCTTACATATCACTATTTTAGCAAGACAATGCCTTACAAAATGTTTCTAAAGTATTTTTTATTCCTAGGAGAGCATAATATTTTTAAAAGCCTTTAACATTTATGTTTTATTCAACTTAAAGATGTTTCATGATCATTATTAATATATGTCAGAGCTATAAGTAGGGCCCATAAGTAAATTTCATTTTCAAACTAATGATCTAATAAATGCTTGATTTTAGAATATCTTCTACTTTGTTTGAAATGTTCCTTGGGCAACTTAAAATAAGTTACGCCTAAAAGAAGATCCGTGGTTATTCAACAAATTCCATAGATGTTGCTACATTATTCGGAACTCAACACACACACTGGATATTCCCTAAATGTTGAGTGACTTAGCATGAGCCTCTAACCCTGCAGCTGTCCACAGTCACATGGATGAAAGCCTTAATAACTGCTCATTCAGAATTCTTCATTTTTAGCTCACAAACACATTTCCTTTCATTTTATGTGGGCCTATTATCTAATGTTCTGAAAAACTCTAACAAAATGTGGACTTGCATATTTGGAGAATAAAAGTATTTTCTATTTTTGTCAACCTTTTATTAAAAAACAAAACATTCTGGAGCTTATTTGCTGAGATTAACTTTAAGGGTACATGTCTTTGAAATAAGTATGTCCTTTTATTTTTCCCACATTAACACATTCGTTAAGACTGCCACTGGAGAACTCACAAATTGCTTTATCTTATATTAAGAAATGACTGCTCTTTTTGTTCAGATCTTGGCAGAACAAGATGTAGTTAGGCATATTTGGAAGCGATACTTCCAAGACTGAGTTTCCACAATCAAAGCAAAACTGAAGACTAAGGCAGCTTCTGATGACTTTTGAGCTAAGAAATAAGATTATTCTGTAGTAAAATTGAGAGTGAACAACAGACACTTATGGAATGGACACATCGTTTGACATCGGGGTTTTTGCTTAGGTTATCAGATGTGGGGTACAGTCTAATTTTACACCTTGATATTAAGAAAATAGTTTTTGATGTTTCCAAATTAAAATGAAGACAGTTGTTCTGCAAGTGCTACTTTTACTGAAAAAAATTCTGTTTCACATATAAAGATGCTGGGCTGGTCCACTTCTAGAGATGTTCTTGGAGAATTCTCCATTTAGAGTGAAATAATTGCGGGTTTTTTCTTAGCTCCTTTCATAAACAAAGGCAAACATCTGAGGCAGTTGGTAAGAGAGGAGTGTAGAACAACTGAATCACGTTTTTCACTGTTTACTCTTTGCCAGCTCCTGTTTTAATCATTATTTGAACTATGAGAAACGTCATATGAATTATATGAATGCATTTCTATAAATTAAAAGAAGTATATACTTTTCAAACCTTTTTAAAGTGGGACTCCTAGTTAAGTAACTTGTGTCAGATTACACAACTATTAAGTAGCAAAGGCAGGACTTATACCCAGTCTTCAGTCAATAATCTTAACCACTACGCTGGAAGCTTCCCACATTGAACTTTTAGTATCCTTTGGGGGAAAAATATTTCTTTGACTATCACATTCTGGTTCACAGCTTTGTCATCATTAAAGGAATCTTCAAAGAAGTGTGGGAACAAGTGGTCTAATGTGCACAATGATAAGTGTGCACGTTCTAATTAAGACTTGCAAACAGTGTGTTAAAGTGCATATGTCCAACAGTCCGCACAATTGCCTCTAACAAGAAGATGACTCTTTGTGGTAAAGAAAAACCCTATAAATGCTTCTGATTATCTTCCATCAAAATATTACATATCAGTCTCATACACACATTTATATATATAATATGTATATTTATCCACATAACCACACACACACGATTTAGTCTTAGAGAAGTTAGTTTCTTCCATAAATCCCACAGATATGAATCTAACAGGAGAAAGCAAGAGGTGAGAATTTAGCACAACATAATAACTTGACAAGCACTAAGGCAGGACAGAAATGGGAAAATCTACCTCACAGTTAACATTTGTTGATAAATCCTATGTACTATGGAATATTCTAAGTGCTTTACACATATTGTCATTCAGTCCTCACAGCAATGCTTTGAAGAGTGTATAAATGTCACTTTACAAATCAAGAAACTGAGCCTCAGGGAGGATAACTAATACGTCCAAAAATCACATGGCTAGGAAATGGTGAAGCCAAGGTTTGCATGCAGTCTGTCTGGCTCTAGAGTCCACATTTTTCACCATTAATGGGTTAGTTTTTTGTTAGTTTGTTTTTAATCATGAGCACAACATCCCCCAACATGAGACAATGTAAAATTTCTAGCGTGCATTATTGAAGGCACTATCATATTGATAACAATTGATTCATGCTAACAAGAACATAGTTTGATAAACCAACAAAAATGATTACAAGTTAATGACAATGTAATTTTAAAAGAACCAAATGTAACTCTAGATTCTTGAATGGTTACTGGAAGGTAACCCACTTTCAATCATGCCTTAAATATATAATGATACATTGCCACAATGTTTAAAATATTTACAGATGTCCCTGAGTCCTATACTTAATGTATTTGACTCTGGATCACCTAATTAAGTCCTTAAGTCTCAAATTTCAGTCTGGTAGACTAATGGACAATATCAAAGATACCTAGGGACAGAATAGCAAATGGGAGAAGTTTATTTCATGATGCATTTTACAACCAATTTCAGGAACCGACATGGATGAACCACCATCCACCCTTTACTTAATGACCTGAATCTTCCTTCAAATACTCCCAAAGATTTTAACATCACTAGACATTAAACAGATGAAAATTCCTGTGAAACGACTGAATGTGTTTAATATTTGTCTCTAATAACAGCTTTCATTGTTACTTACCTAGTTTCACATCAAGTCCGTCACATGGTTAAATTAAGGGCATCATTTTTTACCCAGTGCAAAAGGTATTTTACTTTAAATCATGGTGATTGAAGAAAGACAAATTTAATAAAGGAGTTTGAAAAGTGGATGAATACTTGTGAAATCTCTAAGTCTTATAAAAACTTTAAAAAGCATCTAAGGAAAATGAAATGGTTATTTCATTCACTGTTTTAAATCAACATGTATTGATTTCAATAACAACACAATCATTTGTCTTATAAATCATAAGTCTCATTTTGTATGTTAACAAGTTTAATATCCTCCTAAGTAATTAGTTTAAATATAGGGTAATTAGAGTCCAAAAAATTTTCCTATTAAATATTATATTTTAATTCATCCATAATCTCTTTGATTCCTTTCAGATGGATTGCCAGTTTTGCCATTATCATCCATTAAACAAACAATTCCTTTTCTATCTACAAAAATTCTCAGGTTGGATTGTTATTGGCAAATGAATTTCCATGCAAATATAATATTGTACAGATTATAAATGAATAAATTATTTTTGGTATATAATCCAGTAGACTCTTATAAAGGTATTTAAGAAAAATAGTATACTAAGTAGTTAATAAATTTGACAAACACCATATAACTCAGGACTACCTGAATTTACCAGAATTAACATTCAAGTACGTACACCAACACGTAATAGAATACTTAACACATCAAGCCTTGAAATTAAAGTTATAAAATGAACACTATTAAAAATTGAAATATGAATGCTGGCTCAAATTCCCTAAAAATTCTGTCTTTTTTCTATTCAAAAGTCAGAATCCAGAAAATGTTGGAAAAAAATTGAGTTTTAAGAAAGACTGCTGTATTCTACTCAAGAAGGAAATGGCTATTAATAATAAATTCCATAGCTTTTTTTCCCAGATAACTTTTAAATGTTCTCACATTTTTGAACTAGAGCTTTATAGGTCCAAGGTAATTTACATAAATGATTTCAAAATATTTCCTATTCCCTTCATTAAATAAGACTAATTTATATCAAATTAGGCTATTCTACCAATCCACTTATGTAAAATTGACCAAAATCAACCTTTTAAATAAAAACAAACAAAACAAAACAAGACATTGTAACAGATTCTTAACTTTCCTGGGCTGCTTTTATCATGGAGAATAAAGATGTATACTTAGGTTTTAGCTTCCAATCCTGCCCCTACTAGTTGATCTAGAATCTTGACCTAAGATTCAGTTATAACATGAGGGACTACATGGCTATGGTATACTTTCAACTCAAAATTATATTCCAAGCTTGTTTTATAATGCTTACTTTCAGAAGACAAGACAGGTACAGGAAAGAAGTTTAAAAAATAGAGAACTGTACATATTTACAATAACATTTTTACTAAAACTATATTATTTACTGCTCTTCAATATTTGGCTTAGTTTCTTGCAAACAAAAACTTATACTATGAAAAGATAATGATACTGTATATTCCAACATGGAAACTTAGTTAAAAATATAAAAAGATTCTTCCAAGCTCAGATAGTTCTGCACTTATCCTTTGCCTCCCACACTTGCAATTTTTTTTATCTCTGCAATTTAAGAGCTAAGAGGGCATGGAGGGAAAATGAACGAGGAGTCGCACAAAGTTATTTTGTCAGATCCTAGTGATTACATATTTATAGAGAAGTAGGCGTCCTTGAAACCATGTTTAGAAGGAAAGAGACTACAGACAAGAAGATAAAAGTGCTGGGTATGTTTTTTTTCTATTGAACAGAAAATAATGCAACATGGATATTCACTCCTTTATGTATCATAGCTCAATCTGTGTGGCTGAACCAGTCATGATGGGGTACTTTTTGCTGAGCTGGATGCCTTCTCCTTTGGGTGTTTTATTAACTGAGGTCATTTTCCCTGGTATGCAGACATTTGCTTGTGTAATTTTACTAAAAGTTAACAAAAAGGCTAGAATCAAGCCTTTACGTTTATGAGGTTATCGAAACCCATCTACACATCTTTAGCACCTTCCTAAACACATAGAATTCCTCTGGAATTTAGTCTTTGTCTTTTGTTTCCTAATACATTGGTTTATCTTCCTCCTCAGACAACTGACAGTTATAAAGCCAAAGAAAGCAAAAGCAATGTTACTGCTTAGATGGTCATCATCTGAGCAAGAACCTTCCTGGTGTTTAAAGCTAAAGCAGCGGTTCTAAGACTTCAAATGTTTACACATTACCCATAGCCACATGTGCCTTTGATGCTGGGCTATTTGAAAATAACTCACTGGCATTTTGATTTAGATTTCTATATAATCTGACCTACATGTATTACTGTTGCCTTCTTTTCAACAATTAGACTCCATTTTGAACTTCATCAGAATCTTTTTTTCCCTTAAAATTATTTTATAAAAATGGCCAATAGAGTCCCTGATTTGTGCCCCTATTTTCATAACTACATCTTCGGTTGTATCTTTAAGAAGCTGTTCTACTGTGTTTACCACTGAAGGAGTCAGAAAATACTGGTTAGGGAAGTTGCAGCTTCCTTCTTCACATCTAGGAGCAACAGTCGGAAGGAATCAGACAAGTTTATGCTTCTGGTCGCCACTTTCTTCTGGCCCAAGCTCAGAAACCTGTGGGTTTCTACTGCCTTCGCTAAGTCATTCTGATAATTCAACTTAACAGATGATGAATTAGTACCTAATTAAGCCCAATACTAAACTAGGAGTTGACATTTGTGCAAAAAAGAAAAATCAATGCCATTCACAGACAATATTTGCTTACACTGTGTCAGGCAAGGTGTTAATAATAATCTAGTTCTCACAATAAAGTTTGAGATAGGTACTAATATTATGCTTATGTACTGATACATAAACCAAAGATATGGACAGATTAAGCACCCTGGGCAAGATCCCACAGCTGAGCTAGTCAAAGGAATTACTATGGAATGAGCACTTTATTAAAGAAGTTAGACTCCTTAGTGTACATAAAGAACTTTCTCACGCTTCTGCTGCAGGCTGGTTCTTTCCCTGCTCTTGGATAAAACCTCAGAAAGTACCCACAGCTTTCTAGTTCCCTTTAGTTAAAATAATAATTTCATTTCACTATTGAAAACATCCACTTAATGTAACAATTAAAACCTCACACTTCACAGAAAGGTAAAACATCTGCTTTTCCCATCTTGGGCCCATTGCAGGCTCAGAAACCTGTAGTGGTGATGAGTTAGGGGCTTTCTTCTGCTCCTCCCTCCCCCTTCCTCAATAGACTGTGTGACTCTATAGGAGTCAGTTGGGGGGTAAGGGGAGTGCTGTTGTCATGTGGAGTCAGGGTCCTCTGGGTGACAGAAAGACAACTTCTGACTGCGGGGAGAGGGAACACACTTATTTGTCAATGTGTCAAAGGTTAATCTGCTGTGAACGCTGAACTTCCTCTGACATGGAATATTCCTCCCTCTGCTAGTAGCTTTCACTCACTCCTCTGCACTTCCAGAGGTCCACCTATGGCCCTCTTGGGGAAAGAAACTTTCAAAACAGTTTCAGGCCAACTCCTTCCCAAGAATCAACAGTAAAACTTATACATCCTTCCCCCACCACATATGTCATCGCAGTTTACTCCTAACACAGTTCCTAGCTCTCTGGTCAGACAGGGGCATCTATCTCAGTGTCTCATCTCTTCAGGCACATGTAAGTACTAATGTCCAAATCTCCAAGAAACATTATCAGACCCCATGAATGGACACTTGGAAGCTTCTCCAACTTGATTTCGGGTGAAAGGGAAACAGTCACCTCTTTCATAAAGCATCTCCTTCCATTCCTGCATGGGAAAGGGGTGGAAACGCTGATAATTTGGCCCAAACAAGCCTTCTCCACAGGTCTCAACATCATCATCAAACCTGTAGCTACCCCTAATGTATCCTCCTAGTAACTGATAAGCTCAGAGTTGAAAATTAGATGTTCACTATCTGCTTTCTAACCCCACGTGAGAGGTGTAGATCTGACTCGGAATGTGCCCAACACACTGGCACAATTCTTGCATTCCCTACTTGAAATTCTGCAGTTTTAACACCCTGTTATGATATCTTAAAAACAGGTTAAAAAGGGAGAATTTTCCGAACTGTAACATTTTTCTGTAAAAATTTCTACAATAAGACTGAAATTATTCATTCTTAAAAGTCTAGGCCTATACACACAGTAAATTTAACGCGTGGTGTGCCATGCTCATGTTTAGACACAAAAACATTTCAACTAAACATTTCAAATACAACTCAAAGGTAAAGTATTCACCTCCCCACCCAGCTTAAATCTATGTTTTACTACTTTTGTGCTTAAGAAAAAAATATGACTAAATGAAAATCTTTGGCAAGAAAATCAAAGTTAGATGATAACTTACGCAGCCTCTAGTCCAGAAAGATTCAAGGATTTCCTGATGGGGAGGGAAGAGGAAAAGATCATGATCAGAATCACCCAACCTGGTCTCTAGTAAAGCCTTTGGGGTGGGGAAGCTGATTATGCATGTACAGTGTGAAAAAGTTATATTGCATATTTCCACTAATCAAACCACTGACAGTCTTTTACGGTTAAGGAAACTGGCCCCAAACTAAGTGCCCCGTTTTAGACCACATAATTAGCAAGCAAAGCTCCAACTTCACACTACTTTTATTCAATCATACATGAAACTGAAGTTGTATCAAAGTAGCTTAGCATACAGGTTTGGCACTAAATTTGTTCTGTATTCCAGAAAACTGTCCTTATCCTCCTCCTCCCCCGCCCCCAAAATTACCTCCTTCTAAATAGGTTACATTTACAGAACTGTTCAAAAGTGTTTTTCAGTAAGATACGCACAATACCAGGGTTTTGTTTAACACAATTAGCAAAGTTAACCTTAACTTTTTACATAAAATCAACATCTCTAGAAGTAGGCAAGAAAGAGAGAATGGGAACTTTTTAAATTTTTGAAACGACTTACACTGCCATTTTATTAACCAGCCCCGTTTCAGGCGACTAGTAAAACAGTCCATTTACTAAGCCTGCTTGTCTAAAGAGAACCATCCATATTTTACTTTCAACAGGGACTTTTTTTTCAGAGTCTAACTCCAGGTCATATTTGTTCAAGGGAAAAAAAGATGACAGCTTGGAACCATGCAACTATGCCATAAACACGCTAATTTAAAATATTTATTGTTTCCATCAGTCTCCACAGTCTACTCCACCTCTCCGTCCCCAAAACAATCAGGGGGAAGGAGAACTATTTTAGAACTTGCAGTTCTTGGGCTGTTGTCTAACTAAGCAGACAAAACTTACAAACAAGAGCGTTGCCTGTGGCTTCTTGCCCAAAAGACCTGGACAGAGCGCAGAGGTCCTGGGGGCCCTGGGGGGCGGGGTAACCTCTGGGCGCGACGTCCCGGGCGGGCACTGGGTGGGGGCGCCCTCGCGGAAAGGACGTGTGGGCCCCAGATACTCACTCAGCCTGCGATGGGGAGGGTGGGGGACCGCGGGGCCGAGGGAAGCAGAGGTTTACCGGGGCGAGGCCTGGGGCGCGGAGGCACGCCGGCTCCTTCCCCGGGACCTGCGCTCTCCGCGAAGGCACCTGCTGCATGCGCCTCCGGCTCCAGACCCCGCTCCCCGCCCCGCGCCGAGACCAGGTCCCGCGCCTGCGCTGCCCCGCCGCTCTCCTCGCCGCAATGCAGCCGCGGCCGGCCCTGCGCGCCTCCCTCCGCCCGGCCTCTCCATCCCTGCCCCGGAGGGAGGACCACCGGCGCCCCTGGCCCATCCGCGCTCCTCAGAGCTTCGAGATCCACGTCCCCTGCAAGGGTCCCACAACGGCCGGTAACCTCACTAGAAACCCAGCCCTGTGTCCCAGCGCTCTTGCGGGTCCAGGGACCGGCGTTCGCTCTACTGCTTAAGGCTGAGTTGAGAGAACCGCGCATTCTTCCCTGCTCAATTAATCCAAAGTCAAAACGTTCCACATCCTCCCCAACCCCGTTCCGCTGCGACTCCCTCTCCCTCGCCCCTCCATACCTCAAAATAAACTACACAGAACGACAACAACAAGGGCAACACTATATTCCTATTCTCTTCCCGTGCTTACTTTTTGTGGATTTTGTTCTTAATCTATTTTACCCTCCGTTGTTTTTTGCTTCCTGGCCATCCTCAGTGATCTGCAAAGGTCAAAACAACCACCGATCTGACTCCCCCACATCCTTAGTAGAACAGCTTTCAGATCTACTCAATTAAAAGTCTACGTGGGTTGTTTCTCTATAACTTTTGAAAGTGTCAGAGGTGAAACTAATGTGAACACTGCAGCGCTGGATGCTGAAACCATAGCTTGCTTTTACACTTATTTCAATCTGTCTCTAGGAAATTTCTCCTTCTCCATCCTCACGAATAGGCTCTTTTCAAGTAATCATGAATTATTATTCTTTTTTATTTTTTGGTGAGGAAGATAGGCCCTGAGCTAACATGTGTGCCAATCTTCCTCTATTTCGCATGTAGTACATCCCCACAGCATGGCTTGATAAGCAGTGTGAGCATTACTCTCCAGCCTGGGCTACGGATGGGAGCAGGCGAAATTAAATAGGTTACAGCCCCCCCCCCCCCATAATCATGAAAGGTTGTCACCTGTTGAATTTAAGTCAGGGTTTCTCAATCTCAGCATTACTGACATTTTGGGCAGGATAATTCTTTGTTCTGGGGGCTGTCCTGTGTATTGTAGGACGTTTAGCAGTATCTTTGGCCTCTACTGACGAGATACCAGTAGCACTCCTTCAGTTGTTACAACCAAAAATGTCTCCAGATACTGATCAAGCTTCCTTTGAAGCAAAACCGTCTCCTCTTCCCCTTAAAGAACCCCTAATATAAACCACTCAAGTACTGAATTCTACAAATAACTTGGAAACCTCTACTTCTTTACATTATAAATTATTCCTGGTATGCTTTAAGTGGTAAGGAGATATCATTTAGGGTTTTCTGGGGGGCTATCATATATACTTTATCTACCTATATTATTCAAAACTGAAAGCAAATGGAGTGCATGGTAATTTCTTTACTGGCATTTTATGTTCTATTTCCTTTCCCTAATATATTAAAACTAGACTTCAGGAAAAAAATGATTAATTGCCCCGTATGTGGGAAAATGGATGGCTACACTACAAGAGAATTGTAGATCACCCAAAATGTAACCACATGACAAATTTAGATTACATCTGATAAAAATGGAAAACAAATATGCTGTTAGACAAGGTTTCAGACCTTCATCTACAAAATTAATTTAATGAGATGTCATGTATTGAACTAAAGTACATATAATTTATTTTCTGATAAAAGGTCTAATGCCAGTCCTTAGTTTCCTGATCATAAAAGAAAAACTACACTAAAATAATTATGTTAAATGTATTCACATAATTTTTGAGATTAATTGTATCTGTATCAATGGAAAGTGTTGTTATTCATGTGAAACAGAGTTACTAAGTAGCTAAAATAAAGGCATATGATAAAGGTTATGGGATTATCACCATTAACTGGACTCTAGAGCTCCGGTTTTGACCCTCCTTTTGAGTCCTCCCAGTGACTTCACTTTACTATCCATAAGTTCTTCATGTGTCTTGCACTTTTCAAATTTTGAAGAACTTTCATATCTATTCTCTCATTTATTACTCACAGGTATCTGAAATAGGTGGGGAAACAAGCTTGGAAAACATAAGTACTTCCTCAACAACAGCCAGTAAACAAGAACAAGGACTTGCACGTGGTTTTCGTCTTATATCCTTTCCATTCTGCCAAATTGACTCACACCTTTTTCTTAATCCTATATTCTTTGTGCTCTTCCAAATTCACTTTCATAATTGGTATGTATGCCTTTTGCTGTTTCACTGACGTGGATCACACCTGATAATTATTTATGAACTCTCCAAAATACACAGCTAGGCTCAATACACTTAATAAAGAAACTCTCCATTCCTTGTTGAGACTTGAAGACCCAGAAATTGATAAACCTGAATTCCAGCTTCAGACTAGAGCCCGTTCACTGGGTGACTTTGGGTACCTCTGGACTCTCAGTTGTCTCATAACAACCCACACTTTAAAGATCAAAGGAAGATACATGGAGAGGCTCTTCTGTTCGTGGACTTGAAAACTACCTCATTAACAGTAACCAAAATAATCTTAGGAATATAGGAAATTTCACTGTTACTTACGAATCTATGAGATTTTGAAAATGGTTCTTTTAATATACCTTTTATGGAAGCAGGCAGAAGTAGACAGAGATGAATGAATAAACATGGAAAACCTATTTGTAGCACGGAAAGAAGAGAGATGAGAGTTGAAAATCTTGAGTTTTTCCTAATAGGAAAATCAAAGGACTTATTGGGACTATGGACACACGTCGTAGTTCTTCATTTGAAATTTTTCCTGCATTTCTCTTCAGACAACAAAGGAAGTGGATAGATGGGAGCAGAAAATGGAAAAAAAAAAGTCTCACCTTGAAATGACTGGATAGCTGGTTGGTAAGCTTCAGAACTAATTAAAGGAGCTAAGTAAGAAAATTAACATCTTCTAAGAATTATAAACTTCATAGCCAGAGCAGAATTAGAGGCCATCTAATCTAACCCTCTCTTCAAAATATTTTGACTAATTGCAATCAGCAAGTGAAGATCATTGCTGACAATGATGAGATAGCTGGAGCAGGTAAAATCAGAGAGTTCCTAGGAAACTAAGGCAGCATGAGGCATATGTTTCCGTATTGAACATCTGACATAAAGATGGCTGACAATTGAAGTTTCACATTATAAAAGAGAGTCTTGAGGTTTGCATGTATGTGTGTTGTATAGATGTATATTTCATAATCACCTAGGCATCTCCAGCATGGCAGATTCTATGGGAACACAGGGAGATAACCCATGTGATTCTCACAGTCAGTCCTCAACATTTACAACACACTGCCCCAGACTCCAACATCTTTTAGAATAGTGAATCTCATCCCTGGCTGTATATAGAAAGCACCTGTAGAGCTTTAAAAATAAGACTGCCTGGATTCCAACACCAGAGATTCTGGTTTGTATGGGTGAGGACCTGGAATTGTAAAATTCCGCTGAAGTGATTCCAATTTACAACTGCCAGGACTGAAAACAATGGTTTTAGCATTATGCCCCTAAAGAATAAGAAAAGTCAAAAAATAAAGAAAGGAAGAAAGAAAGAAAAGAAAAGAAGAAGGAAAGTCAGGTTAAAAATAAACGATAATAGAAAATTTGAGGAATTATTTATATGCTTTAATTTATAGACTTTAAATTTTAATCTTAGTTTGGGAATTAATATATTTTTGCTTTCTTTTTAGCAAAAAAAAAGTCTATACATATAAAAAGTCTAAACAAAACACTGGCTAACCAAATTCAAAAGTGTGTTAAAAAAACTATATAATTTGGTTGACATTATCAATGTATGTAATGTTTAACATCAAAAAATATACATATCTACAATTCTTCTCATTGATGGATCAAGAAGAAAAATTGCAAGATTATGTCTGTATCTGGAGAAAAGAAATGTGGTAAAGTCTATTCCTGTATGTTGTGAAATGCTGTAAAAATTAGCAGCGAACTGGGAAATTCATTGGTTTCTAATAATTAAACATACATCTACCCTATGACCCAGAAATCTTGCAATTGGCACCTATGCAAGTAATATTAGTCCATGTGTACCAAAAGAGAAAACAACAACAAAAACAAGACTATCCAGAATAGCTTTATTCATAATAGTTCCAGGTATGTGTTGGAGGCAGGTTGCAGAAATTCACAAGGAATTTTGCAAGCTTGTTGTGAAGCCATGCAGCTTGAAATTGGCCATGGCGAAAGTATTTACACCAGGGGAATTGGCAAATGCTACATACAGATAAGTGTGTCTGTCTCCCTCACTCCCAGCGAAATTTACCAGCACACTGTTGACTAGCTCCAAACAGGAAACCATCCAAATGTCCATCTAGAGGAAATTAGATAAACAAAAGGTGGTATATTCATAAAATGGAATACTATATGACAATAAAAAGAACAAATTACTGATGCAATAACATGAATTAATCTCAGAAACATGTTGATCAAGGGAAGTCAGACCAAAGGAATATATAACTAACCTATAATTATACAATTGGGAATACTGATTACCTCTGCAGGTGAAGTGATATTGAGTATAAAGGGACACGGAGAGATTTGGGGGGCTGTGGAAATATTGTACATTTTGATCTAGGTGGTAGTGACATAGTTATAAACATATATAAACATTCGTTGAGCTGAATACTAGTATGTAAATGATACCTTAGTAAATAAAAATTAAGGGTTAAAAATAAGTTTATATGAAAGATCAAAATCTACAAAGAATTAAGGCAATGTTTAAAAAGTTGACCAAAAAATCAGGTACACATCCTGTTGGCTATTAAGACATGTCATAACCACGATAGTAAAACCATATGGAATAAGCACAACAGAGAAATAACCCAGTGAAGAGAATGCAGAACTGAGAAAGATATAAACATAATTTTGATATATGATAAATGTCTCCACAAAGCAATGAGTTACAAAGAGATTATTTAATAGATGATGGAGGGAAAACTGTATATGGCTACACAGAAGAAGATAAGATTGGATCATTAACTGACACCTTAAGTTAAAAAAAAACTGCAGGAGAACATCTTTGTGACCTCAACATGTGATGGACTTATTGAAGAAAACCCTGAAACTGAAAACCATTAAGTCAAAAATTGATGTATTTGAATAGATCAAAAGTGAAGATTTGGGGCCAGCTCTGTGGTCGGGTGGTTAAGTTCGCGTGTTCTGCTGCGGTGGCCCAGGGTTCAGATCCTGGGCGCAGACATGGCACCACTCATCAGGCCACGTTGAGGTGGCGTCCCACATCCCACAACTATAAGGACCTGCAACTAAGATATACAACTGTGTATGGGGCAGGGGGGG